>NC_081349.1:5785560-5943944 GCF_029784015.1 Lycium ferocissimum | reverse complement strand
CACGCGTGTTGGCATTCTGGTTATTATGTTCACTTTCGTACGCTTATTTATTACGATCCCCGTTCACTGCTTTTGCTCGCATACTCAGTACATATTTCGTACTGACCCCCTTTCTTCGGGGGCTGCGCGTGTTTCATGCCGCGTGTGTACATACTAGCAGTATTTAGGATATTAGTAGCAGATGTTCCAGCTGGATTGGCGAGCTCCATTTCTTCCCGGAGTGTTGCCGAGTCAGAGCATATGTGTGATATGGTATCTGGAGTTATGTTAGAGACTTTGCAGACAGTGTCGTGTATATAAGATGTCAGTTTTGTAAGCGGCTATGTAAGCCGATGTATTGTTATGCATTGTGTTACAAACTTCATATGTTGCAGATTTTATTTGATTTGAGAAAAGACGAAACATGTTGTTCTTTGAAAAGTTTTCATTATGCATATATGTCATGATTTAAGGGCCCAATACGATTATGAGTATAACGAGAGTCAGTGGGTTCGCTCGGCCCTAAGTAAGGGTCGGGTGCCCATCACATCCTGTCGGAAATTAGGGTGTGACATTCTCTTAACTTCTTAATAACCTCAATGGATTAACCTGTAAATTCTTAGGTTTTAAAGATGCCGTTTTAATGTCCAAATGATAAAGGACGATGTTGGCCGTGATTACCGGGGTGTGGTTAAAGAAGACTATTATTAAGAACAAAGGTTAAGAGAAAGAGATGAACAGTATAACAAATTTCGTGACTGGACAAAGTCCAGATTAAGATACTAAAAAAAAAAAAAAAAGGTTACTGTTCATTTTACTGTTCATTTTTTAATGTTCAAAAAAAAATTTGGGAGATAGACAGAAAATTAATTATAACTACATGATAAGAAGAAATATAGGAGTGAGGAAGTACCGAGTAGGATTGTTAAAAAATTATTTAAAAACAAATATTAATTTCCTCGTCATTCTTCAACTTTTCTAGGTATCGAAAGAACTTATTGAAAAATTCAGAATTTTGAAGTTGCCAATTTGATGCGAATAATATCCACATTGGAAAAAGCAAAAAGGCAATTTACATGTTTCAAATTTTCAATTCAATAGTATTTCATTTTGTGGACCGGATAACATGGGCCAATTTGATGCGAATAATATCCACATTGGAAAAAGCAAAAAGGCAATTTACATGTTTCAAATTTTCAATTCAATAGTATTTCATTTTGTGGACTGGATAACATGGGGCGATGTCTATTCATTTGAAATTGAAATTGCATAAATTGGAATTTATTTCAATAGAATTTTTTTTTTAATTTTTTAATTTTTTAATTTTTTAAGTTGCCAATTTGATGCGAATAATATCCACATTGGAAAAAGCAAAAAGGCAATTTACATGTGTCAAATTTTCAATTCAATAGTATTTCATTTTGTGGACTGGATAACATGGGGCGATGTCTATTCATTTGAAATTGCATAAATTTTCAATTCAATACTATTTCATTTCCCCCTAGTAATGAGCTTTCTAACAAACTTAAAATAGAGAAGCTGAGAAATTTCATCTTATCCATCACATTAAAACTATTAATGAATGCGAGCATTTGTCTCTTAACCATGCATATCAATCTCTTTTATTACCACATCAAAATCTTTTTTTTCCTTTATCAAACTAGTGTTCATTTCTATTAGCAGTAAGAAGTTAAACTCCCATCCTTCTTGCTTCCTGTCCTCACCCTCTCCCCACTCCAAAGAGAGAAAAAAAAAAAATCTCAAGAGGGAAAAGAGGGCATTTATATTATCAACATACAAAAATTCGCAACTTGAAAACGGAAAAAGTTGGAGATAATATGCAAGTAGAGGCAATGGAAGAAATAAAAGATATACAAGAAAGAAAAGCCACAATGGTTGGCATAGTTGTTGTAGCATGGGCAATTCCTGCTCTACATGTCACACATAGGGCATGGCATCGTTATTGGCTAGATAGAATTATATTTTTTCTTCCATCTATATTTTTTCAAGTTATACATCTCTTGATTACTTGGAAATTTTACCAAGAGATGATGAAGCTTATACTTGGAGAAGAAGAACAGGTTAAAAAGCAAGGTGAAAAAGAAAAAGATCACAAAAAACCACCATACTCGTTCGTGTGCGCATATTTGTTTGTGATGATATTCATGAGTTGGATGACAGTATCGTATTGATAGCTTTAAGATTGAAGATGATCAAGCTGCAGAGTGATTTTCCAAGTTGTCCAATTCTTGGGAATAATTTGTTAAGGAGTACTTGTTTTTTTTCTTTCTCTTTGCTTTACTTTCCTTTTTATTTTAAGTAGAGTTTTTGTTAGAGTCAGTTTGTATGTAAGTATTTGAATTCAAGTCCGAATTCTGGATAATCATACAAGAATTAGAGTATATTGCCTCCCTATGTTTGTAAATGTTAACCTTAATTTTGATTTTGAGAGAAACATCCTATGTGTTCTCTGTTTTAGGATTACCCTATAACCTTTTTCACTACAGTTTTTTAAAACCTTGATACTCTTACTTTAGACACAAAAGAAAAGCTTTGAAGTGCATTGTGAACGTAGAGTCCTATAACATCTAGCTATTTCTGTTTTTTCTTTTTTGAGAAGTCTAGCTATTTCTTTTTATAGGGTAAAATAATTTTATTCATGATGGGAAGAAGAAAACATCTAGCATTCATATTGAACTTGTTCTTCAGATTAAGGCTATCAATGTATTTTATTCAATTGAGCCTTCAAAGACATTCATCAAGCAATTGGACAATTATAACACTCCTAAGCAATCAAAAGGCTGCAGTGCAATCACTTATCACCTTGAAAAAATTACCATGTCCTCAACTATAATATTTCAACTATAAGTTAACTGTAAAATCAAGAGAAGACGAGACTTGATATACAAAAGTATATATAGTGCATGTATATATACGAAAACAGAGGTCGAGAGTTAAGGAACTTAAAGGGTTTGTATTAATTGATTTTATCTACTCCCTTTGTACCGATTTATATATGTGATGCTTTTTCTTTTTTAGTTGATTTAGAAAAGAATAATACATTTTACATTTAAAAACAGTTTGATTTTGTACTTCCCATTTTATCCTTAATATTCAAAATATTTTAAAAAAGAATCTAGAATATTCAAGACTCATAGAGAATTGAAAGAAGAGCACTAGATGAAGATTTCTAAGAGAGAAAAGTCTAAAAATATTCTCGGAAGGGAAATTCTAGAATAAATGGAAGGTATGATTCTAGAATAATACCTACAATAAGTGGTGGCTATTTGAGCTATAAGTGTACGCATGTGCTCAAGTAAGGAGTCTGTGCTCAAACATCAGGTAAGAAGTGTGGAGCAACTGCGAAATAAGATAAACAAAGAGAGTTTTCAGAGTGTGAGTAAAAGATAAAAATTGACTGTAAGAAAGCATAACACCAGTCGGTCCTTATGTTGCAATAAAAAAATTCAAGTTGTGAGCAACCAATTGTGCTAAAAAATACTCAACATCTGTGGGAGACCTACTAAACATAGTTAAATTATGGTTTGCCACATTATATTCAATATGCTTCTTATGGGATTGGCTGAGGCAAAGTATGGAACGATGAGGTCGAACTGTAACGACCCGTTTGATCGTTTAGGTCCTTTTACCCTTTAACCTTGTTGACCCTTCCCCTAGCTTCGTTAGAGTGTATTTGAATTGAGGGGATGGGTGGAACGGGTCTAGGGTATTCCGGTGAGTCTTGGTTGACTTTGAGGAATTTAGAAGCCTTTAAGTTGAATAAGCGAAAAAAGAGTTGATATTTGGGTAAATGAGTCTTTTTAGGTTTTCTGTCAGTTCCATTAGGTCCGGAAGGTCGTTATAACTTGGTAGGATGATTTCTTTTGGTTCTCGAGGCACTCGGGGGTGTTTTGGTCCTTTAATTGGAAACCTTGTCTTTGGGTGTTTGGGGGTTGACCGGGTCAAGATGACCTCTTTTGAGAATTCCGAGAATGCGGATGGGTTCGTACGTGTTTTATAGTGGGTTGCATGTTTGCTTTGTATCTGGGAGGTCTCAGATGAGTTACGGGTTTGGGATTGGACTTGGTGAAAAACTAGATTTCTTGGTTTCTGGTTTGCCGCATCTGCGGACTTGAGGCCGCACCTGTGGGTCAGCCTCTGCGGGCCTTGGTCCGCATGTGCGGGACTGAGAGTTTTAAGTTAGGCTGCTTCTGCGGCCATTTCTCCGTAGATGCGAGGCCGCACCTGCGGGGAATGGTCCACAAGTGCGGAATCGCTGAAAATCAGAAACTTATATTTTCCCAACTCGAAGCCATTTCTTTTCATTCACAAATTTGAGACCTAGAGAGATTGATGGGGCGATTTTGTGGAGCTTTTTGAGATTCTTCCTTGAGGTAAGTTCCCTACACTCTTTTTATGCTATCATGCTTTAATTATGGAATCTATGGTAAAAATCATGAGTTTAGTTGGGGGGTTTCGGGTCATGAACCCTAAAATAATTTTATGAACGATTTTCTATCTAAAATGAGTCTTGTTAGGAAATTTCTTAGATTCTAAACATCTAATCAATGAGTAACTAGTTCCTAAGCTCGAATGTTTCTTTTACTCAAGAATTTGGATATGGAAAATGAGGGTTTTGGTGAAATAATAAAATTAATGCTAACTTGAGATTAGATTGTGATGGAACTTAGTATTTTGACTCCCTAGACTTTGGGTAAACCATTTCCAACGTAAATTTCCGATTTTGCCCTTCTGGGCTCGGGGTCACCTTTTAAGATCATTTTTTTTTAAAAAAATTCGGTTTGGAATTATGGCGTATGGGCATCTTTAGCTTCAAAATCTAATGTAGATTAACTAATTGATAGACTTGGATTGTTCGGAAGCTGTTCAAAAAGGAAAGGCTCTAGCGGGTCAGTTCGTGGAACCTTTTCGGCCTTTGAGGTAGGTGACGGCTTACCTATGGTTAGACTCTGATTAGTGAAGCTTATGTAGATGGTAGCTATTGACGAAAAAAACATGATAGGCCTTTGGGCACAGTGTGGAGGTGAATGGCAATTAGGTTGCTATCGCTAGCTGTTATGTGGGCTTGTTGCCATGTTTGTTATATATGTGGAATTTGACTTCTTCATCTCTATCTCTTGATGTCTCACTTATCATTTGGAAAGAAAGGACAAAGTAAATGAATCATGTTGTGATGTGCATTTCATGGCAAATTACTGTTGATCCCACGATATGTAGAGTTGTTGAAGTTGATTTCATACATGGCATGCATTCCATATTGCATAATGTGATCTGATATGATTGTGATTGAAATGATGATAAGTGAGAGAGTGTAGCCTCCGAGGTCTTTCATAGGAGCGTAAAAAAGAGATGAAAGCTCGTGATACGAGGTCTTTACCAGGGTGAGATGAGTGCTCGTGATTCGAAGTCATTTACCAGAGCGAGAGTGTGCTCATGTCCAAGGTCATTTGTTGGAATGAGGGTACGTGGACTTCGCAGGTTCCCCATGGGTCATGGCTATAAGACATTTCCCTTAGCATGTAGGTACGTGTTTGGAAAGTTGGCTAGTGCATTGCATTGTATCTACATTCATTCATCCATTTTTTACTGTGTACACGGCATCTTATATACCTCATCTGATCTCATACTTGATCATGTTTATTGATTGTACTTGACTGCTTATCTTCTCTATAGGTTAATTTTTGTCCATTTATATATGTGAACTAATCGTTGTCGATCTATGATACGTACGAGTGCATGTGTTTGTATTCATACTATATTTGTTGCTTTGTCGCTGGTTCTACTTCCTGACCTCGTGAGTGATCTCGAGGCCACTTGACGGAGATTCTAGGGTGAGCTACTTGCCAGATCTGCAGCCCGGAGACTCCTCTTTTATATATCCATCTCTTCATACTCTTGAGACTTGTTTTTTCTATCAGACTATGTATTTATATATTAGTAGCTCTATTACGAGTTCAGACCAGGTTTTGGGGTTATTATGTATTAGTACTTCCGCACTGATTTTTATTTATACATATTTAGACTGTTAATATAATATCTATTTACTTCCGCGTTGATGAATGTTAACTAGGATCAAATAGTTTTAATGGAAGGGTTCGCCACCAGGGGGAATAGTGTGGGTGCCCGCACGACCTCGTGATTTTGGGTCATGATACGTTGGTATCAGAGCTCTAGGTTCATCGGTCTCACAAGTACAAGAGAAACGTCTAGTAGAGTCTTGTGGAATGGTACGTAGACATCCGTATCCATCCTTGAGAGACTATAGGACATTTAGGAAACTTCCATTCTTTTATTCCTTTCGTGCGACTTCAATCAAATTGGTATCTCGTCGATTCAAATTAGTATCTAAACTTGTTGTTCTATTCTCCCACTGATGGTGGGAACACGTTCTTGAATTCGTTAATGAGTGGTTTGATATGATGTGTTGCGGTATGGCACGAGATGTGTTACTATGATATGTACACGTGACCAAATTCAGTTTCCAGCTATAATGTCACGCCCTAAATTTGGAGCGGCGTGACCGGCACTCGGTGCCAAACTAGGCCCCGAGCGAACCACTCTAAATCTGAAACTCTGCTAAGGCCTACCTGCACACCGACAATATCAACCAGCCGGTGAGGCCGTAATCTGGATATATATAAACAAATTCTGTCTATCTCGTCTGAATTGGGCACACACACCTAAAATATATATACATAACTGAGCAAGCGGACGAGGCTGCTATGTAAACTGAACAACAAAACTGAGAGCCAACATGGCTACATAATATCTCAACTACATACAACTGTCTATAGACTTCTAGGGAACACGAGCTGCAGAAAGGACAGGACAAGGCCCCGTCACACCCATATATACATGTCCAAATAGCAGACCACCAAAGGGACTGCAGCTCCGGACCAAGTGAAGTGCACTGACTGCGACTGAGTGGAAGGCCTATGTTATAGCCCGTATTTCGTGTGATCGGATATTGCGGGACAATGGTGAGAAGTTAGAGATAAGACTATGTTCTAAAATAATTTTAATGTACGAGTTGCTAGGAATATTATCTATGGACATTGGTATTATGGAAATATTGAGAAAGGCTAAGGGCAAGAAGAGAAATTCGCAAAATGGGCCGTGGAAATAATGCGGAAGGCTAGGGGCAAAATGGTAATTTCACAAGGTGCTCAAGAAGGTTCTTGGAGGGGCCAAAGTGCTCAAGAAAAATTCTTGCAAGAGGGCCATTGTGGCCGTGCAATATGTGTGTGTGTGTGTGTGCTATGTGGGCCCCACTCTTTTATGGCCATGTGATGAATAAATATGGATCAAGCTTATAAAAGAAGAAAGTTGGTCATCTTTGTTCATTTTTAAGAAAATTCAAGAAAATGGAAGAAAAGTCTAGAAAAGAAGGAAGGGGGACAAGTGACTAAACTTGAAGGACTTAATTATAATTATGTAAAAGGTGGTGGAAGACATGCATATATATATATATATATATATATATATATATATATATATATATATATATATATATATATATATATATATATATATATATGACTTATTAGTCATAATTCTCATGAGAGTTCTAGAGAATTTGGAGAGAAAGAAAGAAAGGAAAAAAAAAAAAGAAGAGGAAGAAGAGAGGCATAGGTTCGGCCATGGCTCCAAAAATGGGAGCCATGGAAAATGACCAAAATAAATTATTTCCTTTAGTATTCCTACTAAATTTAAGGTCCTCTTTAACATGGTATAAGTATTGGAGCAAGAAACCCCCTCTTTGTTGCAAGTTCATGATCATAGTCAAATGAGAAGTTGAAGGAAAAAGGTAAGAACTAATCCTCTTTTATATGTTATGGATAGTTATGTATGTTGAAGTATGGAAAAGTGAATGAAATTCATGTGTTGTAGAGGTGAATGTGTGTGGCCGTGTATATGCATGGTTGAGCCGTGTGTGTATGTGGTGTTGTGTGAAAGATTGAGTTCATTTCATGTAATGTGTTGCTTGTTGTGGTAATGAATAGAAAACATGGAAAAATTCATGGAAATAATGGATGTTGTAGTGTTGGCCGAATGGAATAATTGTTGTGTAGAAATGATGAATTAATTTTATTTTGGTAGTTTGATTGTTGTGTTGTGAATTCCATAATGTAAAATGGATGAAGAACATGAGATCATGCATGTTAAAGTTGAGGCCATGAATGTGGTATGGTGGCCGAAAATGGTGGGGTTGTGTAAGACAAGTGAATTAATTTTGAAGTATGTTGCTTGTAGTTGGAATGTATAGAAATGGATGAAAAATGCATGAAAATATGCATGTAGTTGTGGTGGCCGAATATAAGTGTATGTAGATGTGATGAATTAATTCTACTTGACATATTAATTGTTGTTGTGATAGATTCTATGATGGAAAATGAGGATCCAATGATTAGAGGTGGAGTAGTGTGTGAATTAAATTGAATTGGATATTGAAGGGTTACTAGAATAATTGTTAGTATTGTTGTTGGTTTGGCAGGGTTGAATTCCCGGATTGTTGTTGATTAAAAATTTGGCGAGATAGAATCTCGGGATGGTGTAATTACGGGAGGTGCTTGCAAATTTCGGCACCATATAAATGAACTTGAAGGGTTAAGACAAGTATATGTCAATAAATCTAATGGTTACATCAACTTTCTTGAATGTAGACTAGCGGAACCAAGCTTGGATGAATAAGCGTAGCTAGTAAGGCGCGCGCGAGTATGTTAAGGCTAAGCTCTTTCTTTCTATGGCATGAATCATAGGGTGTAATATTATAAATGCTCCCATAACGTCCTTATTTCAAAAGTTAGAAATTATGATTTTAAAGCATGACTTTTCTTCTTAAAAGTTTATAAATGTTTTCAAAAATATTCATTTTTCTCCAAAATCCAAGTTTTACGTTTTTGATAGTTTTTACGACTAAAACGACGACTATGGTTTTATGATGACGATGATGATGCCCGATATGAGGAAACATCTATGATGAACATGTCAAGGATATGTCTTTACCATGAATACGACAATATGAAGTGTTAAGCTATTTTTGGATAATGACTATTTTAAAGGTTTCAAAGTATGTGAAATGATATGTTATGATCCTGTTTTATGTTTTCCCGTGATGTTATCCTTGTTTGTTAGTCTCGCCTTATAATACTAGTTCCTTCAAGGTGAGACATGACGATCATGACTATTCCATAACGTAATCGGAGGTTTCCGACCTTACGTCACTCCGATCAAGTTATAGCTTTTGATTGGGCTCCAATGCATGCTTGTGATGGATGTTACACTGGCCTAGACACACCAGGGGTGGGCACGACCACCACTACGGTAGGCGTAGGGAGCGGCATATAATTACACCGGCCGAGAGGGACGGGCACGACCCCCACTACGGTAGGCGTAGTGGAGCGGCATAAAAATTACACTTGGCCTATTTGGCCGGGCATGACCCCCACTAGTGGCGCTGCAAGAGATACTTACCCCGGACGCGGGAGGCCCGGACGCGGGCTAATGATACTATGTGATTCAGGCAGGTTATGGATGTATATATAAAGGTAAAGGTGAGCATGCATAATTCCGCCTCGAGAGGCAAGCATAGACATATCGGATCTTTTTCTTATTTCCCATGTATTCCTATTATATGTTGTTCATGTATGGTCTATTTAATTATGTTATCATTTATGCCTTACATACTCAGTACATTGCTCGTACTGACCCTTCTTCTTCGGGGGGCTGCGTTTCATGCCGCGTGTACACCCAGACGGATAGAAGCCAGGATAGAAGATGTTCCAGTGAAGTTGGCAATCTCCATTTGTTCGAGTGTCGCCGAGTCGATTACTATGCCATGATGTTTTGTTCGAAGTTAGAGACTTTGCACAGATTCGTGGGTGTTGGGAGTCGGTCGTTAGCGGCCCTATCATAGCCGATGTGTCGGTTGTACGATGATACAAGTTTTGTACGCTTACATGTTTTATTTGATTTAAAAGCATCGAAAGAGTATTTTAGAAATCTTATTAGGTATACTTGATGTGGAAAAAAAATCTAGTACGTAGTAAGAGTCAGTGGGTTCGCTCGGCTCCGATTACGGGGTCGGGTGCCCATCACACCCTAGTAAGACCGGGGTGTGACAAAGTGGTATCAGAGCGAGGTCGGTCTAAGGGCTGTCTGCAAAGTCGTGTCCGGTAGAGTCCTGTTTATGGGTGTGAAGCCGGCCACATCTATAGACAGGAGGCTACGGGGCATTTAGGAATTATTGACCTTCTTTCTGTTTTAGATCGTGCGGTAAGAGCCAAGTCATAGGAAATAAGATAATTCCTTATACTAACTGTCGACTTCCGCAGACGCCTAGTGGTGACGAAAGAAAGCAAGTGATGACATGGCAAGTCACAAAGGTGAGTCGGGATATTTGTTCTGTATTTGGAACTGGAAGTTCTGGATGGCTGGAATATGTCATATAGCTGTATGTTCTGTGAAGTATCGTCGATATTTGTTACGTACAGATTTTGAAAAGTAAGAATGGTAAAGGAGGTTCTGTCAGAATAGGTACGCCTAACAGGAAGAAACGGGGAAAAGAGAATACTGCGGACAGGTAAAAATGAGATATGTTGTTTCGAAAAGGCTATGGATTTGGCGTGGCGACGAAGGTGTGATCGCTACCCTCGGGAATCTGGAAATCCAGGATGAAAGATAGTGAGGCACAGGGGTGAAAAGCGAACTCTGGAAACTGAAAAAGGGTAAAATGGTAATTGAAAAAGAAAGGACGTGTTACGAAAATGCCTCAGAGTACGTGAAACCTCGACTTGCTCTTGATTAGGTAGTAAAGGGCATACGAGGAAGCGAGGTACGCGAAAATATCAAGATTAAGGCATCGAATTCTAGCAAAGTTTTCGAGGTTAAGCGTGCCCGTGTGGGAGCAATTTTATGATGGGTGACCTCCGGGAAGTTTACAAGAAATTCAACATATTTATATATAAGACAAGTGAATGGTTGGAGTAACCTAAGGGAAAACTAGAGTATATGGGATGGCTGGAAAACCTTAAGAGGACGCGTAAGACAAGGCGGACTGGCCAAGGGACGCTGCATCTTAGCCCTAGAGTTAGGATAGGCTTGAAGTTCGAGGTACTTTGTGGGCTAATTCTATATATATATATATATATATATATATATGTATATCTATGGACGCGTAGGGTATCCCACACATGATTGTATTAGAGGATATGTGAGTTTCGACACCGAAGCTACGGTATGAAAGACATCAACCGAGTAAGGATATTGAAGATTGAGTAATAGCAAGAGCAAACGGTACAAGTGCTGTAAAGTGAGTTGTTATTATTTACTATAGGTCAAGCTTGGAAATTCCAGTATAAGACATTTGGAAAAGAAAAATGGGTAAGTAGATGCCAATAAAGAGGATAAAGTGTCGGGAGGAGGTGAAAAGTAAGAGAAACCATGAGAGAAGCTATTGATTAAGCACGAAACTGCTTAGGCCGAAAGTTCGAAGATAGATACGGAAAGTGTGGAACAAAAGGAGGATGTGTGGAGTCCAAGGACCGACTCCAATAAGTAGGGCCAAAGGAATAGTTCCTAAGTTTAGAACCCATATGAAGACATAGCAAGAGAAGGGAAATACTTGAAGGCGGTCAGCATATAAGGAGTCCCCTAAAAGGGGGGGGGGGAGACCATATTATATTAGATCTAAAAGGGAAATCTATTAGCTTGGAGTCAGAGTCTAAAATATGTCGGCGTGTCGCAGGAATACTTGGGAGAAGAGTAGAAGCGAAATAGCAATGAGTATTAAGAGATAGACCTGAGGATAAAGAAATAGCCTACGCTACATTGAATTGTTAAGTAAAGATTGCGTACTAAGGCGTGGCTTCCGTTAAGGTGTGGTGACGAGACAATGATGTATATGGAATGGATATGGAGAAAGGGCCAACTATAAAGAAATCCCCTCCCGAAGTGTTATAACACCCCATAAGATCAGTTGAACATTCGAGGACGAATGTTCTAAAGGGGGGGAGGATGTTATAGCCCGTATTTCGTGTGATCGGATATTGCGGGACAATGGTGAGAAGTTAGAGATAAGACTATGTTCTAAAATAATTTTAATGTACGAGTTGCTAGGAATATTATCTATGGACATTGGTATTATGGAAATATTGAGAAAGGCTAAGGGCAAGAAGAGAAATTCGCAAAATGGGCCGTGGAAATAATGCGGAAGGCTAGGGGCAAAATGGTAATTTCACAAGGTGCTCAAGAAGGTTCTTGAGGGGCAAAGTGCTCAAGAAAAATTCTTGCAAGAGGGGGCCATTGTGGCCGTGCAATATGTGTGTGTGTGTGTGTGCTATGTGGCCCCACTCTTTTATGGCCATGTGATGAATAAATATGGATCAAGCTTATAAAAGAAGAAAGTTGGTCATCTTTGTTCATTTTTAAGAAAATTCAAGAAAATGGAAGAAAAGTCTAGAAAAGAAGGAAGGGGGACAAGTGACTAAACTTGAAGGACTTAATTATAAATATGTAAAAGGTGGTGGAAGACATGCATATATATATATATATATATATATATATATATATATATATATATATATATATATATATGACTTATTAGTCATAATTCTCATGAGAGTTCTAGAGAATTTGGAGAGAAAGAAAGAAAGGAAAAAAAAAAAAAGAAGAGGAAGAAGAGAGGCATAGGTTCGGCCATGGCTCCAAAAATGGGAGCCATGGAAAATGACCAAAATAAATTATTTCCTTTAGTATTCCTACTAAATTTAAGGTCCTCTTTAACATGGTATAAGTATTGGAGCAAGAAACCCCCTCTTTGTTGCAAGTTCATGATCATAGTCAAATGAGAAGTTGAAGGAAAAAGGTAAGAACTAATCCTCTTTTATATGTTATGGATAGTTATGTATGTTGAAGTATGGAAAAGTGAATGAAATTCATGTGTTGTAGAGGTGAATGTGTGTGGCCGTGTATATGCATGGTTGAGCGTGTGTGTATGTGGTGTTGTGTGAAAGATTGAGTTCATTTCATGTAATGTGTTGCTTGTTGTGGTAATGAATAGAAAACATGGAAAAATTCATGGAAAATATGGATGTTGTAGTGTTGGCCGAATGGAATAATTGTTGTGTAGAAATGATGAATTAATTTTATTTTGGTAGTTTGATTGTTGTGTTGTGAATTCCATAATGTAAAATGGATGAAGAACATGAGATCATGCATGTTAAAGTTGAGGCCATGAATGTGGTATGGTGGCGAAAAATGTGGGGTTGTGTAAGACAAGTGAATTAATTTTGAAGTATGTTGCTTGTAGTTGGAATGTATAGAAATGGATGAAAAATGCATGAAAATATGCATGTAGTTGTGGTGGCGAATATGGATCATGTATGTAGATGTGATGAATTAATTCTACTTGACATATTAATTGTTGTTGTGATAGATTCTATGATGGAAAATGAGGATCCAATGATTAGAGGTGGAGTAGTGTGTGAATTAAATTGAATTGGATATTGAAGGGTTGCTAGAATAATTGTTAGTATTGTTGTTGGTTTGGCCGGGTTGAATTCCCGGATTGTTGTTGATTAAAAATTTGGCCGAGATAGAATCTCGGGGATGGTGCAAATTACGGGGGGAGGTCTTTGCCGAAATTTCGGCGGACCGTAAATGAACTTGAAGGGTTAAGACAAGTATATGTCAATAAATCTAATGGTTACATCAACTTTCTTGAATGTAGACTAGCGGAACCAAGCTTGGATGAATAAGCGTAGCTAGTAAGGCGCGACGCGCGAGTATGTTAAGGCTAAGCTCTTTCTTTCTATGGCATGAATCATATGGTGTAATATTATAAATGCTCCCATAACGTCCTTATTTCAAAAGTTAGAAATTATGATTTTAAAGCATGACTTTTCTTCTTAAAAGTTTATAAATGTTTTCAAAAATATTCATTTTTCTCCAAAATCCAAGTTTTACGTTTTTGATAGTTTTTACGACTAAAACGACGACTATGGTTTTATGATGACGATGATGATGCCCGATATGAGGAAACGTCTATGATGAACATGTCAAGGATATGTCTTTACCATGAATACGACGATATGAAGTGTTAAGCTATTTTTGGATAATGACTATTTTAAAGGTTTCAAAGTATGTGAAATGATATGTTATGATCCTGTTTTATGTTTTCCCGTGATGTTATCCTTGTTTGTTAGTCTCGCCTTATAATACTAGTTCCTTCAAGGTGAGACATGACGATCATGACTATTCCATAACGTAATCGGAGGTTTCCGACCTTACGTCACTCCGATCAAGTTATAGCTTTTGATTGGGCTCCAATGCATGCTTATGATGGATGTTACACCGGCCAGAGGGTCGGGCACGACCACCACTACGGTAGGCGTAGTGGAGCGGCATATAATTACACTGGCCGAGAGGGCCGGGCACGACCCCCACTACGGTAGGCGTAGTGGAGCGGCATAAAAATTACACTTGGCCTATTTGGCCGGGCATGACCCCCACTAGTGGCGCTGCAAGAGATACTTACCCCGGACGCGGGAGGCCCGGACGCGGGCTAATGATACTATGTGATTCAGGCAGAGGTTATGGATGTATATATAAAGGTAAAGGTGAGCATGCATAATTCCGCCTCGAGAGGCAAGCAGATACAGTCAGATCTTTTTCTCTTATTTCCCATGTATTCCTATTATATGTTGTTCATGTCCGGTCTATTTAATTATGTTATCATTTATGCCTTACATACTCAGTACATTGCTCGTACTGACCCCTCTTCTTCGGAGGCTACGTTTCGTGCCGCGCGGCACACCCGTACGGATAGAAGCCGAGATAGAAGATGTTCCGGCGAAGTTGGCAATCTCCATTTGTTGCAGAGTGTCGCCGAGTCGGCGTGCTATGCCATGATGTTTTGTTCGAAGTTAGAGACTTTGCGGCGACAGATTCGTGGGTGTTGGGAGTCGGTCGTTAGTGGCCCCATACCGATGTGTGCCGCTTGTACGATGATACAAGTTTTGTACAGTTACATGTTTTATTTGATTTAAAAGCATCGAAAGAGTATTTTAGAAATCTTATTAGGTATATTTGATGTGGGAAAAAAAATTTAGTACGTAGTAAGAGTCAGTGGGTTCGCTCGGCTCCGGTTACAGGGTCGGGTGCCCATCACACCCTAGTAAGACCGGGGTGTGACAGCCTACTGAGCTGAATCGTCTGTCCGACTACCTGAACCTACGGGCATGAATGCAGCGCCCCCAGACAAAGGGACGTCAGTATGAATAATGTACTGAATATGTAAGGCAAGATAACAACCGAAATGAAATAACACACTATACTCTGGATATTTCAAGAAAGCATCTGGAGGTGCTGCTCAAGTTGCCTCTCATCTGAGGCAAGATAACATCACTCTATAGATATAACTTCGTGACTCAAAGGTCAGGCATAGATAACATAACTCCATAAATAAAATGTCGTGACTCATAGGCCAGGTATAATCAACTCCATGACCCGTAGGTCAGGTATAAGCAACTCCATGACTCGTAGGTCAGGTATAAGCAACTCCATGACCCGTAGGTTAGGCATAATCAACTCCATGACCCGTAGGTCAGGTATAATCAACTCCATGACCCGTAGGTCAGGTATGTGCAACTCCGTGACCCGTCGTTCAGGCAATAACTCCATGACCCGTAGGCCAGGCAATAACTCCATGACCCGTAGGCCAGGCGTATACATATAATAATAACTCGAAGGCAACATAATAGCCTATAAACAACATATACACTAATTATACCTCCTGATATTTAATCATCTTATATAACTCAACTATTCTTATACTAGCTTTTAACTAGAAAGAAGTACTACACTAGGGTTATGGTAACCCAAGAATAATCTTTCGGAATGTGACATCTTTTGCGAATAGTCAAAGAGGTCTCAATAGTAGGAATCTTAAGAAATGGAATCATCATCATTATTACCATCACAGAAACATCTATCTTTAGCATCACAAGAACTTTGAGAATCATGAACTTCGAGCTTTTTGGAAATAAGGATATTATGGAAACAATGTATGCGTTCATAGGAAAAAGAATCATACCTTTAGAAAGAAAGGAAGTAGCCTTAACATACCTGGAAGCTTACTTCTCGACTTTTCCAACTTACTTTCTGTCTTGCAATCTACATAAGATCATTCATACTATTGTTAGGCTCATATCATATGCTTGTCTTAAGCCTTCAAATTAAATCCTCTTAAAATTTTTCAAAATTCGAGCAGCATCTCCCCTGTTTATATCCCTAGCCCGAAATCACAATGCCCACAAAACAACAGCTACAATAGCACCAACATCAACAACATCATTATCAATACCAAAATATTCCATAAAACATCCCACGCGATGTTTGTCCAATTTCTCAACCAACAACTTTATTATACAACCATTTAATCACTCTATCTTTGTAAATAAACCAAAAGTAATATTAATAAGGAGAGATTCATACCTTATTTTTGTTAAAACATCGATATCTTCAATATCCACCTTGAATCCACCGCAAAACCGTACTAGAATCACATCTATGCGTTATCCGAGCTTCGATTAATACTCCGCCACTTGAAAATCACTCAAATCCTCAACTTTTTATGACATAATTGCCCTTTATATTGCTGAGCTTTAAAATCTGATTTTGGGTGAAGATATGGGTTTTTCCCCTTTTATAAGGTTCAAAATTCGGGTCGGGGTCACTGTAGCAGTTACTGTAGTACGCGTTTCTGCTCTGTCAGCCAAACTTGTAACGTCCATAATTCTCTACTCCGATATCCTATCGACGAGCGGTTTGTTGCGTTGGAAACTAAACTCGACGAACTTCATTTTAGGCTGGTGTTTCACTTCAAAAAAACTTCATATGCTAAGAGATATTCTTCCCTCAAGTTGGACCAAAATTTTCACACGAAGCTTTACCCATCCTTTCTCCAAAGTCGTACCACTCCATTTCTTCCGCTCATTTCCTTATAAAACCTTTCGGTATACCTTATATACATCCTTCACTCATTAAATATACTTAATAATGCTTGCTCCTTATATTCCAAAGTGGTTTTACTTAACCATAACTCAACGTACTTATGTTTCAAATTTGATAAGTGCTTCTTCGAAGATACGGGGTGTAACATATAACTTGAAGATTCAAAAGGTGTGGGGTTATGATTCAGACTCATTTAGTTTGTGATATTATTACGAGATGGGAGAGATAATTTGGAGGGCTGCATGATCGCCATGTCTTCAATGACCAGTTACTCGAAAATCGCAGTAGTGCAATTACGACATAACAAGAATGATTTGCTCGAGGTGTGATTGGTTTGGAAAAGCTTCAGCATAGTCAAAGTTAATTATGATAGTTTGTGTGGCACGAGTGTACCAATGGCAAGTCAATGAGTCGGCAGTGGCAGAGTATCGATGTCGATATATGGAAGCAAGTGTAAGCTCGGAGAGGATCGTCAGATTTGACAAGAGGATAGTGATCGTGTTAAGATGTTGAGGAGAAGTTGAGGATAAGGACATGGGAGGTGACTTGTGTGATATGGTGTGAGGAAGTAAGATTTCTTAGACTATGATGGTAAAAGTACTTCTTTGTCCTATGGGACAGAGCCGTAAGGAAGAGAATTTGGATAGATCAATATCTGCTATATGAAGGGAACAATTGGTATCCGACATGCTCGTCAGGATAAGGTTGCAAGATGTGCGAAGGTGGATGCCGTATAAGGTTATGAAAAGTTGAGTGGGGCTTCAACATAACACAATTGTAGTCGTGGAGTAAGAACTAGTGGTTTGGGGGTTCCTTCAGGAAATGGTCATCTGGTCTAGGTCAGGTGGAAAGGTTATTTGTGACGAGTGAAACTTAAGGAAATAGATAGTTGTAATTTTTCAATAAAGGGTGTGTCCGTAGGGTCGTTTGGTGTTTCGAGGTTAGTGATAGAAAGGGATTGTTTGGACCAAGAGCTTGGTGATTCAAGAGTTATGTTGTGGTTATTTAATGTAGAATAGATGTAGGGGTTCATGATGAGTTGGAATGATCGACTACATTATAGGCTAATGGGGGCCAGTGATTGACTAATAGGAATAGCTCTAGCGCTGGACAGGGGTGAAGTTTTATTCCTAAGGAATTACCGGGTGCTGCATCTAGTTCTTGGATAAGAATTGTGGGCATGGTATATAAAGGTTAATGCTTGAAAAGTTCTACAGTTACTGGTGTCGTGACTTTGCGGAGTTGGCCGAATGAGAGGGATAATCGCACTATTGTTAGAGGTGGTTCTTCAGAGGCAAGCATCGTTTAAGGACCCTTGAATGAGGATGTCAGTCAATAACGACATTTGAAGTGGTAGATCAATGAAGATCTTGAACTAATTCAAGTCGCGAAGAGCATTTGAGAAATTAAGTTAAGAATCAACTATACCGGTTGAAACAAATAGAGGTGACCTCACTATAGAACATTTAGGTACCGATGTTGGGTCAGTAACATATGAACCAAGATGGAAGAAAGATTCTTCAGTTAAGAGATTTTGGGCAAGGGTACTTCAGTGAAGTTATATGAGGACGTTAGTAAGATTGTGTTTACCGTAATTAAGGATCGTCCTACGGATTATGGATCAGTTCGGTGGTGGTTTAGGGTATCGCATCGCCAATGATTGATTCTTGTTGGGATAACTAAGGTTGGTCGGTAATTTCTAGCGAGAAAACTTCATGAAGAATTGTATATGTGATGCGTTGGATTTAGAGAAGTAATCAGTTTTTGAGTTGAGTGAGGTAAGGGAACTCTCGGGTGTAGAGGGTGTGGCATACTACTATCACGACCCAAACAGCCGTGAGTGGCACCCACACAAATCCCCTAGTGGGCGAACCATCTGCTTAACCAGTCATCCAAATGATTACCCCACTACTTAGCCAAGTTTAAAACATTCAAGGTTATAACAGATGTAAAAATATCCAATCCTCTAGTCATGCCATCAATAAATAAAATCTGCGGAAGTCTAACTATTACAACCCTAAAATTCGAAAGTCATCATACAAGAACTCTAAAACATAACTGTCTAGAGAATGAATAACTATCTAAAAATAACATAAATGTCTGAAATGAATTAGACATCTAAAATAAGAAAGATCTTCAGGCGGCCTGGCATGTATAAGAGCTCACCCTCGAATCTGGCGAAAACTAGCCTCACCCTAATTATGAGGTCTCGTAGAGGTCTCTTGATCACAATCTGCACTCAAAAGAATGCAAAGAAGGTAGTATCAGTACAAACACTATGTATTGGTAGATATCATAGGCCGATTAAGATTAGTATCATGCATACAATCACAAAATCAATACGATAGGCAGATAGGCACAATAGCACATAATCTTAAGAAACAATGAACATAATTATCCAACACCGAAATATCAGCCAACACAGGGATAAGGTAAGTCCACACAAGTAGAAATCAATAAGAGTAACTCAACCTATGTAATCACCAATCACAATGGTAAATCACAATTTATCTCATCTCTCTCACATGTCCGTACAAACATACTAAATGGTAGTGTTTGACCCATTAGCCATGACCTGCAGGGGACCCATGGTGTCCATATACCACTGGCTTGGAACTGACCTCGGATCACGAGCCCATAATTAGGCTACATCCTTACCCCCCGATAAATATGCTTTTTATATTTATAATATCTTTCTCATCACAATGTATTTCTGTTCCACAATTAGTAAGGAATGTGAACAATCAATAAATCAATATCAGGGAACACAAGTCACCATGTCACAAGTCATATCAAGACTCAAGAATCAATTCATCAATAACATGAATAAGGGATTTCTCCAAGTCAACAAGAAGAGTATTTATGAACTCCTTCTTTATCATTTCATATCTGTTCATCATATGATTAATCAATCAATATCAAACTGTAGCAATTACCAACCACACTTTATGTCTGAAGCCCTAATCATGCTTTTCCTGTCAATTTTGTAACACATGCAATCAACTAACCAAAGTCAAACTCAAGTAAACTGTAACCTACCTCAAAGCTGAACTGGAATAAAGAAGTCACTCCGCAATAGCTTTTCCCTTTCGCAAAGCTTCCATACGGTCAAAGTCTAGAAATATAGCGCTACATGAGTATTCGAATCATCTACTCAAATAATACAACAATTGGGGAAAAGAACTGAACCTCATTCTACCCTTTTCAATTGAGTGAACTACAACTAAGCGTGAATTCATCATAAAATCAACTCCAAACCATCATACTATTCCCATTCATGCGTTTTCTAATCAATTCGACCCTTGTACAAGCAGTTTTTATGCCAAAGTTATCATCTTTATGAAACCCAAGGTCTCATTCAACAAGTTCCACAATTAATAGACAAGTTCTTATCCTAGGAAGTAATAATCTATACTCCTAGATGATTAAACAATAATAAAATCAATAACCCATTCATTAATCAAAGGTTTCTTAAGTTCTAGGGTTTTAGCCCTTTCATTCACCATTAACGGATCTCTAATTAATCCTGGAATGTAACATGATGATGGAATAAACAAAGTCAAGGGTTGAGACTTACCTTTCAAGAGCACTCTAGCCCTAGCCTTAGAATTTTGCCACAGTAGTTCTTGGAAACTGTTTGGGTGTTATGTGGGGAATGGGTTCGGAATAAAGAATAATAGATGTTGATTCTGCCTCGCGTCGACTGCTGTAGCTGTCAAAGCCTCGCTGCAGCGATCTCGCTATACCAGAAAAGCTCCCGCTATGGCGGACCTCATTATTGTCCCGCTTCCCCGCGACGTAGACCCTTACCTCACTACGATGGACCCATTATAGCGGCCAGTCATCTGCTGCAGCGGTCCATTTTGACCAGTAGCTCAGGTTTTTGCAATAGTTTTCACCCAAAAATCCCAACACCAATCCAAGGCCCTACAGATGCAAACAAAAAATGCAGAGATACATAAAAACATGCTACAGACTCACCCGCGACCTCGGAATTCCCAACGGAGATCTAGTTTTCTAAGTCACCCCCATAACGACTTAGCGGGTCGTTACATCAGATACCAATTAAACAACTGTTCATCCCCAAACGGACAAAGAGAGGGAGTAAGGGGAAGGTACCTGACTCAGTGAAAATCTGGGGATAATTCTTTCATATATCAGATTCTGTCTCCCAAGTAGCTTCCTCAATGGGACGGTTCTTTCACTGAACCTTTACTGAAGCTATTTCCTTCGTCCTCGACTTGCAAACCTCTCTATCTGGAATAGCAATAGGCTCTTCCTCATAGGACAGATTCTCATCCAATAAGATAGAATCCCAACGAATGATAAACTACATCACAATGATATCTCTTCAACATAGAGACATGGAACACTCGATGAACACCCGACAAACCTGGGGGCAAAGCCAACTCATAGGCTACATCCCTCACATGATTGAGAATCTCAAATGGACCAATGAATCTTTGTTATATCCCGCATTTTAGTGCAATCGGATAATTCGAGACAATCGCGGGAGGACGACAAGCAAGGCTACATTTTTATTTGGATAAGCATATGAATGACTTATGACGTATTTAGAAGCGTAAATTTTAAGAAAGGTTAAGGGCATAAAAGGAAAATTGCAATATGACTCGTGGAAACATAAAGGAAGGCGAAGGGTAAATTTGGAATTCGGAAAATAGTTTTGTGAGTAGCAATTTATCATGAAGTAAATAATTGGGCTTGGATTTTTTTTTTAAGAAGGGGAAGGCCCAACCGGCCATAGCATGATCCAAGCCCATGCCATGACTAAATTTATAAGTATAAAAGATGATTAAATCATCTTTAGTTCCATAATTCTCTAGAAATTTCAAGGAAGAACAAGAACAAAAAGAAGGAGAAAAGACTCAAGGCCTTTCGGCCATAGTAAAATTTCCAAGGAAAGTTTGCAAAAATTCTCTTAAAAATCAATTCCTACCAAGTAAAGGGTGCTTAACAAGGTGGGGTTGTTGTTGGAGCAAGAAAGATTCATAATCATACAAGTTGCCAAGTGGTGGTCAAGTGAGAAGTTGAAGAAAAAAAGGTAAGAAATCACTTCCTTTTTATGTTATGGATGTTTGTAGATGTTGTAGTGTATGAAAATGGATGAAATTCGTGTGTGTGGAAATATGTGTGTGGTGCCGTGACCCATGTGGCTAGGCCGTGAGTGTGTGTGTGTGTTGTATGCAAGAATCAATTTATTTTATGTGTTATAGGTGATTATGCATGTTGAAGTATGTAAAGGTTGGTGAAATTCATGGAAATGTGAAAGGAACATGTTGTGGCCGTGAGTTACAACAAGCGTGCATGGCCGTGTATAATTGTTGAATTGTGGAGGAAAATGGATTGATGTTACTTAGTATATTGGTAGGGTGTCGTCGGAAAATATGTTATAAGGTTGTTATTGTTTTCATTGAAGTTGGAAAGTTTTTGGAAGAAGTAGTAAATTGATTGAATATGGAATGGTTAGTATTGTTGTTGAGTTGTGTTAATAGTTTGGCCGGGTTTGAATTCCCGGGGTGTTGTTGATTGAAAACTTGTTAAGTTGAATGTTGAGGACGGTGTATTTGTAGAGGAAATGCTGCCGAAATTTCGGTAGCCAAGCATTGCCTTAAGATTTCAACCCTAAGTGTTCTAATAAGAATTTTGGTAAACATGACCAATTTGCAGATTTTGACGAAATTGCAACGTGAATTTGGAATAGCTAAAGGAGCGAAAAGAGGTATGTAAGGTTTCCCCTTCCTTTCTTGGCATGTCTTAGATGTATAGGCTTGATTTCGCGCCTCGGGGACCTTCCTAACTCCATAAATCCGCAAATGAAAATAGTCACTATTCATTCAAGAAGATTGAACCCAAAAGTGCATGAATTGTCGAGGAAATGTCTAAACATCCTAGAACTTGCAAAAAGGAGACCCGATTACCCTAAGACCTTCACAAGTAACGTCACGACACGTATTATATGTAAGTTATGTACGCCACCTCATTTGACCCGAGGTGGGCCCCTTTGTTCCCGGATCTTCCTTGTTGTCCTGTTGGCTTATTGTAAAGTAGAATCCAATGGAAACTTTTGATTCGTATTCCGTCCTCAAAAGACTAGTACTGTAACCATGCTAACAAGGATATTCCTGTGATGGCAATAGAGATGCCAGATATGATAAAGTGACTACAACGTCCTTATTTTTCAAAAGTTGAAAACTATGATTTTAAAGCGTGACTTTTCTTCTTAGAAAATTTATAAATGTTTTCAAAAATATTCATTTTTCTCCAAAATCCAAGCTTTGCGCTTTGATAGTTTTTATGACTAAAACGACGAATGTGACTTTACAATGACAACGACGACGTCAAACATGAGTAAACGTTTATAACGAGTATGTCAAAAGCATGTACCTACCATGAATATATCTATGACTATGTTTTACTATGACGTATGTATATGAATGTGAATATGTAATGTATATGTTTATGGGGGAAGGGGAAAGGGCAACCGTGTCCACCGATTCAAACGTTTATCATCCCGACGCGGGGTGCCCGGACGCGGGATATGGGAGAGCCGTACGCGGCGTCTGTATATGCGATATATGATATATATGATATGTTGTGTTGGGACACTGTTGGGGAGGGGGGTGGGAGAGCTGATGTACTCAGCGTCTGTAAAGGTAAGAAAGATGTACTGTTTACTAAAATGTACTGCCCACTGAAATGTACTGTCTACTAAAATGTACTGTTCAAACGAAGTGTACTGTTTACTGTATACGGGGATACGGGACACTGTGTTCTGAAAAAAATGGGCTAAGCTTGCGTGGTATCCGCCACGTGCGCATACACGTACAAACTTCGTACTGTGATAAGCTCCGTACATCTATTCTCGTTGTGACTTGTACTCTATATTCATTTACTATGTTATTATTCATGCCTTACATACTCGGTACACTATTTGTACCGACGCCCTTCACGCGGGCGCCGCGTTTCATGCCGCGCAAGTTAGCAGACAGCCGAGCCGATCATTAGGAGTTTCCCTCGCAGCATTTTTGCGGCGCTCCGCCTGTTTCGTGAGCCCCAGCCCGTGGTACTACTTCGTGTATATATTCGGGCACGCAAAGACTTTCGCCCCTTTCCATGTATATGTGTACTATGTCTGAGGCTCGTAGACGATATGTACGAGCTATTTGGTACCCGTATGGTCCCCGTCGTCGTATAGTATGATCGCAAAGCTTATTAGCCTATGTTTATTATTGTGCTAATTATGTTAATGCTAGTTAAAAAAAAAAAAAAACGGTGTAGTTCATATGTGCAATGAGAGTCAGCGGGTTCGCTCGACTCCGAATATGGGGTCGGTGCCCATCACACCCTAGTAAGATCGGGGGTGTGACAAAGTGGTATCGAGAAAGGCGGTCCTAGGGGTTTGTCTACGAGCCGTGTCCAGTAGAGTCTTGTTTATGGGTGTGTAGCGCGCCACACTTATAAACAGGAGGCTGCAGGGCATTTAGGAAATATGACCTTCTTTGTATTCTGAAATCGTGCGATAGAGCTATGCTACCAGGTTTCTATATTCCTTTCCTAATCCTATGTTATGGTTTCAGTAATGCCGCCGAAGAAGAAAGCTAGGGCAGCCCAGGAGGGCGAGACAGCAGCCCCGGGCCAGCCGGTGGCAGAGGCCATCCAGCTATTGACTCAGTTAGTTGCCGCACAGGCTCAGCGGCAAGATACGGACCCGGGAGACAGGGCGTAGTGCTAGGGCCCGTGATTTCATCGCCCTAAGCCCCCGGAGTTTTATGGGTCAAAACCAGAGGAAGATCCGCAGAATTTTATAGATGAGATGCTAAGGACACTGAGGATTATACATGCTTCAGATACAGAGTCAGTGGAATTGGCATCGTACCGATTGCGGGATGTAGCAGTCCTGTGGTATGATAGTTGGAGACTCTCTAGGGGAGCAAATGCCCCTCCCCCGGTTTGGCAGGAGTTTACTGAGGCGTTTCTGCGACATTTCCTGCCGCCGGAAGTTCGACGAGCTCGAGCTGATATGTTCTTAAATCTTAAGCAAGGAAATATGAGCGTCAGGGAATACAGCCTCCGCTTCAACTCGCTGGCCAGGTATGCCCCAGCCATGATCGCTGATATGGGGGATCATGTGCATCGATTCGTGAGTGGGTTGGGGCCGCATATAATTAAGGAGTGCTTGACGGCCTCACTCCATGTGGACGGGATGACTATTGCTCGCATACGTGCCCATGCCCAAAACCCGGAGGAGCAACATCGCCCTCGGAGAGAGGAGCGTTACCCGAACAGGGGTTCCGGGGAAAAGGGCGCATCTTCCGGCGAGAAGCGAGTGCGCAGAAGGCGACACGCAGATCCCGGGATATTCGGGCCAATCGGTGGCCGGTGCACCTCCTCGAACCGCGAATAGAAGGTTTGATTATCCTACTTATTCGGGACCGCATCGAATGCCAACGCTTCGATCCCAAAGACAGTAGCCGATTTTAGTAGGGCGGGGTCGCCCCCACCGCGACGCGCTCGACGTGGCAAGCCACATTCGGGCGTGTTACCCGGAAACAGTGGTTGCTTTGCTCGCGGTCGAACCGACCATTTAGTGCGTGACCGCCCATTAAAGGACGGAAGAGGCCAAACCCGGCCACCGATCAGCAATTGGTTCATCGTCGACCGCGCGCCCTCGTGGACAGACTTCGGCCCCCGCCGGGCCGCGGTCGAGGTAGAGAGGGGCGCCTAGTTCAGCCTGGTCCCATGCACCGCTTATATGCAACTACAGACGACAGACCCCGAGCCTTCCGCGGACGCGGCTCACAGTACTTTTTTGGCACCTTCCGTGATATGCGCGTTAATTGATTCGATTCTATCTTATCTCATGCCGCCCTTGTATTGTTGAATATTCGGAAATTAGGACGAAAAGTGACCATACGTACAGTAACAAGGAATACTAGAGACCCATGGAGGGTAGAACCGTAAATAAAAGAAAAGATGTGTTACGCGGTATTTTGAAAACTCAAGACCCCAACTCGTTCCATATTATGTGATATAAGCAGTGTGAGGGAGTGGAGGCGAAAATACTAACGCTAAGACGCTGGAATGCATTAAAGTTTCAAGGTTAAGCGTGCTAGGGTAAGAGTAATTTCACGATGGGTGACCCCCTGGGAAATATGTTGGAAATTTCATAATTATGGAAACTGGGGACGAATGTGAAAGTAAGTAGTTTAAAGTAAATCAGAGTGTGTGAAGTGACTGGAAGCTCGAGAAAAGCCGTATAAGTTGGGCGGGTTAGACTAGCAAAGAGGGAGAACGTGCTAGGCTTAAAATGGATATGCTAAGTGATATGTGAGATATCTACGAAGGAAACCTCCCCCGCGTATTATAATGCACCACGAGAGTCGCTTAACATTCGAGGACGAATGTTCTAAAGCGGGGGAGGATGTTATATCCCGCATTTTAGTGCAATCGGATAATTCGAGACAATCGCGGAGGACGACAAGCAAGGCTACATTTTTATTTTGATAAGTATATGAATGACTTATGACGTATTTAGAAGCGTAAATTTTAAGAAAGGTTAAGGGCATAAAAGGAAAATTCGCAATATGACTCGTGGAAACATAAAGGAAGGCGAAGGGTAAATTTGGAATTCGGAAAATAGTTTTGTGAGTTGCATAGCAATTTATCATGAAGTAAATAATTGGGCGGGATTTTTTTAAAAGGGAAGGCCCAACCGGCCATGGGCTGGCATGATCCAAGCCCATGCGGGATTAAATTTATAAGTATAAAAGATGATTAAATCATCTTAGTTCCATAATTCTCTAGAAATTTCAAGGAAGAACAAGAACAAAAAAAGAGAGAGAAAAAGTTGAAGGCCTTTCGCCATAGAGAAAAAAACCAAGGAAAGTTTGCAAAAGAGAAAGCTTCCAAAAATCAATTCTACCAAGTAAAGGGTGCTTAACAAGTGGAGTTGTTGTTGGAGCAAGAAAGATTCATAATCATACAAGTTGCCATTGGTGGTCAAGTGAGAGTTGAAGAAAAAAAGGTAAGAAATCACTTCCTTTTTTATGTTATGGATGTTAAGTGTAGATGTTGTAAAATGGATGAAATTCATGGATGAAATAAAAATGTGTGTGGAATATATGTGTGTGTGTGTGTGACCCATGTGGCTAGGCCGTGAGTGTGTGTGTGTGTTGTATGCAAGAATCAATTTATTTTATGTGTTATAGGTGATTATGCATGTGTGTGAAGTATGTAAAGGTTTGTGTGAAATTCATGGAAATGTGTAAAGAACACAATATATTGGTGAGTTGTGAAAGAATAAGTTACACAACGCATCGTACGCATAAGTCGTGTATAATTGTTGAATTGTGGAGGAAAATGGATTGATGTTACTTAGTATATTGGTAATGGTGTTAGTATGATGGAAATATATGTTATAAGGTTGTTATTGTTTTCATTGAAGTTGGAAAGTTTTTGGAAGAAGTAGTAAATTGATTGAATATGGAATGGTTAGTATTGTTGTTGAGTATGTGTTAATAGTTTGGCCCTGTTTGAATTCCCGGGTGTTGTTGATTGAAAACTTGTTGGTTTGAATGTTGAGGACGGTGTATTTGTAGAGGAAATGTCGCCGAAATTTCGTAGCCAAGCATTGCCTTAAGATTTCAACCCTAAGTGTTCTAATAAGAATTTTGGTAAACATGACCAATTTGCAGATTTCGAAAATTGCAACGTGAATTTGGAATAGCTAAAGGAGCGAAAAGAGGTATGTAAGGTTTCCCTTCCTTTCTTGGCATGTCTTAGATGTATAGGCTTGATTTCGCGCCTCGGGGACCTTCCTAACTCGTAAATCCGCAAATGAAAATAGTCACTATTCATTCAAGAAGATTGAACCCAAAAAGTGTACGAATTGTCGAGAAATGTCTAAACATCCTAGAACTTGCAAAAAGGAGACCCGATTACCCTAAGACCTTCACAAGTAACGTCACGACACGTATTATATGTAAGTTATGTACGCCACCTCATTTGACCCGAGGGGGCCCCTTTGTTCCCGGGATCTTCCTTGTTGTCCCGTTGGCTTATTGAAAAGTAGAATCCAATGGAAACTTTTGATTCGTATTCCGTCCTCAAAAGACAAGTACCGTAACCATGCTAACAAGGATATTCCCGTGATGGCACAGAGATGCCGTATATGATAAAGTGACTACAACGTCCTTATTTTTCAAAAGTTGAAAACTATGATTTTAAAGCGTGACTTTTCTTCTTAGAAAATTTATAAATGTTTTCAAAAATATTCATTTTTCTCCAAAATCCAAGTTTTTGCGCTTTGATAGTTTTTATGACTAAAACGACGAATATGACTTTACAATGACAACGACGACGTCAAACACGAGTAAATGTTTATAACGAGTATGTCAAAAGCATGTACCTACCATGAATATATCTATGACTATGTTTTACTATGACGTATGTATACGAACGTGAATATGTAATGTATATGTTTATGGGGAAGGGGAAAGGGCAACCGTGTCCACCGATTCGCCCGCTTATCATCCCGACGCGGGGCCTTGGGACGCGGATACGGGAGAGCCGTACGCGGCGTCCGTATATGCGATATATGATATATATGATATGTTGTGTCGGGACACCGTTGGGAGGGGGGAGAGCTGATGTACTCGCCGAGTAAAGGTAAGAAAGATGTACTGTTTACTAAAATGTACTGTTCACTGAAATGTACCGTCTACTAAAATGATCGTACCGAAATGTACCAAGCATCGTATACGGACACGGACACCGTGTTCGAAAAAAAAAACGGGCTAAGCTTGCGTGGTATCCGCCACAGGCATACACATGTATGTGTTACTCGTACCGTGATAAGCTCCGTACATCTATTCTCGTTGTGACTTGTACTCTATATTCATTTACTATGTTATTATTCATGCCTTACATACTCTAGACACTATTTGTACCGACGCCCTTCACGCGGGCGCCGCGTTTCATGCCGCGCAAAGGGGGCAGACAGCCGTAGCCGATCATTAGGAGTTTCCCCTCGCCAGCATTTTTGCAAACGCTCCGCTGTGCCCCGAGCCCCGCCCGTGGTACTACCGTGTAGATATTCCTCAGTACCCAAAGACCCTTTCTATGTATACGTGTACCATGTTCAGAGGCTCGTACGTATATGTACGCAGCTATTTGGTACTCCGTACGGTCCCCGTCGTCGTATAGTATGATCGCAAAGCTTATTAGCCTATGTTATTATTGTGCTAATTATGTTAATGCTAGTTAAAAAAAAAACCTGGCAGTAGTTCATATTAAGCAACGAGAGTCGCCTTGCTCCGTCGACCGAATACGTTCGGTGCCCATCACACCCTAGAAGACCTGGTGTGACACCCTACCTGCTTTCATTCTCTTCTTCCCAAATCTCATCACACCCTTCACGGGTGAGACCTTCAATAAGACCCTGTTTCTCCAACCATGAACTCAAGACTTTGACTTCGATCCGTTGCATTCTTTCTCGCCTACTCGACCTCGCGAAGAGCTTTTTCTGAATCACCTTGACTTTATCTAGTAAATCCCTCAGAATATTAATACCCCATGGACTTACCTTAAAAGCATCAAACCATCCAATAGGAAACCTACATGTCCTCCCATAAAGAGCCTGAAACGGGGCCATATCAATGCCCGAGTGATAACTATACGCAAACTTAGCCAACGGCAAGAATCCCATCCCAATGGCCACCGAGTCAATGGGAAGAATCGACAATAATGGTCACCGAAGTCAACCACATAAGCTCGTAGCATATCCTCTAGACCCGGATAGTCCACCTTCGCACCGACCATCTATCTGAGGGTGGAAAGCTGTACTAACGTCCAATCTAGTACCCAATTCCAAATGCAAATTCTTCTAAAACCAAGATGTAAATGTTGTGCCTCTATAGGATATGATGGAAAAAGGAATCCCATACAGACAAACAATCTCGCGGATACAAATCTGGGCCAACTTCTGGGCGGTATGGGTAATCTAAACTGGTATGAAATGGGCAGACTTGGTCAATCTATCAACAATGGCCCAAATCAAATCAACCTTACCCAAGGTCTTCGGAAGACCAACCACAAAGTTCGTCGCTATCCTCTCCCCACTTTCACTTAGAACGGGCATCATCCAAGCAGTACCCCCGAGTCTCCGGTGCCGTACTCACCCTCGGCCGGTAATTCAAACACCGGCAACGAACTCAACAATATCACGTTCATCCTAGCCCACCAAAGAGCTTTCAAGCATGTACATCTTGCAAGGTCAAAATAATTCAACTTGAGAGCCATGACTACAACCGAAGCTAGTCTACCGAGTACCTCAAAACGTACATCTGGCAGTCAATATTTGAGCTGGCCATGAAACTAACTCATAAATATCATAACCGAAAAGGAACATGCCTAAAATATATATATATATATATATATATATATATATATATATATATATATATATATATATATATATATATACACACACATCATCAACTATGCCCATATATAAGTCGACAAGGCTATCAAAGGATATAACAAAATATAGACCCAAAAGGTCATAAGACATCTAATCAGGTACATTTGTCTACGAGCCTCTACGTAGAGTACATAACATAATAAAGACGGGATAGGACCCCTCCATGCCCATACATACACACTAAAGGATCATACCACTTTGATCTGCAACTCCAAAACAAGTGGAGTGCTCCTGTATAGTCGCAGAGAAGGAAGCCTACTGGTCTGATCCTTCTCCCTGTCTATCTACGGACATGAACGCAGCATCCATAAATAAAAATATGTCAGTATGAATAAAGTACTGAGTATGTAAGTGTAGAAAAGAACATGACATAGATATGAAAGTAACAAGAGATAGGAGAGATAACCTGTACATCTGAATGCCTCTTATATGGATGTCACGCATGCTTTCCATTTAAAAAACATTTGCATACATATAAATATATCATAATACCTTACTCCCGCCATATATAGGCCTCTATGTTATCCTCAGTCTTACCATATAATAAGTGTCTTGTTACTTCTCCAGACGAATCCAGAAGTAGCGCATTACTAGTGGCTGCATCTCGCCCTCGACTATACGGCCTGTGATGTAGAAAATAGCTATATATATATATATATATATATATATATATATGTGCACGCAGCCCAAAGAAATGTTACAAGCCTATCGAGTTGATTTAAGGCTCAGAAACTTCCGATTACCATTATGGATTTAACATCATTGGCATATCTCACCTTGAAAGAATAACCATAAGATGAGATCAACATCAATATATAAGGTCAATAACCATAAGAAAAGATCAATAATCTTAAGACAATGATCAATAATGTCATAGTTAAACATCAAGAACCATAAGCTTATGGTATTTCTAGAAATAGGGACATTATGGATGTCATTTGTGTAAGTTTCGTATCAATATGATCATGCCATAAGAAAGAAAAGGACAGCCTTACATACCTTGTCGTCTCCTTAACTACTTAGCGCCTAGTCTCCCGAGCGCGGAAATCTACATTCAAAATGATTCATGCTAAGATTAAGTCATTAAAACGCCTATAAGTCGAACTAAAATATTAGGTGAGCTAACGAAATCAAAGGTAATTTCGATATCACTGCCCACCAAATTTCCAAAATAATGCAAATCCTCAGTTAACAACATCAACAATACCATAGCCAAGAGATTATATTCAAACTATGCTCAAATCTATCCAAAACTTCCTTACAAATTCAATCCATAGCCAATTATTTCAACATAACATCTTACAACCTTTCTACTATGATTCTCTTCATCTTTAAGGCTTGCTAAACCCTCAAATCAACTTAACATAAGAAACAAGATGAAGAACGTACCTTATATTTGGAGAACTTCAACTTACACAACTTGTTTCAAGACCAAACTCTCCATAACTCTAAGTAGAGCCAAGAACAATCACTTTCTAGGAATTAATTAAGGATTTTATGGCTTGATCTCTTCTTCATTTGATTTGGGATGTTTATGGATGATTGAGAGAGATTATAAGGTCACTAGGGTTTTGTTTTGATGAAGAAAAATGACCCTAAGTCGTGGGAAAATCATTTTATAGGCCAAAACAAAAATATCCACCGAATTTAATGTTTTTAGAATTTTCGAGCAAAGTATGGGCAAAAAGTGCGGGCTTTACTTTTAGCCCGTACTTGGGAAGGTCAAAATCCAACTTTTTGGAAAATTTGGGTGAAGTATGGCCAAAAATTGCGGGATGCACTTCAGAGAACGGGCCGTACTTCTATCCCGTGCTTCTCAGAATCGAGATCTGTCAGTTGCATTGGAAAGAAGGCTTGCTGAACTTGAATTTACATAGGTTATGCATTCTATAACTTCTCATATTCTAGCAGATATGCCACTCTCAAGTTGGACAAAAATTTTCTATCCAAAATTCTTCCAAGTTTTCCCAAATTTTCGACAAACTTAATTTCTTCGATTCACTTGATCCCGAAACTTTTAGACACTTTTTTAGCGCTAGTTAGAAGTCCTCCTTAACCTTATAAGGGTTCCATGACCTCTCCGGGCTTATGTTAGTTTACTTACGACGCAACAACGCGAAATTTTTTGAGGTGTAACTGGTAGCACCAGGATGAATGGAATATCTAAAATTGTGAGCCTCTGCTAATATGGTCTTAATCAAATCATCAACACGGGGAACACAAACATGCCCCTTGATTCTCAAGACACCCTCATCATCAATCACGACCTCTTTGGGTTCACCACGCAAGACTTTATCGCGAATCTTACTCAAACTCGCATCCTCGAATTGCCTGGCCTTAATTTGCTCCAGAAACGATGATGTTGCCTCAATACAAGCCAATACTCTGCTCGAACCAGACACATCAAGCCTTATGAAACTATTAGCCGTAGTCCGAGTCACAACGCGGACAGTTCGACGCAATCAATCGAGCGTACCAGCTATGTTAGCCGATTTCTCGCTTCAAGGCATCCGCCATCACATTTGCCTTGCCAGGATGATAAGGTTTATAGTAATGTCGTCCTGCAACTCCATCTATCTCCACTACCTAGCATTAAGATACTTCTGAGTAAACACGTGCTGGAGACAGCGATGATCAAGAATAACTCGCAACGGGCACTATAGAGATAGTACCACTAAATCTTCAACGCAAAAGCCATCGCTGCCAACTCCAAGTCATGAGTAGGATAGTTCTTCTCATGAATTTTCAGCTGTCTGGAAGCATAAGCAGTCACCTTCTTTTTCTGCATCAAAACAACACCCAAACCAGAACGAGAAGCGTCACAATAAACTACAATGTCCTTGCCTTCCATGGGCAAAGATAGAATATGAGCTCTAGTCAACAAGGTCTTGAGCTTCTGAAAGCTCTCCTCACACTCGTCGGACTACTGAAAAGGTACCTCTTTCTGAGTCAGACGGGTCAAATGAGAAGCAATTGAGGCAAGCCCTTTTACGAACTAACGGTAGTAACTAGCCAAACCTAAAAAACTGAGAATCTCCGTCACAGATGTAGGCCTGGCCCAATCCCTCACTGCCTCAATTTTCTTCGGATCCACCATAATCCCTTCCTTCGATATCACATGTCCAAAGAAGGACACAAACGTAAGCCAAAACTCACACTTAGAGAACTTGGCATACAACTCGCTATCTCTCAAAGAACCCAAGAATAACCCTCAAGTGTTTTTCATGATCTTCCCTACTCTTTGAATAAACCAGGATGTCATCAATGAACACTATCACAAAAGAGTCCAAGTATGGCTTAAAGATGTCATTCATCAAATCCATAAAAGCAGCTGGGGCGTTAGTAAGCCCAAAAGACATAACCAGGAACTCATAATGCCCATACCTCATCCGAAAAGCGGTTGTAGGAATATCCTCTGCCCGAATTTTCAACTAATAATACCCCGCTCTTTCGTTTCGACACAAGAAAAAAGGATTTTTCTACACCCCTTTCTTGTGTCGAAGACTAGGAAGACAAATAATCCCTCCTAGAATTTTTTGTTCCCCGCATTTATCCCACTTCAAGTCAATTTTTAAAAACACAGAAGCTCCCTGTAGCTGGTCAAACAAATCATCAATGCGAGGGATAGGGTATTTATTTCGGATGGTGACTTTATTTAACTGGCGGTAATAAATGCACATTTGCTAATCAATGCACATTCGCATAGTCCCATCTTTCCTTTTTCACAAACAGAACAAGAGCGCCCCACGGGGAGACACTCAGAAGAATGAAACCCTTACTAAGAATATCCTGAAGTTGTTCTTTTAATTTCCACAACTCTGCTGGTGCCATCCGATATGGAGGAATAAAAGTAGGGCTGGTCCCTGGCTCTAAGTCAATGCAAAAATCAATGTCACGGTCCGGTGGCATGCCTGGCAAGTCTGCAGGAAACACCTCCGCAAACTCACGTACCACAGGAACTGACTCAAGAGATGGACCGTCAACACTGGTATCACGAATATGTGCCAAATAAGCCAAACACCCCCTGTCCACTTAGTTCTTTGCTCGAATAAAGGAAATTAATTTCTTTGGGGAGGGACTAAGGTTACCCTTCCACTTAAGTGTAGGCACTCCGAGCATAGCTAAGGTGACTGTCTTGGCATGACAGTCCAGAATTGCATGATAAGATGCTAGCCAACTCATACCCAACATGACATCAAAATCTACTATGTCTAAAATCACTAGGTTAACCCAGGTGCCATACCTCATAAGTGTGATAGTACAAGATCGAAAAACTCTATCTACAACCACAGAATCTCCAACTGGAGTAGATACAGGTATATGGGAATCAAGTAAATCACAGACCATATCAAGACCCATAGAGAAGTATGTAGACACGTAAGAAAATATAGAACCCGAGTCAATTAATACAGAAGCCATCCGGTGACAGACTGAGATGTTACCTGTAATAACTGCATCTGAGCCCTCAGCCTCTGTCCTGCCAGGAAAGGCATAACAATGAACCCGTCCGCCAGTAGCCTGCGAACCATTGCGATCAACCTGCCCTGTCTGAGCTCCGCCCCTGCTGGGCTGATGACCACCTTTACTAGCCTGAAATCCGCCTCTATTAGGCTGGGGGCCACCTCTACCAGCTGTGTGACCGTCACGCCCAGACTGAGCACGGTTTCCATCATGAGGTCCTCCCCCTCTACCTGATGTTGGAGCTCAGGGAGCCTGAAACTGTGTACCCTGGCCACCTTACCTAAGTCTGGAACAATTTTTCTTGAAATGCCCCATATCACCACACTCAAAACACCTGCGGTCTTGTGTCAGACACTACAGACATGGACGAAGCTGAATAACCACCATAATCTAGAGCTCTAGTCTGCGATCCCCCTGGAAGGCTAGAATAGTACTGACTGGCCCCTGATGGGCCTCCAGCAAAAACATGCATAGCTGACTGAATAGGGCATCTTGAATAAAACTGGGAACTCTGGCCCTTAGCGAAAGAGCCACTTTAACCACTACCCTTGCAGGCCTTCTTCTCCGCGTGCTTATGGTAACCATCCTGCTGAACTCCCTTGGCAGTTCTAACATGATCTATCACTTCCTGAAAGGAAGCACCTATTGCTGCAAGCTGAAGAGCTGATAATTGAAGTGCGGTGTTTAACCTCTTCACAAATATCCTAACCCTCTCCTCCTCAGTAGGCACAAGCTGGAGGAAATAGCGAGACAATGAATGTAATCAAGCCTCATAAGCAGCCATAAATAGATTACTCTACTCAATATTACTGAACTCATCGCGCCTGCGGTCCCTCAAAGTATGAGGAACATACTTGTCTAAAAACACCTGGTAAAACTGAATCTATGTCAACGGAGGTGATCCCGCTGGCCTGTACTCTACAAAAGCCCTCCACCATAACTTGGCATCACCTAGGAGCTGGAAGGTCACGAACTCAACAATATATTTCTCCATTGGCCCATCTTATGGAGCCTCTCATGACAGTCCATAATGAACTCGTAAGAATCCTCCACCTCAGTGCCGAAGAACTCTGGAGGCTTCATCTTAGTGAACCTCCAAAACAAATCATACTTATCCCCGGTCAACACCGTGTCACACCCTAATTTCTGACAGGGCATGATGGGCACCCGAACCTTACTTAGGGCCGAGCGAACCCGCAGACTCTCATAATACTCATAGCCATACTGGGCCCGCAAAGCATAACATAGGCACATAATGAAAACTTTTTTTTTCCGACAAATCAAACATGCTTTTCATCTTTTTCAAATCAAATAAAACCCGTAACCATAACAAATCTGTAAACACATGAAATTCATAACACAATGCATAATGATACATCGGCTTACATAGCCGCTTACAAACGGACATCTCGTACACACGACACTGTCTGCAAAGTCTCTAACATGAAACAGACTTTCATAACATAAATGCTCTGACTCGGCAGCACTCCGGAAGAAAATGGAGCTCGCCAATCCAGCTGGCACATCTTCTACTAACATCCTCTACTCATCTGTCTGTACCTGCGCGGCATGAAACGAAGAAAGGGGGTCAGTACGGAATATGTACTGAGCATGTAAAGCATAGCATACAGAAAACGAGATCATAACCGAAGTAAGGAGTACAGAACGTAAGCATAATAACCAGAACCAAGGTGCTTGCATCTGAAACACAAATCGTACAACAGAGGTACCGAAGACAAATATAATAATCAGAATGCCGAAATGCTTACCGTAACACATCATAACATCATAACTTATCATCTGAGCTGACATTAACCGACTGATCATAATCCAGACTGTCAAAATCACATACACACATACCGCGGTCAAGTACCCAGCGGCCAATATCACACATACACATACCGTAACGCATCACAACATCATGACCGGTCATATGAGATGCCATTAACCGATGTGGGATTGGCCTAAACCAATGTGGAATTTTGCCTCATCATTGGGTTTGCCCCACCATTGGGTTTGCCCCACCACTGGGTTTGCCCCACCATTGGGTTTGCCCCACCACCGGCTCTGATTCCAACTGATCATATTCCAGAATCCATACACATAACATATAACATAGCATACATACACAGTACTCGACCGAAAGGGGCTCGGCGTACCGGACACATCATAACAACATAATAATATATATACGGTTCCCGGCCAAAAGGGGCGCGGCGAACTGAACACATCATACCTCAGAATACAGCATTATGCACACAATAACATAACCGGCCCGAGACTTGGCGAACAATGTAACCACAGAATGCGTGAGCAGAATCGTGAGTAACCAAATATAGTTTAAAACATTTTTAAAGACTCAATGGGTTAGTCAAAACGAACCGTCTTTTATAAGCCAAAACGATAGTCAAATCAAGTTTTCCTCCGTACGTCACTCGGGAGCGGATCAAACAGAACTTTAGAAATCATATATCATATGCATAAAAATCCTCATTTCAAACTCGACAGATAAATAAGTAATCATACTCGGGGGTCGGAAAGATAGTTATATTGAATTCTTTTCAAAAAATCGTCAGAAGTACATAAAGGAGAGTCGCGGGACCCACGAACGGGTGTCGACCCGAGCCGGCCCGCCTATGGAAAATATAGTCATCATCCGTCATGGAATCATTTTTGAGCATATCGAAGCGATCCGGTTCTCCGTCCGTGAAAGTTACGGACTTTCGTAGTTTTCGGAATCATTTAGGAACAAAACTCTTTTAAAAACCAAACTTTTATGCAACTTTTGAAACTTAGTCGTACAAAAGACGTATAAACCATATAAGGATGCCAACATCCAAAGCAAATACGACTCATAAACGTGTTCGGATTTTTAAGAATAGAATTACCCCCGAAGCTCATAGCATATCACAACCTAGCCATATCTAAGACATGCCAAAAGAAGGAAAGTAAGCTTTACATACCTTATCCGCCTCTCTCTCTAGTCCAAACTCAAACTTCGGGCTCTCTAAGATCTACAAATACGTCATAATAAGCCAATCATTAGCTAAAGGTATTTAGGAACTCATTTCCAAACTAACACTTAATTCTACGGAAATTTGGGCAGCACTTCCCCTGTAACTACACCAACCCCGAGATTTCAACTCGGCCAAATTCATCAACAACAACACCAACAACCAAACTGCAACATCAATAAGCAATTCAAAATGCATTCTAACATTAAGTACACTTTTCTATATAATTCAACCCCATTCATAATATTCCAATATACTTACTTCGACTACTTACATTCAAATCGATATCAACGTTTATACATTCGATTCTTAATCAAAAACCATTCAACCAATATTCAAGAACGCTTTAAACAATTCATACAATTTTCCAAACAATCCAAACAACTCTCCATTTCACCCGAATTCTTCCCCAAACCCGAGAACAACATGATCCACATTCTTCTCTTCCAAATTCATGAATTACACTAATAATCCACACGTTAGCAATGAAATTTCCATAACTACAAAAATTACATAAAATTCACATTAACTTCCAAATCAACCCACAACCAACACAACATCACTTTGAGTCATTTAAACCTGCATTTTTCATCCTAAAATCCATAACGACGACAACCAAAATAATAACGACAATTTGTTCATTCCCAACTACACCAAAGAAGGACCATTCGGCCAACACCACACACATATACAAAGATGATTTTCATTCTTTTCTTCACATTACAACAATCAAAACATGCTAACTAACATTAATTCATTACTTCCAACACAATATACACATACTCGGCCAAACACCACCTACACAACTTCAACTTCAACTTGATTTCTATCATGAATTTCTTCCATTTTAGCATACTACAACACATGTAAACCATTCATAACACATAAAATAAGATCAATTCTTACCTTTCTTCTTCAACTTCACAAATAGGCTAAGGTTTGCGATCTACACAACGGATGGTTTGATGACCCAAACAACACTTCCACGTTACTTAGGGACCTCCAATTAGTGGATTTGCATCAAAGAAATATTTTTGGGATGACTCAAATTGGACTTGGATTTCCAAGGTTCTTGGCCGAATGGTTGTGGCTTTGTTCATCCAAGGCTCTTTTTTTTTCTTTTTCTAAGTATGGAAAATGAGAAAGATGACTTCTTAGTCATCTTTTATGCTCCAAGAAAATCATCCAAGTGTCCATGGCCCACACATGGGTTGGACCAATTAAATTTATCCACAAAATGTGTGGGACCATCTCCAAACCACATGGCCAACATGGCCAATTTTCATGAAACTTTCAATAATTTTCAACTTCCAATTATTCCACTTTTGGTCCCAAATTTTCCCGAAGGTTCCATGCCAACCAATTCACGAACAAATTATGCTCAAATCAAAATCGAAGGTCAAAAGTCCCGACTTCGTATCCCGAAATGGTCTTGCCCCTAACTTATCATAGTTAACTCGGAGTGTCCCGACGCACAAAATACAGGATATAACACACCGGACCTCCCACTGGTCTAGGAAATACCTCTAATCATAGAGCCTCATCTAACTGAGGAGCCACAGCTGCAGCTTGCTGTAACCCTGGAGCACGAACTCCGCCCGGAGCTGGATCACCCACTCTGGCACCCTGTGCACCTGGAACAACTGGTAACACACCTGTCTCTATCAAACCATTTAGCAGGTTCAACACTGGAGGAGCTATAATATCTACCGTGTCGCGTGCCGGCCGCAAACTCCGCCCCTCATCCGGAAATACTCGAGACTCCGTGGACCCGCCGCACCGCCGACCACCGTGGAGCCCCGCCCGGGCCGGTGCCGCCGTTCCTTGCTCTACCACGACCACGCCCTCCCGCCCTCTCATCCTCCTCCACAAATTACGGCCCCATCGACCTGTCCTCTACCCCGTGCTGCGACCCCAGTAGCCGGCGCGGGTACCTCATTAGCTGCTGCTGCCGTACGAGTCCTCACTATCTGTAAGACAATAGAATGAAAAGTCAGATAACAATTGGAATCAACTAGCACGAAGGAAAGAAAAAAATTGAATTTTATTGAATTTTCCTAGTGTGCCATAGCCTCTCGAAGAGAAGTACGAACATCTCCGTACCGATCCGCAGGACTCTACTAGAAATGTCCTCGTACACCGAGATCGATGAACCTAAAGCCGTGATACCAACTTTGTCACGACCCAAACAGCCGTGAGTGGCAGCCACACAAATCCCCTAGTGAGCGAACTATCTACTTAACCAACCATCCAAACGATTACTACATTGCTTAGCCAATTTTAAAACATTCAAGGATATAACAGATGTAAAAATCTCCAAACCTCTAGTCATGGCATAAATAAATAAAATCTGCAGAAGTCTAACTATTACAACCCCAAAATCCGAAAGTCATTGTACAAAGGCTCTAAAACATAACTGTCTAAAGAATGAATAACTATCTAAACATAACATAAATGTCTAAAATGAATTAGACATCTAAAATAGGAAAGATCTTCAGGCGGCCTGACATGGATAAGAGCTCACCCTCGAATCTGGCGAAAACTAGTCTCACCCTAAATATGAGGTCTCATAGATGTCTCTGGATCACAATCTTCACTCAAAAGAATGCAGAAAGGTAGTATCAGTACAAACACTATATACTGGTAGATATCATAGGCCGACTAAGATTAGTATCATGCATACAATCACAAAATCAATAAGATAGATAGATAGGCACAATAGCACATAACCTCAACAAACTATCAACAGAATCATCCAACATCAAAATATCAGCCAACACAGGGATAAGGTAAGTCCACACAAGTGGAAATCAATAAGAGTAACTTAACCCATGTAATTATCAAACATAATCGTAAATCACAATTTATCTCATCTTTGTCACATATTCGCACACACATGCTAAATGGTAGTGTTTTACCCATTAGCCATGACCTGCAAGGGACCCATGGTGTCCATGTACCACTCGCTTTAGAACTGACCTCGGATCACGAGCCCATAATTAGGCCACATCCTCACCCCCTGTCGAATGTGCCTTTTTATATTTATAATATCTTTCTCATCACAATGTATTTTCGTTCCACAATCAATAAGAAATGTGAACAATTAATAAAATAATATCAGGGAACACAAGTCATCACGTCACAAGTCATATCAAGACTCAAGAATCAATTCATCAATAACATGAATAATGGATTTCTCCAAGTCAACAAGAAGAGTATTTATGAACTCCTTCTTTATCATTTCATATCTGTTCATCACATAATTAATCAATCAATATCAAATTGTAGGAATTACCAACCACACTTTATGTCCGAAGCCCTAATCATGCTTTTATTATCAATGTCGTAACACATACAATCAAGTAACCAAAGTAGATCGTAGCCTATCTCAAAGATGAACTGGAATAAAGAAGTCACTCTGCAATAGCTTTTCCCTTTCGCAAAGCTTTCGCACATTTGAAGTCTAGAAATATAGCGCTACATGAGTATTCGAATCATCTACTCAAACAATACAACAATTGGGGAAAAGAACCCAACCTCATTCTGCCCTTTTCAATTGGGTGAACTACCATTAAGCATGAAGTCATCATAAAATCAACTCCAAACCATCATACCATTCCCATTCATGGGTTTTCTAATCAATTCGACCCTTGTACAAGATATTTTTATGCCATTGTTATCATCTTTATGAAACCCTAGGTCTCATTCAATAAGTTCCATAATTAATAAACAAGTTCTCATCCTAGGAAGTAATAATCTATACTCCTAGATGATTAAACAAAGAATAAAATCAATAACCCATTCATTAATCAAGGGTTTCTTATGTTCTAGGGTTTTATCCCTTTCATTCACCATTAACAGACCTTTAACTAATCCTGGAATCTAACATGATGATGGAATAAACAAAGTCAAGGTTTGAGACTTACCTTTCAAGAGCACTCTAGCCCTAGCCTTAGAATTTCTTCACAGTAGTTCTTGGAAACTTTTTTGGGTGTTATGTGCGGAATGGGTTAGGAATAAAGAATAATAAACGCTGATTTTGCCTCGCGTCAACCGTTGCAGCGCGTCAACCGTTGCAGCGATCAAAGCCTCACTGCAGCGGTGTCGCTATAGTGGGAAAGCTCGCGTTATTGCAGACCTCATTAATGTCCCGCTTCCTTGCAACCCTCGCCTCGCTACGATGGACCTGTTATAGCGGCCAGTCACCCGCTGCAGCGATCCATTTTGACCAGTAGCTTGGGTTTTTGCACCAGTTTTTCACCTAAATATCCTAACACCAATCCAATGCCCTACATGTAACAACCCCTCTCGTCATTACTGTGTATGTCGAGGAAACCCGCAACTCTGACTCTTTAAAAATGTCTTCATTAAGTTATATTTTTGAAAATCTCTAATTCAATCGAACCCGTTGTGTACATCGCGTGAGAGTTTGAAGTTTGGGCCACCAGGCCTAGTTGGGCTGCCACAGCGGCTGGAAAGCCGCTACAGCGGTGGCGCTGTAGCGATGCTCTCCCTGCTAAAGCGGCCAGTGTATTTGCCAGTTGGAAGCCATGACGGTCACTCAACCGCCTTAGCGGCACCACCGAAGCGGTTCCCATACTGTTGGAGCGATGACGTACAATTAAAATCCCTATTTAAGAGTTCATTTCCAGAATTGGCCCCATTTTCCTAAAAACCCTAAAGTCCAGCTACCCCTCAAGCATTTTTAGAGCTTAATTTCCTTGGAAATGGAAACCCTCCTAACCTCTTCTAATCCCTCCTTCTCATAATAATTTGTTCCTAAGATCTTCACCTAGAAACTAACAAAATGAGTATCACCAATCCTAGATTTAGAGGGATGACTGGATTGCTTGTTCTTCACATGGATTCACTTGATTTAAATCTCTCTTGTCCTCCACCCTAGTATGGTTACCAACTTGGATTTCTGTCTTTTTTCCAAATTGTAAATGGGTTTCTCCATAAATCTTGAAATGGCCTTCTATGGAATAGGGTTAAAGATGGTGACTTTACTTAGCTAGTAGTTTAAGTGGTTGACTTTGATCATGAATAGAGGTTAAGAAATCTCTTAGCTTTTGATGGTAGAAAGAGAGTTCATTAGTGTGAAAAGTCTAGCAAATCTAGAAGAAGTATGGATTCCCAAACTTCCTTTATCAATCCGAACCTCTTGGAATGCTCTAATGATGAATCCTCCTTTTGGTCTCATGGTTGTTTCAAGTTCCCTCATGTGGATTGCGACATGATGGATGAACTGAAGATCTATGGATGTTCATGGCACCCGCTCCACCTCAAGGTAGGTTACGACTTCCTTTTGGTAGACTCTGATTAGATCTACATATTCATGTATTAGAAGAAACGGAGAATGCATTTTTAGGTATTGGAGATTGGGATGGAATCTTAGGATGGTACTGTTATGTAACGTTTGTGTTTGGGCTTATGGCCTGTAGATTCTCTAGGATTCTTGTGTTGGGTTCCCTTGAATATCTGTGGATTGTTCGTGACTTGGAAGTAATTATTGTTAATTATTTTGCTATGCTCCTCAGTGAGAGATTCCGTAAGGTGTGCCTAATAGGTTCTATGCTAATAATGTTGAATCTTCTTTGATATTGAAACGGATAAATGTACCAACAATCATGAAATTGATTCTAGACTGGGTATTAGTGAAGTCTTGTAAATAGAAGGTGAATTATCATGTATTAATCTTGATAGATAGTGAGGAAGTGAGGTGATATTTTACGTGGCTTGATTGTTCTATTGTTATTGGCTTGATGCCACGTGTTGCTGCTAAATGTTGAGGACTGTTGTTCCATCGTGATTGTAATGTGTAGTATCTTAGTTGTTGTTGATAGGAGGATAGAGTTCTGTATGACTTACGTAGTCTTTCATGATATTATTGGCCTACCCATGTTGGTACTTGGGATATTGCTTCAATTATTGATGTTGACACATACATTGCATGCATTCTCATCCTTCATAATATACTGTTGATACACTGTTGGTATTGATGAAACACTGTGATGATCTGGACTTAATTTTTTAAATGAAAGTGATATGAGAGTCCGATATCCGATGTTAGTCCTGAAATCGTGGATTGAGTGAGTGCATGGACTCCGCGGGTCCCCTAGAATGGTACCGGTGGGAACCCTCAGTGGGCAAAGATCCAGAGTCTCGTCTGTCTATTGGGCAAAGATCCGGGACGAGTGGCACTTAGACTTCGCGAGTCACCTTGGGTTGTGCTACCGAGGCGTGGAGGTATTCCGTCTGGAGTACATGTGTACACAACATTGTATGGCGTCACATTTGTATTCATACATTATTGCATTGCATTTCATTATGACTTATATTGAGATGATTTGGTGTTTTAGTTGTGATGTTGGTTTCGGATTGGATATATTGAGACTTAGCACAATTGAGTTTAGATGCTCTACTTAGGCAATGACGTGTACTTGGTTCCAATTATGGTTGCCTTATACTTGTTAATTTATCTCGTAGATCGTTCGTAGGATCAGTTATATGTTTAGCTTACTAAAAGGATGTAGGATAAGGATAGCATAATGAAGATTTGACTTCTATTCTACGAACGATTGGTATAATTATATATGGATGGTGTGAGTTTATTGTGGAATTGACTGGTGGTTATTAGAGGAGAGTTAAATGATTTTAAGAGTCTTATGTTATAACGAGCGGTAGATAGATGTATGATCTTGGTCTTGTTGCTTAACCTGGTTATTTGTGAATTCTTTTACTGATATGTGTTTCTAATCATTGCCAGCCTATGATGCTTACTCAGTACGTGTTGATTGTACTGATAGTATCCTTGCTACATCCCTTTTGGGGTGTAGAGTATTGCAGGTGATTGACTGCGATATGTTTGGAAGATGCACGATGCCTATCTTGAAGGTCTCCTCCCACTTCATTCCGGGATGGAGATTGAGTATGAGAGTTTATTTCATTCTAAGTTTACATTAGTCGCTCTTGTATTTGTCTAGACCAGGTCGTGGGAGTCGGAATGAGTCTTGTAATTATTTAGTCATTGTAATCATTATGAAATCTTGGGTTAATAAAATCATTTGGTTTCCGTTGTTAATTTTATATATATAGGATTAAACGAATGGTTCTTTCTTGGTTGATGTGTTATTTTGATTAAGGGTTCGCCTACCGAGAAGGAAAAGGTAGGTGCCCGCGCGATCCTAAATTGGGTCGTGACACTACAGACGCAAACAAAACATGCACAAGCCCAGCTGGGCCAGGGAAAAGAATAGAAGAAGCATCTGACTACTTCATGCATGCTCCACTTGGCTCGGGGGGATATAGCTCAGTTGGTAGAGCTCTGCTCTTGCAATTGGGTCGTTGCGATTACTGGTTGGATGTCTAATTGTCCAGGCGGTAATGATACATAAAAACACGCTACAGACTCACCCGCGGCCTCAAAATTCCCAACGGAGGTCTAGTTTTCTAAGTCACTCCTCATAACAACCTAGCGAGTCGTTACAACTACTATCTCCAGGGTTAGCTCAGCTAGTTTGCAAGACTTATGATATTGCAATTTATTTTTGAGTGGGTTGATTGATGGTCGGTTGGAGGCGGTGAATGTGATCTAAATGGAATAGTGAAATTGATGAATTAAGATAAAGGTATAGTTGATCGAGAATCGGTAGGAATAATGTATAAGGAGTATAAGACGACGAAAAAGAAAACAACGGTAGCAGTCACGACGGCTAAAACGACTGCTTTTGAGTACTTATATGAAGAGCTCGGGTTCAAAGGTGGGGATAGAAAGTTGTATAGGGTTGCCAAGATAGGAGAGAGGAGGGCCCATGACCTAGACCAAGTGAAGTGCATCAAGAATGGAATGGCAAAGTATTGGTAGAAGAGGCACACATTAGACGGAGATGGCAAGAGTATTTCCATAAGATCTTGAATGAAGGTGGGGATAGGGATATAGTGCTAGGGGAGTTAGAGCAGTCCATGATGCGCAGAGATTTCAGGTACTGTAGGTTTATAAAGGTTTTAGAGGTTCAGGGGTTTATTCGTAAGATGAGAAGGGGAAGAGCGACGGGCCAGACAAGATTCCGGTGGACTTTTGGAGGACTGCAGTAGAGGTAGGTATGGAATGGCTAACTATATTATTTAATGTCATATTTAGGACAGCTAAAATTCTAGATGAGTGGCGGTGGAGTACTATGGTGCCGTTGTATATGAACAACGATTATATTCAGAGTTGCAATAACTACAGGGGTATCAAGCTTTTAAGCCCCACTATGAAAGTTTGGGAGAGGGTGGTTGAATTGCGGATCAGGAAGGATGTGTCTATCTCTGAGAACCAATTTGGATTCATGCTGGGGCGTTTTACTACAGAAGTCATCCATCTTGTAAGGAGATTTTTGGAGCAATAGAGGGACAAGAAGAGCGAAGTTCTGTGGAGATGCTTGGCGTTAGGGGTGTACCTATGGCCTATATTAGGGCTATCCAGGACATGTACAATGGAACCAAAACCCGGGTTAGGACAGTGAGAAGTGACTCGGAGCACTTTTCAGTCGAGATGGGGTTTCATCAGGGATCAACCATTAGCCCATTCCTATTTGCCTTAGTGATGGACTAATTGACACAACATATTCAAGGGGAGGTGTCGTGGTTTCGCGGATGACATGGTATTGATTGACGAGACGCATAGTGGAGTTAATACTAGGCTGGAAGTGTGGAGAGAGGACCTGGAGTAAAAAGATTTCAAGTTAAGCAGGATGAAGATAGAGTACCTAGAGTGCAAGTTCAACAATGTGACAACTATGGTGGAGGTGGAAGTGAAGATTGAGGCACTAGTCATTCCTAAGAGAGGCATCTTCAAGTATTTTGGGTCCATAATCCAAATCTTGGGTACATAATCCAAGGAGATGGGGATATTGATACAGACATAGCACACCGTATTGGGGTGGGGTGGGCGAAATGGAGGCTCACCTCTAGGTTACTGTGCGATAAGAAGGTGTCACCAATGTTTAAGGAGAAGTTCTACAGAGTTACGCTAGACCCTCACTTTTGTATGGGACAGAGTGTTAGCTAGTAAGGAATTCACACGTTCAGAAGATGAATTTGGCGGATATGAGGATGCTTAGATGGATGTGTGGGAATACTAGGAGGGATATGATTTGGAATGAAGTTATACGGGGTAAGGTGGGAGTGGCCTCTGTGGTGAATAAGATAAGGGAAAAAAGGCTGAGACGGTTTGGACATGTGAAGAGGAGGTGCAAGGGTACACCAGTAAGGAGGTGTGAGAGGTTGGCTATAGCAGGAGTTAGGAGAGGTAGAGGTAAGCCGAAGAAAAATTAGGGGGAACTGATTAGACAGGCAATGGTAGCGCTCCAATTTACTGCGGACATGACCTTGGATAGAAAGGCGTGGAGGTCGAGGATTAGGGTAGTCATGTAGTGTCTTTTTCGCTAATGTGTATTGATATCTGTTAATACATTTACATTTGCTATTTTTCTGTCCCTTTTTCTTTCTTACGTTTCTGCATCGATTACATTTCTTTTAAGCCGAGGGTCTATCAGAAACAACCTCTCTATCCCTAAAGGAAGAGGTAAGGTCTGCGTACATCTTACCCTCCCCAGACCCCATTTGTGGGATTACACTGGGTATGTTGTTACTGTTGTTCCTTATTTGTGGTATTGTAGTAGTTTGTAAGTGTTACTGTTACTCCCAAATGCACACGCAAGTATACATGTTCGTACAAGTAATATAGGATTGAAGTCCACATATCGTACCCACAGGGACTTACGATTAACCGTCAACTAAATTAAACTAATGCCAATTATCTAAACAAGAAATAAAATCTAAAGTTATATCTATAAACTAACTAAAAATAAAAGAAAAACAAATAATGAACTTCAACCAAGAAAGAACGAATTTTTATCGGACAAGAGAAAGATCTAAGGCTATGGCCACTAACAATCCAGTTGAATTCTCTAATTGTTCTACCTATTTTATCTCTTGGGTTACTAGTTGACAACTAATATTTACTTTATGAGTATCTCTCGAATTGGCCACAAGTCTATTCATGTTACTCTAACATCTATATCTCTATGATCGTCAGAAAATTACAAGAAAACATTTAAATCTCCGTAACCAACTAAGCCAGGCTAAAGGGTATATATCTATCTTCAATAGTGAAACGATCACCCTAAGGGATCAAGAACAAGCTCTATTTATTCTTATTACGCATGCAAATTCCCTTTCTGAAGTTCAATTGACATGCCACAGATAGTGTTAAACTATTTCATCAAATAATCAAACAAATAAGACCAAGAATAAATAAGTAACTCAAAGATGGAAAACCAATAGATATAAATGTTAATCAAACGTCAACTTTCATGTTTAGGCCAAAACCCTAAAACTAAAGAGTTTAGCTCCAGATAGACATTGAGGAAAAACAATAAATCATCCGAATAAAAATATAAAAATGAGTATTATAAAGAAAAGAAGGTAAAACCATGTAACTACAGATTCCACGACGGCTCCAAGCTCTCTCTGGGTCCAAAATTTGCGAACTCCTCTCTCTGTTATGTTCTAACGTAAAAAAGCTCCACAAAAAAAGAAAAGAAAAAGATTTCAATGTATTTATATGTGTAGTAAATATCTTAATCCAATCCTAGTGCAAATAGGACAACTTGAGCACACAATACGTGTTTTAAAAGCAGAAGTCCACTGGAATGGATTTTGAATACATGTGCACTTTATTCCTCATGTGACATCATCGTAATTAATTCTCTTCCTATTCAATGTTCCTTTTTTTTTTTTTTTTTTTTTTTTTTTGTGTTTCACTTCAATTAATTGTATCCCAGTTTGCTCTAAATATCTTGACTTCCGTGAAATCTTTATCTGTTTTTATTCTTACACATTAAAAATATCATATTGAGCACAAAGAAATATAATTTGTACTCAAAAGACAATTAAAAGTATTAAAATGTGAGGCAACAATGGATAAATATATGCATTTTTGGCTGAACATCAGTTGCTAACTGGATAGCATGGGTGAGTATTTCGAATATTAAATACTTGGGAGTAGTGCTCAAGGTTTAGTGCAGAGATTGCAAGATTTGATATTTTCTGAATTATTAAGGGCATATCAAGGTGTTGCAATTGGATATCAACAATATGTTCAGAGTTGTGGCAAGTTAAGAGGAAGCACGAGGACTATTTGATGTATTTAGAGTTCATGGGGTTCTATCAGATTTGTGTATCGGGTGAAAGCTGAGAAGCATGAAGATTGGAATCATAAGGTATAGTTCTTCAGTACTAAGTTGATGACTAGGATAGAATTCGGCCTTTGGAGTCGAACTGACGGCATAGGGTCGATTATTCATGAGAAAAGAGATAGATGAGGTTACCGCAGATGTACGGAAGGCTTACCATGTAATTTGTGGGGTTCAGTATTTCTTGGTTATGAGAAAAGGATAATCGGTCGCCACAGATGTATGAAGGACTATGATTGGTTTCAGAAGGTTTGGAGTCAGTTCGGGTGACCATTTGGTGATATTCTGGAAGTTGTTCATTTATTCTAGGTCAAAATTGTTCATTTAGAGCCGGAAGACTATGTTTATAGTACCAGAAGGACTTATGGACATTCTAGTAAATCACTTTCACGGATTTGATAGATTTCAGTTCAGAATTGAGGTATGACAGGTTTATCGAGCTTTATCGAGGTTTGCAAGTGGATTTGATACTATTTTACGAGGGAAGCTATTTGGACAGTTATAATGGTTTACTCGGTATGTGGTGATGGTTTGATAAGGTACAATGGTTATGGGAAGTCTCTAGGGTGATCTTATGGTTTCCTACGGATTTGGCTCGACAGGGTAATCAATAGATATGCTTACAGTATGGTTATTTGAAGATTTGAGAAGGCTTGGACGATGGGTATTGGTTAAGTGGTTTTAACACCAGGATACAAAACTAACGGAATTGGAATTAGCACAACCAACTTTGGGTAAGATCAATTTTTAATGGAATTACTTAGAATATTCTCAAATAAAGCAAGGATTGTAGAATTAGAAAAATTGATGCGATAGGTTTTGGTTAAGTGGTTTCAACACCGTGTGTCTATGTGTTTCTAGGGAATCTTGATGCGAAAGACGGCTTGGAAGTGCAAAAGAAGGATTGTAGAATCAGAAAATTTACCCGCACGGATTGGGCAATGATTTGTGGCTACTGTTAAAGGATTGTGGTGGCTAGGGTGATATTTGTTGAATCGATCGATTGCATACTGAGGTGTGGTTATATCAAATCAGGTAATTCAACAGGGTTAGTCAAATATATGAAGATAAACTGTGGAAGAAACATTTGACACGGATAATTGGGAATTTGGGTCTTGAGCTAAGTTAAAGAGGATTTTTGACTGTTGAAGTGAACAAGCGGTGCTATCGGCATATTCATCCCTCATAGGGGCTTTCTTGAGGTTTATATAGATATTCCTTTATTGCACGTCGATCCCGGTACTTTTCTTTACCGATTTAGGTACTTTCCCCCTTCGTTCTTCTCCGTTCGAGGACGATCGGTTGTTTAATTGGTATATGATGTAACGACCTATTTGGTCATTTAGGTCCCCAATTGAACCTTCCCCTAGCTTGGTTAAAGTGTATTTGACTTGCGAGATTGGGTGGAACGATTCTTGAGGTAGTCGGGCGAGTCTTGGTTGACTTTGAGGAATTTAGTAGCCTTTAAGTTGAATAAGCGAAAATATGTTGACCAATAGTTGACTTTTGGGTAAATGAGTCTTTTTGGGTTTTTTGTCGGTTCCATTTTGTCTGGAAGGGTCGATTATAACTTGTTAGGATGATTGGTTCAATTTCCGAGGCACTCGGGGGTGTTTTGGTCCTTTGGTTAGAAACCTTGTCTTTAGGTGTTAAGGGGTTGATTGGTCAAGATGACCTCTTTTGGGAATGCCCAAGGGCGCGAACGGGTTCGTAGCATGTTTTTATGGTGGGTTGCATGTTTAATTTGTATCTGGGAGGTCTCGGATGAGTTCCTGGCTTAGGGTTGGACGTGGTGAAAAACCAGATTTCGCTGGATTTTGGTGTGTCGCATCTATGGTCTTGGGACCGCACTTACGGGCCCGCCTCTGTGGGGTTTGGTCCACAGGTGCTAGACTGAGAGTTTTAAGTGAGCCGCATTTGCAGCCATTTCTCCGTAGAATGAGGCCGCACTTGCAGGGAATGGTCCGCAGGTCCAGTTCGTTGAAAATCAGAAACTTATATTTTCCCAACTCGAAGCCATTTCTTTTCATTCACCAATTCGAGACCTAAAGAGTTTGGTGGAGCAATTTTGAGGAGCTTTTTGAGATTCTTCCTTGGGGCAAGTTCCCTACACTCTTTTTATGCTTTTATCATGCTTTAATTATGGAATCTAAGGTAGAAATCATGAGTTTAGTCGGGGGTTTTGGGTCATGAACCCTAAAATGATTTTATGAACCATTTTCTATCTATAATGAGTTTTGTTTGGAAGTTTCTTAGATTCTAAACATCTAGTCAATGGGTAACTAGTTCCTAAGCTCGAATCTTTCTTTTACTCAAGAATTTGGTTATGGAAAATGAGGGGTTTTCTCTAAAAATGGGGGTTTTTGGTGAAATAGTGAAATTAATGCTAATTTTAGATTAGTTTGTGATGGAACTTAGTATTTTGACTCCTTAGACTTTGGGTAAACCGTTTCCAACGTAAATTTTTTATTTTTCCCTTGTGGGTCTAGGGTCAACTTTTAAGGTCGTTTTTTATTTCAGTTTGGAATCATGTCATTATGGCCATATTTAGCTTCGTAATCTAATGTAGATCAACTAATTGATAGAATTTGATCGTTCGAGAGCTATTCGAAAAGGGAAGGCTCTAGCGGATTAGTTCGTAGCACCTGTTCAGCCTTCAAGGTAGGTTGCGACTTACCTATGGTTAGACTCCGATTAGAGAAGCATATTGTTGGCATAAAAACATGCATATATGTGTTTTAATGATTGACAAATGAGGAAACAATGATTGATAAAAGATCACATTGATTGGTACCATGAAGAAGACAAACTAGGTCTAGATACATATGAGAATGCATAAGAATGATTGACTAAAGATAGATATCTGGATGAATGAAGCAGATGTTTCAAACACAAGAGACTAGTTGTCTAAATGAGTTACAATGCAATGCACATTGAACAAGTAAAAAAAAAACTGATCATAGAAACAGTTCAGAGATAGTTGCAAGTAATGCACATGAATCATGTTCATGGACATGTTCCATTGCAATAAAGCAGCAGAGACAGATACAGGCACATGAACAGAGATGGTACAAATGTGAAATAAAGAGAGTAGATCAGAGATGCTGAGCAAAAGAGATGGAATGTTGAGTGCACAGGTGAGTTGAACTAGTCAAAATACATGTACTTGATACAAACAAGCACAGTCCAAGAGAAGTGAAAGAAGTGGCCTGGTGTAACGACCTGTTTGGTCGTTACAGACTTTCATTTTATTTTTCCTGAAATAACCCTTGCCCAGGATCGCACCATTAGTTTCTACAAGTAGGATTCAGGGTAAGGGTGACCTATAGTTGAGTTGGGAGGAAATTTAAATCACTGTTGAAATTCCTGGTTCAGTTCTTCCGCCCCTGCGATTAACGGGCCTCGACATCATTTCTTTCGCTTTTGTGGAAAATTGGCAAATTAAGTGAGTCTGCTTCCGCGGATTGTTTTCTTGCCGGAGCGAGTCCACCTTAGCGTGACTCGTACTGCTTCAGCAAAATTTGTTGTATCAGACCTAGCATTAAATTTCCACCTCGGGATTGAACTCTCATTTCACCCAATTCTCTTGTTTGCTGGTTAGCGAGCAGTTCTTGGGGTTTATTCCATGGAAAATGGAGAGGGAAAGAGCTAACCTTTTCCCTTTCCATTTCCTTTTGTTCCCCCTCTTCCTTTATATTTGAAATCATGTTAGGAATTCTAAAGGATTTAGGACAAACTCTTGTGATTAGCAAAACCCTAGGTGGGAAAATGATGTTCTTTTACTAAAGTCTTGTTGGTTGAAGAGTAATAGTGGATTATTAGCTTGAGAAATTGACTTTCTAACTCCAAATTCTATTTTGGAATTGATTTTTAAATGGGTTAAGGGAGGGTTCTTCTTGAAGCTGGGGTTTTTGAAATAAAAGAAATTGATGGCTTAATTGGGATAGGTGACTATAAATTTAAATTAGTACTCATTGGAGAATCTAGCAAACTTGTTTAAAAGGTAAATTTCTGATTTTACCCTTGTGGGCTCGGGATCATTTCTTAGGAATTTTTGGAACCTTTCTAGGATTGTAACAAATTCTACCTTCTTAACACGTACTTACTCGATTTATTTGCCTTCCTAGACCCCTCCGGTCTCGGCATGTTCCGAAAATAGAAGGTGAAGTTCAAATGTATGTTCGTGGCACCGGTTCAGCTTCCAGGTAGGTTATGGCTTACTTTAGTTAAACTTTGATTAGTGAAACGTATGTATGCATAGAATTGACGAGAGAAAGCATGATTAGGTCTTCGGACACGATGTTGGGATGGATATACTCTTAGGTTGGTATGACTTCTGATTATGTGGGCTTGTCGCTGTTATTTTACGCATTGTGACATGTGGTGTACTTGTTGATGTGATTGGGTAATGTGAGGTGATTGATTCACTATGATGATTGAACTTTATGTTGTTTCTATTTTCCATGGTTGTGATTTACGCCAGTCTTGTTATGGCTTATGGTGCTTTGTGATCTGCATAGGCTACTCATTGGCTTGATTTCATTGATATCTTATTCTTGCATTCATACATTTATGCATGGTGGAAATGTTGTGGAAAACAACGTGATGAAAGTATTATAGAACAATTGATGGAAAAGGACTTTAGAAATATATGATAGAAAGTGAAATATGAAAGTCATCTATGGGCTTTATGTGGAGTGGCTAGTTTTACGGAAGTCACCTCTAAGCTTTGTGCGGAGTTACTGGTACATAGACACAATGGATCCCCTGTGGGTCATGACTGTCGAGACATCGAAATTCCCGTCCGGAGCATGTGTGTACAGGTTGTGTTATTGGCCATTGCATTGCATCGACATCCATTCTCATTGCATTGCATATATATTCATCACATTTTACATATGTTGATTGGATTGTGGTTGTACTTGTTTTGTAGCTATTATGAAGAATAGTGAAAGACTTGGTAGACTTGTGTTTAGGTGCTACTCCATAGGATATGACTCGGCTATTGATTATTTCTGATTTGTGTGTGGATATTTGTGCATGTCCGCTTATCTTGTCTGATTCTGTGTTTTATATGTGTGAGCTAATCTTAGTCAGCCTATGATACTTACCAGTACGTGTTGTACTAATACTACACTTGCTACATCCTATTTGGGGTGTGGAACTGTTACAAGTTATGTTCGAGATTTCATTAGCATCTGAAGATCTCGCGGTGTCCACTTCAAAGCTTTTGTAAACTTTCATTCTAAAACAGAGGTTGTACTTAGGTTGTATTTTACTTCATTCTGAGTTGTAAATCTTAGAAGCTCTTGTACAAGTCTAGACCCGATTTTGGGAAATGGTTAATTAATAAAGTATTTCTTGTTATTTTATTCTCCTAAAATGATGTTTGGCAAATGGGTAGCTATTTATTCTTCTTATTTGTTGTAACTGAGAAAATGTTTTGGGAAGGGTTCACCTGCCAGGTGGGTTTGGGTAGGCGCCCGCACGATCTGTGTTTTGGGTCGTGACAAGTTGGTATCAGAGCCTTAGGTTACCAGTGTCAAGAGTACAAGAACAATGTCTAGTAGAGTCTCATCGAATGGTACGTTGACGCTTATAAGCATCTACAAGAGGCTATAGGGCATTTGGAAAACTTCCCTTCATTCACTCTACTTAGTCAAATTGGTATCTAGGTGTATCCAATTGGTATCTAGTCGATTCCAATTGGTATCTAGCAGTAATATGATTGCGGTGTTGTGTGTGTCCAAATCGTGTACGAGCGATTAGACGAGTTTCTAGTGTTGCATAAGTTCTTAAGAGTAGCAGAATTTTAGCTGGTTTCAGTCGTCTCCTGGGGCGAGCATGGTCCGCGTCAGCGGTACCGCACCCATGAAGGATAGGCCGCAGACCCGAACGACAATCTTCTCGCCAATTGCCTCTTTTGCAGAAAATGTTCGCAGCAGCGAGGTTGCATCGGCGAACAGTTGTTCACAAAAGCGAATTCGAGTAGTTGTCCCCGTCTGCACTAATGCATATCCTGTTGCCGAAGTGCATTCACCCCGGCGTATGCCTAATCCGCGCTAGTGGAACCACTGGGCATAAACCAGTATGGTTTTGTCCAGAATTCCAGAAACCTGTCCAACACCAAAATTCAAAAAGCAATGCATATAAACCAAAGCACAATTCCATGTTTCAAGCAAGGTAAATATTCGAATGTTCTATCAGCCAAAACAAAAACCAAAGCTAGAAAAACAAAGGAACCAAATTGTTCAATCCATCAAACAAATAAAACCAAGGTAAATGTCTGAAATGAAGGCCCAACAGGGGCTATACCTTAAGCTAAAGGAGAACCACTACTGCTGCCTCATGCTGGATGCCTTGTCATCCTCCTCATCCGAGCTGCTGTCACCACCACCACCCTTGGGCTCAGTCAGGAAAGAATACTGCTCATCGTCGTCCTTATCCTCAATCGGAAGTGCTGACTTCGGGTTCATCATCTTGAACATCCCCTTGAAACCCCTCCACACCTTTATCAGCAGCTTACCCCTTGATTTACTCTTCTTCTTCTCCGTGTCAAAGTCCTGGTGAAGCTTACCGTGAGCCTTATACATGGAGGTGTAGGCTGTCTCGAGGGTGCTAACTGAAGTCATCAACTCCTTATGCGCCTCCAGGTACTTCTTCGTCTCCTTATGTGACAATTAGCTAGCAGCAGTGCCTGATGTACTGGCCTCAGTGGGAGGTCTTCAAAGCCCGAAAATTAGTCCCTTCATACCCTCCATTTGAGAGCTCAGTAGCTCCAAAAGCCCCTACTGCTGCGAGGGTGTAGCGTCTTTCTCATCCTCTCCAAGGTTCACCTCAATATTTCTCTTCTTACTCTGAATCGCGTTACCCGCTCCCTTCACCCTCAAGGGGTTGAAGGCAATGTCAGGATCGATCCACTTATTAATATATCTCATAGGAACTTTTTCCTTCTTGCATAAGGCGGTAACCAGAGAGGGAAACATCAGACTCGGACTCGACTTCTCCATATACTCTCTCCAGTCCTGAACCACGTGATAACCCACGTTTACGAGAATGTCATCCAAGATGTAGACAATCATAAGTGCACCAATGTAGGTTACATCGGTGGTCTTACTCGAAGGACATACCCGACGAGTGATGATGTTCAGCCACCTCTTGGCCTCAGCAGTGAAGTAGCTATTCTTGATCCCCGACTTCTTGCTGATCCAGTCGATCTGTCCCCTATCCTCCTCTGTGACTAGCTTTGAGACTAGACAAACCCCATTAAAATATCTTTCTCTTCCATAGCACTCACGGGATGGTCGGTCAGGTCGTAGTAGGCATTTATCACCTCAGCACCAATCTTTACCATCATTCCTCGAATCATGATTTCTGGTTTAGGATCGTACAACTTGACCAGTGTTGGCATAAAATTACCTTACCTATCCATATGGTTCACCAATTAAGAAATTCCAGCCAATCCTGTGTAGCCGCTCAAAGAACTCGGGGACACGATGCTTCACCTTTTTCATATTGAATCCGCTTTCGAGCAGAAGCCCTTTCTCTTCCATATCTTTGAAGTATCGGTGCTCGCAGTTTCGAGTCATGAAACAGTGGGTGTCATAACTTTTTCCACCTCCCCCCCCCCCCCGACATTCCCATGACTAGGAGCAGTACTTTCTCTCTCGTTTTGAGACATAATCACAAATTGGTACTTGTATTGCTCAATTAAGTTAGTTTCAACAATTACGTCATGTCCAGTATTTAAATATATGTCAATAAAGAGAACAAGCAAAAACGGTCCCAGCCCAACCAGTTCGAAGCTACGGTTTTTGTCAAAACTGTGCTGGTCTCACCTCGGCGGAGGAAATGCCACCGAAGTGGGGTCACTTCGGCGAAAAATGTCCGCACAGGTAGACTGGAGATCTATGCAGACCTTCGCCTCTACGCATAGGGAAATGCTGAGGCGAGGTCACGCCTGCGGAACATGTTTCACTGGGGGTGGACCCATCTTTAACCTCGAAACCACCCAAAAAAATTTCAAAACTTTTTCTCCAAAATTGGACCGAAAATCAATGTTTTAAGAGTAGATCGTCTAGTGTTCAAGCATGCATGGCTCCTATTCGTCATGAAACATTGATTCACCCCAATATTTGAAAGATTCAAATCTCAACCACTATAGGAGACCCCCCCCATTATTCTTCAAGTTTCAAACCAACTCTCGAGCAATACTTGTGCATTACAAAGTGACAAACATTTTAAGACGTCAAACAACAATCAAGTCGTCAAATTATTCAATTACCCACCACCAAAACCCCCATCATAAGAATTTCAAAATTTTCCCAAATTTTTAATGTTCAGGCATGTTTAAACACAGATTTGTAACCCAAGAAATGTCCTAGAGTAAATAGGAGCAAATACATACCTTGTATGGCGAATCGAAGAAGATTTCGTGGTTGACAGAAATCCCTTCTTGCTTTGGAGTATTGAGTTTTGTGCTAACGGGTAGAGTTTGGGTTGAGGTAGGGGTAGGATAGAGTTTATGGGAAGTGGGGGGAGAGGAGAGAATTTCGGAGGTGGGGGTGTTTGAGTTGGATGTGCAAGTGGTAAGGTTGGCTGATGCCGACTGACTTTTCTGAAGTTCCCGACTTTCGCTTCAGCGAAAGGGTCTCGCTCCAGCGCATCCGCCTTGGCGGATAAGGGTACTGCCTCCATGAGTCTCGCTCTTTCCCTAATAGGCTGTATCAGTGGTAGATTACTCGCACCAGCGTATGCACCCATGCAGATAGATTTTCCATGGGAGCGAAACCTTATAGTACCCGTTCCCCTTGAGAAGTAATCATTCCACCCTAATGCAATTCAAGTCCATTGCCCAATTGAGATGCTACTCTGACAAGGCTATTCAACCATCGAAATCCATTGTTGTGTGTTCGACCAATTCAGTGAAGTTTCTCCAAACCATAAGAAAGACGAAGTTACAAATTTAATAGTACAAACTAGGATCCGATATAGATAAATATACTTCGGGAAACTCGAGGCAAGCAATCCGAGATACCTGTAGCGGTTCTATTTTTTTTTATTCGGATTTGCACTCGCCTCATTTAAAAAGCAAAGTGTCCTGGGAAAGTACCGGTTTAATCGTACCGGGAAAAAGAAAAAAATATACTTCTACGTGGATGGTGCTCTAAATGGATATTGGTTTAGAGTCGCCACCTAACTTATAGGTAAGTTAGGAAACCAATTCGAAAGGGTTCATTTAAAACAGTTAACTTTTAAAAGAAACCAATCTAAGCCAAAGTAAGGGTTCTGGTGATCCCCCGGGGAAGGTGTTAGGCACCCCGGTATTAAGGATCCGTAAAATACGGTTGACCTATGGGTTCTAATAGTATACCTTGTGAATATAAATTGTTTTTGATAAAAACTGCTTTTGTTTTAGATTCCCGCAATAAAAGGTTAGTCATTTATGCAAAATATAATACTTTCAAAAAATAAAAGTGGTAAAGTTTTGCCCAAAATTGAGCGTTTTGAGTTTCGAACTTGAACACCTAGGTTAAAACCCGAAGACGTTAACCTAAGTAGAACACTACGTAAGCCCACCCGAGTTTACAATTTTTTTTTTTAATTAAGTTAGGTTTTTTAAGAAAATCATTTTTTGGCAGACTATTATTATCCATATTTCATATTTTTAGATTTTTTAGTCAGTTTTAGTCTAAGATAGTAAAAAATAATCCAAGTCCAAATCTTGTCCAAACGGTCCAATAGTCCATGGGTCCATGGCCATTTTTGTTTTAAAAATTGGTTAAGTTCGTCAATTTTTGTCCCAAAAAATAATTATTTTTCAAATTTAAAGATGTTTCAATATTATACAAGTATAATTAGTCCAAAAAGCCGTTTTTTCACAAGAATTTTCCAAAATCAGCTTTAGAGTCTTAAAAATGGTTTTTGCGACTCTAAATATGTGATAATCTTAAAGGTTTCAATAAACCATACAAAAAATGAATTAAAACACAAAACTGAATAGAGTAGGGAGTTGCCGACCAAGCCCAACAGAAAAATGCACGAATTAATATTTTCCGCTCCAATATGCGTTCCGATACTTATGCCGTCCATGCTAGGGGTAGACTCGATCTAGAATTGTTAGTGGGCCTCGATGGACCCACCAACGTATAGGGGTAATCACAACAAATAGGCATACATAATATTAGTAAAATAACCGAGGATGATAATTAAATTATAAAGCCAAAAATGAATTACAATGCTTTAGGGCCAAGCCCAAAATTATTATACTCGTAAAATAGCGGACAATTTATGCAAAAGCCCATCAATTGCTAAATATAACACTTATCAGATCACCAAGACTAAGGACAGGCCCAGACTTGTGGCCCAAAATTATTTTTCTTCTTAAAATTTTCTAAGTGTCAGACGGTAATATACATAGTATACCTACTAAAATAGAAAGCAAAACCCATGAAGGGCATACCCTCTATACACCTCAATATACACTATATACTCAGCTGATATCAACTCTCAAATACCACACTTAGATCACATAGAAGACTTCAAATCTGCCCAGCAAATGCCACAATTCCAAACTCAGGTATTTAGTTACAAATTAGGACTAGACAAACAATCATAAGTTCTCTATAATGCACAGTTTCAAAGCTAGTTATCAAAAAAAATTGAGATAATACTCAAAATACCCCCCAACGTTTGACCAAAATCCCAACTACACACCTAACATTTGCGGGGGTCCTATTACCCCCCTGAACAAATTTTTCGATCAAAATGCCCCTTTTTTGCGACGTGGCGTCCAATCTGCCAACCTCCAAATATTAAATGGAGGTTGTCCACACGCGCCTGGCCCACGTGCCACGTGTTTAATTTTGCCCCATTTTTTATTAATTTCCCTCCTTCCTCCATCCATCTACTCTTCTTCTTCTTCAAAAAAAAAAAAATCTCTCAATTTTCCATACTCCATTTTTATTAAGGATCTGAAAACCCATACCCAATTCTCCTTCATCTTCATCAACATTATCATCATCATCATCATCATCTTCATTAGGAGTTGAAAAAAAAATCACACCAACTTGCTCAAATCTAATCCAAACAAACCCAAATGTGAAAGGAAGCTTCCTAACACCAAATAGAACAAAGTTCATCCATTAATTTGATTAAACAATCAAGAATTTAGAGAAACCCATTTGGTGTTCTTCATAGCTTTCTCCAAATTATTAGCAATGGAGTTTAATTTTCTCCCCAAATCAACTCAAAGAATTAGTGCTTAAACAACTCCAACCAAGCAACAAGTAGCAACTCCAAATAAGCAACTTCCAATCAGATTTTCTTTAACAAGATTAGATTTTTCATCCTTATTTTTTTTCCAGATTTTTCCTTTTTCTTTCTTGATTTTTCATTTTTTTCTTGCATTTTCGTTTATGGTGGAAAGTTGTTCTTTAACAAGTTGTTCGGAATCATATGTGGATTTTCTTCAATTGAGATTTTCGTTTATAATGGATATTATTTTGACAACAAAAAATGGGGATGGATATTAAATAGGGTGAAGATGAAGATGAAGTAGCCTAAAAATGGAGGGAGTTCAAATTTTATCTACTTGGCATCATATGTGGCGAAGTTGGCGTCCAAAACGAATTCGATGCAGATTTTTAAAGGCCGTCACGCGCCACTGGGCGGTGTATTCACGCTCTCTGCCACATCAGCAAAAAAGGGCCATTTTGCTACTGAAAAAATTTGTCCAGGGGGTAATAGGACCCCCGCAAAGGTTAGGTGTGTAGTTGGGATTTTGGTCAAACGTTGGGGGTATTTTGAGTATTATTCAAAACAAGTGTGTCACAGGGTAATTCAACTAGCCCAGGAGGAAAAACCAAGCAATTTCAAGTAATCAAATTATACATGACGCAAGTTAAGAACTTTTGAAGAAGTGTTAATGCTAGAAAGTGTCATAGAGATGAATTATCACCTAAAACTAAAACCAACACATTGCAAATTCAAGTAAAAGTGAAACAAAGACAAATTTAGTATCAATACACTTTTTAGTTTTCAGGCTTTTTCAAATTACACTCAGCAGGTTTTGCAAAATTCATTTTAGGCAGTCAACAAGTCTTAAACCAAGTCTCAAAACAAAGGTTCCAACTTGCATTTTCCCCAGAAATACCAAGAGGTGGACAGGTTTAAAGTGATGCACAGATAGGGTCTTCAAACATAGTTAAGACAAGTCACAAGCAACCCAACAATGCCAAATTCTGTGAGGTATTCAAGGACCTTTAAGTGATGCTTCAAATCTCAACTTGTTTTAAATTGTCTTATTAAACTAGTGGGATCGAATGACAGTTACCCACATAGTCCTAGAGGTCAATTTTCAAACAAAGACATTTATGCAGATTTCAAATGTAAGTCTAGACCAAAATGATCATGGAGGGGTCACACTAATGGAGACATCAATATCCATCAAGAAAAAGAAAAGAGGGGCAATATTATAACAGCTTCCTATTCATTTCCCTAACCAGTTAAGCATGCTCTTTCAGAGAAGGTTCAAAGGAAGAATTTTCAGCAATATTATTGAAGTTCAATATGGGATCATACATCAATCAAGAAAAGAAGAAAACAGCCAAGTTAAAAACAAAGAAAATGCAGTTTAGCTTTTCAAAAATATTCGTAGCTTTTTTTAAAATTCTACAGTCTACACAACACACTTCAGAAAAAATTCACAGTCCTTGTACTTAACACCTCTCCAATCATATTTCAAGCAAGTTTAAAATTCCAACTGTCACAAAGGCAGTCAAGAAGGAAGAAACAAGATGGGCGAACAAACAAGTAATCTAGTTCAGCTTTGGATTTTTTTAAAAGGAACAGTTCACATGAAGCACCAATACAAGATTTTTCTTTCCTATAAATAAGTTTTTGGTCTCAAAATCAAATTGTAATGCACACTTAAACTAACAGAAATGCCTTATGGCTTCAGGTAAAGGGAATTCAAGTAAATAAAAGGAGAGGACCCTTTTCAATATCCTTTTTTTATCCTAGACTTCCCTCAACAATGAATATTATGTCAAAAGGCTTTCCTATCAAAACCAATTTTATAGACTAAGTGTTGCACTATTAGAGGGGTTTATTTAGGTGTAAAGTAAAAATTACCATTCAAATGAATCATGGAACACACAGTCTGTTTATAATAGGTTCATACCTTCCAATTTTATAGCTTTTAGCCTATTAGGCAACAAAAGTTTGTCGTCAATGGTAAGCAGAAGTGAGACTCACAAGTTTTGAGTACAAATAGCTAATACTAGGTTCAATGTGTACCTTAATCACTTAGAAAGAATCACAAAAGCAGTTTTACATAGGAAACAATTTTACTCACTTTTCCTATTCAGATTTTGAACAAATGAACCAAATGCAAACTTATAGCACAATTGTCAATCATGGTTTACTAGTTTTAAGCCAAAACAGGTTTTCACCTTTTTCTCTTGAAAAGACTTCAGTTTTAAGGATTCCAGTTATTTAAAAAGGTTCAATTCTCTTCCAAAATAGTAATATTACTCTAAAAAATGTATAGGTCACAAATACTATCACACCAGAGATATTCCAAACTAGGTTGGTTTCAAGAGGTCTAACAGTTTCTAATAATAAGAGACATGGTCTAGTCTAGGAAAAATTTTAAGTCAAATTTCTCACATTGCAAGTCACACAACAAAGGCAGTCACAAAACAAGAAATTCAACAGTTCAAAAGAAACTAGAAGGAACTCATAGAGGGTACATGATACCTATCCTACAATCATCAAGGCAGATAGAGATTAACACAGTTAAGACAACACAAAACAAGATGGACAATGCACATCTTTGAGACTTATTTTGAAACAAAGGATCACAAACTGAACTAGTAAGAGTGTCACATGGTTATAAGTCATCTACTACTAAATTCCCAAGCCTTTAATTGTGAAAATTCCTAAAACTAAGTGCTTTATAACCTGTGATCAAGCCAAGTTGGTTTTTTTGAGAACTCAAGCCATAAAACAAACAGTTTTGCACAAATTGTGACACAATGAAAAGAAAATAACTTCTATAGATTCAGGAATTACATTCAACTTTAAAACTGGTTTGAACCTCTTACATTTATTTCTTGAAAAACATAATTCAATTTTCAACTTCTTTGTAGTATAAATGACTTCAAACAGAACAAATATTAAGCCTACTTTATTTTTTAAACTTCCAAAGTTTCCAAACAAGAACAAATATGAAGCTACACAAGCTTATATGACTACAGTTTAGCAAAGACAAGTTCCAAAACTTTAAGCTTAGCATCACTTAGCTATGTCTAGAATCTCAACAACTCCATAATCCACACACAAGATTAACTTACGACCTTTTTCTTTTACTTTGACAGAGTTAAAAGCTAATAAGGCATCCACATTTCATTTTAAACTATAATTCATACTTAGACAGTTTTAAACTTCAAATCCTTAAACTACATCTCAGGAACAACCCTTACTTCTTTAAAATCATTCTTTCTGACAAAACAAGAAGCTAACAAGACCACAAATCAAGTTATAAGACCTTCAACTTTACTAGATTATCAAGTTTAGCAGTTTTAAAATCAAGAGTGACTTGGAAATCCCGTTTCTCACACTCAAACTCACACAGGACATTCAAGTTTCACAAATTGCATTTAAATTTCAAACAAGACTCCAGGATCCATTTTTTTTGGAAAAAGACTTACTTATTTTAAACAGTTTCAATATTCTTAGAAGCATCTAAATAGTTCTAAAATGAATCAAGCTATTGGAACAAGTAAACATTCACTCAATAATGAAGGAAAGAAATCATTTTTAATACTTGAGACTAAAATTGGTTCAAAGAGGCACATTTTCACACTTAGAGATGTTTTCAACTTAATCATATCTACTTTTCAAGCCATTCAAGCAGTTTCTCCAATCTAACTTATGATTTTAAAACATCAAACAAATTCAAGAAGGTATAAGGTTATAAACTAGGACAGATTTCCAACCAACTAATGCTTCTTAACAAGAACTATCAAAAGTAGCTAACTTAGATAAAAAAAATCTCCACTTTATTAACTTAATGTTAAGAATCCTAACTTAAACTATCTTTTTCTTCATTTTTATTAACTTAACCAACTCACAATTACTTAACATTGTCTAAGTTTAAACTTCCTAGTTCATTTTTCCAATTTCAAATAACAACAAAGGAAATAGAATACTTACTTAATCATTAAAACAGGATCAAACTAATATGTAATCATTTTTCTAACTAACAAGTATCACAAACAATAGATAATCATAGCTTGAAATGAAAACAAGGATTGACATGAGAATTTACCTTTTGTTGGGGCAACCTAAAGATCAAAAGGGGAATGGTTCAACACTCCAAGCAACAGAGACCCTTCACAAATCCTCAAATCACCTTTTCTTCTTATATTTTTATATTTTTTTCTATATATTGTATTTTTTGTGCATCCTTATCAACTGTATAGCTAGTATATATGAAACATAGTTTTTTTTTAGGGAGTAAAAATTTGGACCATTTTCTTGTTCTTCTACTTATTATTTATAGCTTCCTCATATAGGAATCTTTAGGATGAAAATAAAGGATACCTGTCATCCCATTTCCCCCCCAAAAAATTCCCCAAATTGCACCTCATCATAATTTCAAAAATAAAACAGATAGGACAAAACGAAAATCTAACAAACTTGTACCCTAAAATCAATAAAATCCACAAAAAATAAGATAAATACAATGTTTGTACGCTTGCTAGCACAAATCACCTTATGGTACAATTCAACAAAGGCAATTGTACCAGAATTGTGCCAATGGGATAAAATCCCCAAAATTCGTACCCAACCGTTGAAACTTCTTAGAAATTATCCTAGGTTCTCACATAAGTGCATGTGATGCACAAGATGGCTAAGGACTCGAGGTCCTGCCCATGGCAACCATCATGCGTGGAAAACCCGAGCAACATGCACGAGAACATGGCTCAAATGATATAAATAGCTAAAAATTAAATGAAATTAAACCTGGTAATCATAAGAACACACGAAAGGACATAAAAGCCCTCTCAATTTGGGTCAAAATGACCAGAAATTTGCCGTGAAACACCACCAGAGGTGGCCAAAACCCTAAGTCGCCATAGCACCTCCTTTGAGACGTGAAAGAAGTCGCGGGAATGAAAATGAAATTGGGGGGGGGGGGGAGTTTGTTTTAACAAACTTCCACTCCCCGTTTTTTTAAAAGAAATTCCCCCTCTATTTTATTAAAATGTCAAAAGAAGCCCCTCCCTAGTTAATTCAAATAAAAACCAAATATTATAAATGCATATATTGCCCAATATAATAATTATTTAGGCTAAATAAAAATTAAAACTTGTAAAGTTAAGGTGCAATCTTTAAAACGAGCCCAATATTGACATAGTTCTGAGCAATATTTTAAAATATGAAAAAAAAATGCGGTAAAAAATGAGTTGTAATTTATACGTTATTTTAATGAATAATTTTCCCGATGTAGACGGAGCTGGATGAAAGTAAATAACTCGCATTTCTCGTAGTTGTCAGTTTCTTTTTTCAGGAAATAATAATTCAGCGTCATTTTGCCATTTTCTTTGGATTTTGAAATTTTAACCTTTTTAAGGGTGTATCCTTACTCCGTCTTTGACTCGGAAAACTTGAAAACTAAAATACGCGTCTTATGAGGTGAAAATTAGGTGTCAACAATACCCAACAGATTTACGATCAGCAAGGATTCAACACCTCAAAATTGCAACCGCTTCCGACATCTAAATGATGTACCATATTTCCTAGGGTGACCGATGACATGAAACATAGTTATGATCTCTCGAGCCAAAATTTCCCCACTCTTTCATTTCGAAGGTTATGCTTTCAATAACTGTTCATAATTGGATGGTTCAGATTACTTGCGACGAGAGTTATTTCATAAACAGAAGATGGTATCGCTGAATTTGGGAACGAGATGTAATATTGTCCCGAGGTATTTATTTTGTTTTCGTATCAAATCTATATATCTCCTTCGCGTTCCTCTCCGTTCAAGGACAAACAGTTGTTTAATTGGTATCTGATGTAATGACCCATTTGGTTGTTACAGACTTTCATTTTGTTTTTCCATAAATAACCCTTTCCCAGGCTCACACTAATAGTTTCTACGAGTAGGATTCCGAGTAAGGGTGGCCTATATCTGAGTTGGAGGAAATTTAAATCACTGTTGAAATTCCTAGTCCAGTTCTTCCGCCCTTATGATCAACGGGCTGCGTCGGCGAGCCTGCCTTAGGATTGACCCTGATTTCACCCAATTCTCTTGTTTGCTGGTTGGGGAGCAGTTCTTGAGGGTTATTTCATAGCCAATGAAGAGGGTAATAGCTAACCTTGTCCCTCCTCTTCCTTTATATTTGAAATCATTTTAGGAATTCTAAGGGATTTGGGAGAAACTCTTGCGATTAGCAAAACCCTAGGAGTGAAAATGATGTTCTTTTACTAAAACCTTGTTGGTTAAGGAGTAATAGTGGATTATTAGCTTGAGAAAACTACTTTCTAACTCCAAATTCTATTTTGGAATTGATTTCTAAATTGGTTAAGGGAGGGTTCTTCTTGAAGTTGGGGGTTTTTGAAACAAAAGAAATTGATGGCTTAGTTGGGATAAATGACTATAAATTTAAGTTAGTACTTATTGGAGAATCTAGCAAACTTGTTTAAAATATAAATTTTCGATTTACCCTTATGGGCCCAGGGCCGTTTCTTAGGAATTTTTGGAATCCTTTTAGGATTGTAAAAAAATCTACCTTCTTAACGCGTTCTTACTTAATTTATTTGCCTTCCTAGACCCCTCCCGTCTCGGCATGTTCCGGAAATGGAAGGTGAAGTTCAAATTGAGGTTCGTGGCACCGATTCGGCTTTGAGGTAGGTTATGGCTTACTTTAGTTAGACTTTGATTAGTGAAATGTATGTATGCATAGAATTGATGGGAGAAAGTAAAAATTAGGTCTTTGGACATGACGTTGGGATGGATATACTCTTAGGTTGATATGACTTCTGATTATGTGGGCTTGTCACCGTTATTTTATGCATTGTGACATGTGGTGTAATTGTTGATGTGATTGGGTGATGTGAGGTAATAGATTCACTATGATGATTGAACTTTATGTTGTTTCCATTTTCCAGGGTTGTTATGATTTATGCTAGTTTTGTTATGGCTTATGGTGCTTTGTGATTTCCATAGCATACTCATTGGCTTGATTTCATTGATATCTCATTCTTGCATTCATACATTCATGCATGATGGAAATATTGTGGAAAACAGCGTGATGAAAGAGTTATGGAACAATTGATAGAGACTTTGGAAACATATGATAGAAAGTGAAATATGAAAGTCATCTCTGGGCTTTGTACGAAGTGACTAGTTTTATGAAAATCATCTCTAGGCTTTGTGCGGAATGACTAGTACATGGACACCATGGGTCCCCCGTGGGTCATGACTTCCGTGACGTCAAGATTTCACTTTGGAGCATGTGCGTGTAGGTTGTGTTATTAGTCATTGCATTACATTGAGATCCATCTCATTGTATTGCATTTATCATCATCTCATTTTACATCTATTGATTGGATTGTGGTTGTACTTATGTTGTGGCTATTCTGAAGAATAGTGAAAGACTTCGGTGGCTTGTGTTTAGGTGCTACTCCATAGCATATGACTTGGCTATTAATTATTTCTGATTTGTGTGTGGATGTTTGTGCCTGTCAGCTTATCTTGTCTGATTATGTGTTTTATATGTGTGAGCTAATCTTGTCGGCCTATGATGCTTACCAATACGTGTTGTACAGATACTACACTTGCTACATCCTATCTGGGGTGTAGAATTGTTATAGGTCATGTTTGAGATTTCATTAGCATCCAAAGATCTCGCGGTGTCCATTTTAAAGCTTCTATAAACGTTCATTCAAAAACAGAGGTTGTACTTAGGTTGTATTTTACTTCATTCTGAGTTATAAATCTTAGAAGCACTTGTACAAGTCTAGACTCGATTTTGGGAAACGGTTAATTAATAAAGTATTTCTTGTTATTTTATTCTCCTAAAATGATGTTTGGAAAATGGCTAGCTAATTATTCTTCTTATTTGGTGTAACTAAGAAATTATTTTAGGAAGGGTTTGCCTAACAGGTGGGTTTGGGTAGGTGCTCATATGATCCGTGTTTTGGGTCAGGAAACCTTGTCACATATATCTTCAATGTATGATATGATTAGATCAATGAATAGAACACCTGAAAAAGGCAGGAAGGGGAGAGAAGATGGGGAGAGGATGACTCAGTCAACAGTCCAGTTCAATGTAAAAGTAGAACAAGGATGACAACATGTTTTATACAAAAGAGTCATCGAATACAGTGGAGGAGTGACTTAGACTCAGAAGACAATGTTCATAAGGAAGAAATTGTTCAACAGAAGAGTTTGCAGACAAAGCATATGAATTAGGTTAACAAAAGATGAATCAAGTTAACAAAAGAACCAGGTCTGCAACACATGTTCCATCACAGAGCATGTGCAAAATCAGAAGTCAAAGAGTGAGTCAGGGTTGAACAACTGATTTATTCCAGCAATGAATAAATGCATGTGACGAAGATAAACACGGCGCAACACAGATCAATAAAACAGGTCTGTCAACATGTTCCATCATCCATACCAGAAGCAGACTCAAAAAGAAGTCAGAGGTATGAATGAGAAAGGGATGACGAAATAGGTTTGTGAACATGCTTTATCTAAGATAGTGCAGAGATCTAGAGATAGACGAACCAGGTGGATGAAACAGGTTCATGAACATGTTCCAGGGCAAGTCCTACAGCAACTAGGATTTGCAGAATTATGAAAAGACTTGGCGGTCAAGTATGAAAGATTCCTTGCCATATTTGTAGGGATTTGTAAGCCTTTTACAAGGAAAAGAAGCCGACTCAACAAGGCAAGAATCCAAGCATGACACAAACCCTACATACGTGTCATTGACTTACTAGAAAAGGGTTTTGTGTTTAACCGACCTGTGGAGCTTCAATGTTATAAATACCCAGGTCTTTCCAAGAAGAAGTTTGCGCCCCCACAAAGAGAGAATTCAGAATATTGAGCGAAAAAGTAATATCCAAGAATATTCAAAAATCCGGCTGTCATCCCTAGTGCAAGAAGAAGGATTGAAGGAACTGTTTACCGTATAATGTTCTCCAGTTCACAAGTCTAGATATTTTGTATTAGGTTTGGTTTATTGAGTTGTATCTTTATTAGCTTTATTAGAAGCGTTGCGGTTAGATAGAAAACGTTGTATATTCAACTTTAAGTTGGAGGCCAACTTGAATGTTTCTTGCTAGTCAGAGTGTGATTAGTGAGATAGGGATTAGAGTGTAGTTCCTACGTTACAGGTCTATAACTTGATTATGCAGTTAGCTCGTCGTTGTAGTGGAGTTACTAGGGAAATCCTACAGGTCTGTAGGTCATGCTTTTTATCACCTTTTGAGCTGGGTGGTTTTCATATAAAGTTACTGTGTCCTTTACCTTCTTGTTTGTTTTTATGTAGCAAACACACTTATAAAACAGGTTAGGTAACGTGTTCTATCTGAGAAGTAGGTATACCTAGGGACAAACACTCAGGTCGTGCAAAGCTAACACATATATAGATGGTAGTTATTAACGGAGAAAGCATGATAGGCCTTCGGTTACAGTGTGGAGATGAATTCCAATTAGGTTGGTATCGCTAGCTGTTTCGTGGGCTTGTTGCCATGTTTGTTATATATGTGGAATTTGACTGCTTCATCTCTATCTCTTGATATCTCATTAATAATTTAGAAAGGAAGTCAAAGCAAATGAATCATTTTGTGATGTGTATTTCATGGCAAATTACTATTAATCCCACGATATGTGGTGTTGTTGAGGTTGATTTCATACATGGCATGCATTTAATATTGCATAATGTGATCTGATATGATTGTGATAGAAATGATGATAAGTGAGAGAGTGTAGCCTTCGAGGTCATTGCCGAAGAGCGTAAAAGAGAGATGAGAGCTCGTGATTCGAGGTCATTTACGGGAGCGAGAGAGTGCTCGTATCCGAGGTTATTTGTTGAAACAAGGATACATAGACTTTGTGGGCCCCCCATAGGTCATGGCTATGAGGGATTGCCTTTAGCATGCGTGTACGGGTTTGGAAAGTTGGCCAGTGCATTGCATTGCATCTACATTGTTTCATCCATTTTTTATTGTGTACTTGGCATCTTATACACCTCATCTGATCTCATACTTGAACATGTTTATTGACTGTACTTGACTGCTTATCTGCTCTATCTATTAATTTTTGTCCATTTATATATGTGAACTAATTGTTGTCTGTCTATGATACCTACGACTACGTGTGTTTGTACTCATACTACTCCTGTTGCATTTTTTCTTGAGTGCAAAGTCGTTACTAGTTCTACTTCCCGACCTCACGAGTGATCCCGAGGGGACTTGCCCTAGATTCCAGGGTGAGCTACTTACTAGATCTGCAGCCCGGAGACTCCTCTTTTATATATCTGTCTTCTCATACTCTTGAGACAATATTTCTAGTATTTAGACTTGTATTTTCATTCAGTCTATGTATTTTTTATTAGTAGCTTTTGTACGAGTTCAGATCAGGTTTTGGGGTTATTATGTAATAGTACTTCCGCATTGATTTTTATTTATACATATTAATACTGTTAGTATAACATCTGTTTACTTCCGCGTTGACGAATGTTAACTAGGATGAGATAGTTTTAAGGGAAGGGTACGCCCACCAGGGGGGATAGTGTGGGTTCCCGTACGACCCCATGATTTTAGGTCATGACACGAATATACTGGCCCAGGAACCGCTGCCATCATTGAACAATGTTTATTTAAAGCTGGTGCAAAAAGAGTGTGTGAGAGGAATCACACGAAAAACGGAGACCGGAGTGAAACCATGGCTTTCACCATACAAGGGATAAACCCTTACCGTGACCAAGGTGAACAGAAAAACAATGGTGCATTATGCACACATTGCAAGAGATAGGAACAATTTGCGGATGGAAGTTTTTGACTCATTGGTTATCCGGATTGGTGGACGGATAATAAAAAAGGAGACAAAAAATTGGAGGCAGAGGACAAGGACAACAACAACAACAGAGGGGTAGACCGGGATCTGATCGTGGAAGAGAAAACTACCAGGGTAGCGCCATCATTTCCAAAGAATGAACTCAGGCGGAGACAGGACAAGGGAACATAGGCCTGACAGGAACTCACAATTGAGTGATGAGATCCTGAAGACTCTGATTCACGTGTTTAATTTCTAAACAATAAACCCGCATGGCAAGATGGATGGTAAGACCAAAAACTCATCTTGGATTATTGACTCCGGAGCTACCAACCATGTGATAGGTAATTTGAAGGAACTGAATGATCAGCAGGACATTCTTAAGTTTTCGGTTGGGCTTCCGGATAGAAGAAGCTGGATGGCCAGGATAAAGGAACAACCAGGATAAATAATAGGATATGGTTTCTGGATGTCCTTTACGTTCCAGATTTAACATGCCATTTAATTTTGTGTCACAATTTGTTGATCATTTAGATTGTCATATTAGATTTAACAAAACATGTGTGCTATAGAGGACCCCACCACGAGGAAGCTACTTAGAATAGGTGAGCGTTGAGGTGGATTTTACTATTTGCGGAATGTGCCGCGGATGCGAGCTATGAAAGTGGATGCAGTCGAGTGGTTCGATCTTTGGCACAAAAGATTAGGTCATCCTTCAGTGCAAGTAAAAAAGTCCATTACAACATTAGGCCTAAAACAAAGTAGTATTAGATTAGATAAAGAATGAGATGTATGCCAAAGGGCAATGCAAACAAGAAGTGTTTTTCCTTTAAGTGATAATATAGCTTCGGATAATCTTGAAATAATTCATTGTGATTTATGGGGACCATATATAAATCCTTCTTCTTATGGTGCTTTGTAAATTTTTATTGGTGTGGATGATCATTCACGAGCCGTGTGGGTTTTTTTTTTAGTCGATAAGAAAGAAGTGTCCCAAACCTTGAAGAATTGACTTGATCGATAGGCAGTTTGGTAAGAGGGTGAAGATTGTTAGAAGTGATAATGGAACTGAGTTCACATGTTTAAAAACATACTTCTTCAAACATGGAATTATTTTCCAAACATCCTGTATAGGGACACCCTAGTAGAATGGAAGAGTCGAATAAAACACCGTCACATTCTTAATGTGGCACGAGCATTGTGATTTCATGGTCACCTTCCGATCAAATTCTGGGGATATTGTGTTTTGACAGCGGGGTATTTGAGCAATAGAACACCATCTTTGGTTTAGAATGGGAAACCCCCCTATGAAATTTTATATGGGGAGGCATCCCGGTATGATCATGTAAGGGTGATTAGGTCATTATGCTATGCACAAACAAAGGGAAGAATGAGGGATAAGTTTGAGAGTCGGAATCGTAGATGTATTTTCTTGGGATACCCCTACAGAAATAAGGGTTGAAGATTGTATAACTTATAGAATGATGAATATTTAATCTCAAGAGATGTGGACTTCTACGAGACTAAGTTCCCCTTTGCTGTAGGATCGGGTAACTTGGTCGACAACATAGAAGTAATCCCGGATGAAAAGGAGGGAGAAAGAAACCAACACAAATTCGAACAAGACCGGATTGACAATGTAGGAACGAACGAAACTCGGATAGACGGAGTGCGAACACCGAATACTGAACCTACGGATCAGCCAGAATTAGACTGGAGAGATGCCGGTCAAGATAGATAAAACATGGAGGAAGTACAGACCGTAGGTGTTCAGGCCAACGAAATGCCCCCCGAAGAACAATTGGGTCGGGGTAAATCTCAGAAGCATGAATCAATTCGGTTGCGTGACTATGTCACAGAAATATTTTGAAAATAAAGTCCATCAACGCGTCTGCCCGATCCTCAAAAACCATCAGGTGCGCTTTATCCTTTTGCTTACTATATATCTTGTGATAATTTTTCGTCTCCACACCAAAGCTTTCTTGCATCAATCACCATAGAAAACGAGCCAAAAACCTTCTTGGAGGAAATAAAAGGAACATTGGAGGAAAGTCGTGCAGCAAGAGGTCCAAGCATTAGAGGATAATGGAATGTGGATATTAGAAACATTGCCACCGAATAAGAAAGTACTCGAATATAGGTGGGTGTACAGTATCAAGTACAACTCTAACGGTACAATCAAGCAATATAAAGCTCAGTTAGTCATTTTCAAAAATAAACAGGAGGAAGAAATTGACTACAATGAATCATTTGCTCTAGTTTTTAAGGTAGTAACTGTTCAGACCTTCCTAGCAGTTGTGGCTGCGCAAAATTGGGAGTAGCATCAGATGAATATTCATAATGTCTTCCTAAATGTTGACCTTATAGAGGAAGTTTATATGAAATTGCCACTGGGATTTTGTGTTCCTAGTCTGGGGAAAGTATGTCGACTCTGAAAATCTTTGTATGGTTTTGACAAGCTCTATGGTGTTGGTTTGCGAAATTGTCAAGTGCTTTGATGAAATATTGGTCCAAACAGTCGTACTCGGGTTATTCTCTCTTGACGATGCACCAGGGAGGTATGAAACTTAACTTTTTAGTGTATGTGGATGACTTGATTATCTCTGGAAACTACCATAGTGCCATTGAACTAATTAAAGACTATCTCCGCGTATGTTTTCTGCATGAAAGATTTGGGCCGTCTGAAGTATTTTCTGGGAGTTGAAGTTGCAAGTGGACCAACCAAGTTATTTCTCTGTCAACGAAAATATGTATTGGATATAATCTCTCAGACCGGATTATATATTGAGAGCTAAACCAATCAGTACTCCTATGGAATAGAATCACAGTTTGGCATTGGTCGAAGGAGCCAATTTGGGAGATCTGAACCATACCGACATTTGGTCGAAAGGTTGATATACCTCAGTTGTGCGTTACTTGAAGAAGAACCTAGGATAAGACATTGTGATGAGGAAAGATTGTGATCTCCAGTTGTATGGGTGGTGTGATTCGTACTGGCCAGATGTTCGTTGACTCAAAAATTACTTATCAGTTGGTTTATCTCCCTCGTGAATTCACCCATATCATGGAATACTAAGAAGCAACACATTGTCTCTCGCTCGTCAGCAGAGGCAGAATACTGATCAATGACAAATATGGTATGTGAATTGAAATAATTTAAGGGAATTTTGCATAGTTTGGGCATTGAACATAAATCTCCGGTGAAAATGTACTGTGATAGTCAAGCGTCATTGTATATTGCACAAAATTTGGGGTTTCATGACAGACTAAACACATTGAAGTCGACTGTCACTATAACCGGGATACAATCTAGTCTTGTATAATACTTCCAGTGTCAACCAGTGAGCAATTGACCGATGTGTTTACAAAGGCATTGGGAAAATCGCAAAGATGAAAATTTACTTGGCAAGTCGCGCATTCGAAACCCTCATGCTCCAACTTGAAGGGGGTGAGGGTATTGAGACCTAGTTTGGTCACGTCGATGAGACAGTAAAACCCTACGTCAGTGGAATCCTATTCTAGTGTAATTGTAATAGTTTTAGTCTATTTATGGTGAAAGTGTAATTATGGTAATATGGGATGTGTAATCCTATTAGAATAGGGTTACCTTATTAGACTAGGGTAAGGAGGATGTTACTTGGATATAGGTAGGTCATTATAATGAATAAAAAGTAGAAAGAATTCTCCTATTATTCTTATCTCTCTACATTCTCGTCCCTGTCTCGATTTTAACATACATTATAGATTCTTTTCTATCTGCATTCATTAGGCTGTTACATTTCTATGCTTGTACAATATACTCTTTTTATTCTATTTATTTCTCAATTTTTATGTAAATGGGAAGCATTACTACAAGAAAAGTATCACAATTTGTATCATTCAGAGGGCCTTCTTTTATGGCCCTCGATCGGTTCTTGCAGCTGCGTATGAAGAGAATGATTTGTTCTATAAATCAAGAAAATGATTTAAGAATGATTTGTTCTATAAATCAAGAAAACTATTTAAAGGCTAACATGTTTTGGTCAAGTTGTAACTTTGTATTGACATTATTAAGCATAATACATAAAAGGCCCTAAAATTTGGCCTTAGCTGGCAAGTATGCCCTCCAACTTTGGGTGTGCACAAGTAGCTAGTGTAACAACCCATTTGGTTGTTTAGGCTATTTTGACCCTTGACCCCCGTTAACCCTTCTCATAGTTCCATTAGAGTGATTTTGACCCACGGTGATGGGTGGCATAGTTCCCGAGGTAGTCGAGTGAGTCTCGATGGGATTGGAGGAATTTAGAAGCCTTTTAGGTTGAATAGGTGAAACGAGTTGACCAATAGTTGACTTTTGGGTAAACAAGTCTTTTTGGGATTTTTCGCGGTTCCATTAGTTCCGGGGGTCGATTATAACTTGGTAGGGTATTTGGTTTGCTTCCCGAGGCACTCGGGGGGCGTTTTGGTCTTTGGGTTGGAAACTTGGTTTTGGGGGTTGACCGGGTCAAGATGACCTCGTTTGGGAATTTTGAGAGCGCGGATGCATTTGTAGCGTGTTTTTACAGTAGTTGCATGCTTGGTTTGTATCCGGAATGTCTCGAATGAGTGTCGGGTTTCGGCTTGAAGTTGGTGAGAAACCAAAATTTTCTGGTGTCCGCATACGCGGACTTGGGGTCGCATCTATGGGCCTACCTATGTGGGACTTGGTCAGCAGATGCCAGACAGTGAGTTGTCAAATGAGGCCATACCTGCGAACATTTCACCGCACATGCGAGGCCGCATCTACGGGAAAAGGGTCTGCATATGTGAGATTGCTGTATCAATAGCCTTAAATTTCTAAATTCGAACCGTTTCTTTCCATTCACTAAATTTGAGACTTAGAGGGTTTTTGAAGGGCGATTTTGGGAAGCCTTTTGAGGATTCTTCCAGTGGGTAAGTTTTCTACCTTATTATTTGTTTATGTTGCCATTAAAGTGGGGAAATTATGTTAGAAATACTTGCTTAAGTTGGGTGTTTTGGGGTGGTGAACCCTTGGATGATTTGAACCATCTTTACCTCTAAATCATGCTTTGTTGGGAAAATCCCTTGAATCAAATCATTTAATCATTGGAGTAACTAGTTGCTACGCTTGATTTCCTCTTTTACTAAAGAATTTGACTATGGAAAATAAGGGTTTTCTTATAAATTGGGGGTTTTGATGGAATAATGCATTTGATGCTAAATTGAGACTCGTTTATGATGAAAATTGGTATTTAGACTCCCTAGACTGGGGTAGCTTAATTTTTTTATGAATTTCCTATTTTACCCTTGTGCGTCGGGGTTCCCTTTTTAAGGGTCAATTTTTATTTCGAATGGTTTTATGGCGTTATGGGTATTATTAGCCTCGCAATCTAATAGAGAATAGTAATTTGTTAGTCTTTGATTGTTCGGAAGCTCTTCGACAGGGAAAGGATCTAGGGACTAGTCGTGACATTTGTTCGGCTTCGAGGTAGGTAACGGTTTACTTATATATAGACTTCGATTAGCGAATCGTGTATTTATAGTAGTGATTGACGGGAAAAGCATGATAGGCCTTTGGGCACGATGTGGAGTTGTATTCCGACTAGGTTAGTATTGTAAGCTGTTATGTGGGCTCGTCGCCATATCCCTGATTTCCATTTATTTGACGTGGGCTTGTCATCATATTTGGGCTTTCTATGTTTTTGATGTGACTCTCTTTATTTCTGGATATCTCACTAATCTCACTTATCTTATGAAATATGGAACGATTGATACTGATGAACCGGATTATGATTTGCATTCATGGAAATTTTTATGGCTTCTATGATTGTTATATTGATAAGGTTCAATTATGCATATCATATATTCCATATTTCATGTGTTATTTATTTGACATGATTGCTCTCAAAATGATGATACGTGAGAGAGTGGAGCCTCCAAGGTCTTTGCTGGAGAGCGTAAAAGAGAGAGAGTGCCCCTTATTCGAGGTTACATACTGGAGCAGGAGAGAGTTCTTGTGATTCGAGGTTACATACCGGAGCGAGCATGGTAAATGAACTTCACGAGTCCCCCTTGGGTCAGGACTATTGTGACATTGTCCCTAGCATGTGTGTACGGTACAGAGAAGTGGCCTAGGGGGCATTGCATGGCATATTATTACATTCATTCCATACCATCGCATGACAAATTTTTTATTGATTCGTGGTTGTTGATATACTGATTTGTTTTTTCTTGTGAGGGCTTGATTAATAACTTGACGGACTTGTGGATTAGAGGCTCCACCTAGGCTTATGATTTGAGTTTTTGAGATCCTTATGATGATCTTCCAGGTGAGATTTTCCTAATTATCATTGTTGTGTGTTTGTGTTGACTGCTTATCTGCTCTATATGTTAATTTCTGTCTATATATATGCATGTACTGGTCGTTGTCAGCCTATGATACCTACGAGTACATGTGTTTGCACTCATACTACACTTGTTGCACTTTTATTTGAGTGTAGAGTACGTCGCAGGTTCCAGTTCCTGTCCTCACGAGTGATCCCAAGGCTTGCTGATAGAGTTTCCAGGGTAAGCCATTTTCCAGATCCGCAGCGCAGAGGCTATTCTATATATGCCTATCCTTTCTTATTCCAGGATAGTATTATTAGACTATGATTATATTTCCTTTTCAGACTATGTATTTATTTAGTCGTGGTTCTTGTACTAGTTCAGACCAGATCGTGGGTTATTTATGTATTAATACTTCCGCATTGTTCATTTATATATATTGAAATAGTATTATTAGACTATGATTGTATTTCTTTTTCAGACTATGTATTTATTTAATAGTGGCTCTTGAACTAGTTCATACCAGATCGTGGGGGTATTTATGTATTAGTACTTCCGCATTGTTCATTTATATATATTGAGACTGTTAGCATATTATCTTCTTATTTCTGCTTGTTGAATGTAAACTAAAATGAGTTAGTTAAGGGAAGGATTCGCCCACCAGGGGGCCTAGTATGGGTGCCCTCGCGAACTACCAGTTGGCTCATTACAAGTTGGTATCAGAGCCATAAGTTATGGGTTTTACATTTACAAGAGCAATGTCTAGTCGAATTTAGGATACTCCCATGAAATCTTTCATTCCTTTCTATAGCACATTTAGGAAACTTCCATTCTTTCTGAGTTCTATTCCTATTCTCTCACAGATGGTGAGGACACGTGCTACAGTTGCCAGGGATGACATATTCGCACCAGCTCTTGGGGCCGGGGCATGAGGTTGCAGCTGAGCCAGAGGTCATGGTAGAGGTAGAGGTCGTAGGGCAGCACCGACCTAGGGTAGAGCACCTGCGGCTGGTTAGGCCCGTGCCAGATTAATGTCTCCCGAGCACGAGGATGAGTTTATGGAGAAAGAGCAGCCCGGACTAGCCCAGGCTTAACCACAGGTTATCATTGCGACTCCAGTACTCCAAGATGCCATGGTTATGCATTAGTCAGGTACCCTCCCAGCTACTCTAGACAGTTCCCAGGCCCGAGTTGGAGGTCAGACTCCTGATCAGTTCCGCACTCCCAGGCACAGCCCGCTGCTGTTGTGGCTCCCTACATTGATGAGGTTCCACTGCCTGCCTTAGCTTTTAGGCCTGTTGCTGGCCCGACTATGCCCATGAGGAGCAGGATCTACTTGTGAGGTTTACCAAGATGAAGCTGCAGGTGTTTTATGGTACCCGGGGAGGACGCATATAAATTTATTGTGGATAGTCATGAGAGGTTGCCTAGGTTGGGAGCGGTTGAGTCGCACGGGGTCGATTATGTTTCCTTCCAGTTGTGTGGGGATGCAAAGTTATAATGGAGGTCCTATATCAAGTACCGGCCAGCTGGGTCGCTTCCTTTGACTTGGACCCAATTCTATCAGGTCTTCCTAAAAAAGTACATCCCCCAGACTCTGAGGGATAGAAAGAGAGATGAGTCCATTGACTTAGAGCAGAGGGAGGATGAGGGCAAGTATCGATCCATTTCTTGTTTGGCACATTGTCTTCGAGTTACTCCCCACCGAGGCAGAGAGGGTGAGGAGATTTTTCAAGGGATTAGTGCTTCCGTTGAAGTTGGCGACTCTATAGTTGGAAGCTTCTGGTTCTTGCTTCCAATCCATGGTTGCTCAAGCTACTCAGGTGGAGTTTGTGACGGTTAAGGTTCATAGTGGGAATGATGATAATAGGATCTGCCAATTTAGTAATTTTAGTGGTTCGACTTCTAGGGGTGGGGGTTATGCAGGCAAGAGTCATCAGTACCACTCTAGCCGCCCCATTCAATCAGCGCTTTAGATTACAGCTGGTAGCCCTTCTGGACCTAGTGGATTCAGTGCCGGATAGACTTTTCGAGGTCCTTACACTCGACCTATAGATCGTGAAGGGTATTCTGAGTCTTCAGTATCAGCGACTCAGCCCCAGGTGCCCAGAGGTTGTTATACGTATGGTGACCCCAAACATTTCACGAGAGAGTGTCCAGAACCAGGCAGAGTGGAGATCAGTAGGGCTCCCGATTCTATACTCCCAGGACCCCCGCACCTTCGGTTAGTAAAGGTGAATCTTCAGGTAGGGGTGGTGCATAACCTAGCACAGGCGGTTATTAGTCCGGGAAAAGTGGTCACCAGTTCGGTAAGGGTAGTTCTCAGACAGTGGGAGGTAGAGCTCAGTCAAGTCAGGATGGCTGTGGAGGCACACAACCTAAGGGCGGACGAGTTCATTGTTATGCTTTCCCTAGCAGGCCGGAGCGGGAGGCTTCGATGCGGTGATATAGTTCGAGTCACACTGAAACTTCACTATTATTTGATATGGGGTCTACTTTCTCTTATGTGTCCACATATTTCTCTATGGGTTTGGATATGATTTGTGATCTACTTGATGTGCCTATTCATTTTTCTACTCCGGTTGAAGATTCTATATTTGTTTGTATAGTTACTATTATGGGGTATGGTACGTGGGTAGACTTGGTGATCCGTGATATGGCAGATTTTGATGTTATCTTGGGCATGAGTTGTTTGTCTCTTTGTCAATCGATTCTGGACTGTCATGCCAAGACAGTCACGTTAGCCATGCCCGGCATTTCGAGATTAGAGTGGAATGGTACTTCTAGCCCTACTCCTAAGAAGATTATATCATTCTTTCGGGCGAAGAAGTTAGTTGATAAGGGGTGTTTTGCTTATTTGGCCCATATCCGAGATACGAGTGCGAATACTCCTTCCCTAGAGTCAATGTTAGTAGTTAGTGAGTTTGCTGAGGTCTTTCCCATAGACTTACCCGGTATGCCACCTAATCGTGATATTGATTTCTACATTGATTTTGGAGCCAGGCACTCAACCAATTTCTATTCCACCTTATCGTATGGTTCCATAGAGTTGAAGGAGAAATTGCAAGACTTGTTGAGTAAGGGGTTCATTAGACCTAGTGTTTCCCCGTAGGGTGCTTCTGTGTTGTTTGTGAAGAAAAATGATGGTTCCATGCGGATATTTATCGACTATCGGCAGTTGAACAAGGTTACAATTCAGAACAAGTATCCGATACCCCGCATTGATGATTTGTTTGATCAACTTCAAGGTGTGTCGGTCTTTTCTAAGATCGACTTGAGATCAGGCTACCACTAACTGAAGAATAGAGCCGAGGATATTCCATAGACGGCTTTCAGGACCCGCTATGGCCATTATGAGTTTTTAGTGATGTCTTTCGGGCTTACTAATGCTCCTGCAACTTTCATGGATTTGATGAATGGAATTTTCGAGCCCTATTTAGATTCTTTCATTATTATCTTCATTGATGACATTCTGCTGTACTCTCCTAGTAAGGAAGACCGTGAGAAGCAATTGAAGATAGTTCTTGGGCTATTGAAAGTGAAGAAGTTGTATGCCAAATTTTCTAACTGTGAGTTATGGATCAGTTCAGTAGCATTTTTAGGTCATGTTGTGTCTAAGGATGGAATTATTATTGATCCCAAGAAGATCGAGGCAGTTAGATATTGGGCTGGACCTACTTCGGTGACTGAGAGTTGGAGTTTTGTAGGCTTAGTGAGTTTCTATCGTTAGTTCGTAAAGGGGTTCTTAGCTATTGCTTCTCATTTGACTCGATTGACTCAGAATAATGTGCCCTTTCAGTGGTCCAATGAGTGTGAGGAGAGCTACCAAAAGCTCAAGGCTTTGTTGACATCAGCTTCGACTTTGGCATTACCTGTGGAGGGAAAAGACTTTACCGTTTATTGTGTTGCTTCTTGGATTGGCTTGGGTTATGTGTTGATGCAAAAGGTTAAGGTGATCGTGTATGCTTCGAGATAGTTGAAGGTTCACGAGAAGAACTACCGCACTCATGACTTGGAGTTAGCGGCGGTAGTCTTCACTCTGAAGATTTGGAGGCATTACTTGTATGGAGTTCATTGTGAGGTCTTCATAGACCATCATAGTCTTCAACATGTGTTCAATCAGCAAGATCTAAACTCGATGCAGTGTAGGTGAATGGATTTGCTTAAGGATTATGATATCACCATTCTTTATCATCCGGCAAGGCTAATGTGGTAGCTGATGGGTTGAGCTGAAAGGCAGTGAGTATAGGTAGCTTGGTGCATTTGATTGTTAGGGGGCGTCTCTTAACTATGGAGGTCCAGTCTTTGGCTAATAGTATGGTGAGACTTGATATTTCAGAACCTGGCAAGGTTCTAGCTTGTGTTAAAGCGAGGTCATCTCTTTTGGAGCAAATTAAGGCCCAGCAGTTTGAGGATGTGAAATTGCATAAGATCCAGGATAAAGTGTTCAGTGGGCAAGCCAATGAGGCTATTCTTGATGATGAGGATGTTTTGAGTATTAAGCGGCGCATTTGCTCTCCTAGGGTTGGTGGTTTGATAAAGTTGATTTTGGAAGAGGCTCATAGTTCCATAAACTCCATTTATCCCGGTGCTACAAAGATGTATCGTGACTTGAGACAACATTATTAGTGGGGTAGGATGAAGAAGGATATAGTGGATTTCGTTTTCCAGTGTTTGAATTACCAGCAAGTTAAGTATGAGCAGTAGAGACCGGGTGGTATGACTCATAGGATGCCCATTCCTGAGTGGAAGTCGGAGAGGATAGCTATGGACTTCGTGGTTGGTCTACCGAAGACTTTGGGCAAGTTTGATGCAATTTGGGTTATTGTGGATAGGTTGACTAAGTCCACGCACTTCATTTTAGTTCAGACTACCTATAACTCGAAGAAGTTGGTTAGGATCTACATCAGAGATATTGTCAAATTTCATGGGGTTCCCATTTCCATCATTTCGGAGCGAGGCTCTTAGTTCGCTTTCCATTTCTGGAGGACTTTGTAGAAGGAATTGGGGAATCAGTTGGGCCTTAATACCGCTTTTCACCCTCATACTGATGGTCAGTCCGAGAGGACTATTCAGGTATTAGAAGATATGTTGCAAGCTTGTGTGATCGACTTTGGTGGTCATTGGGACCACTTCTTACCTTTGGGAGAGTTTGCGTACAATAATAGTTATCACTTGAGCATTGACATGGCTCCATTCTAGGCTTTGTATAGTAGGAGATGTCGTTTTTCGATTGGTTGGTTCAATGCATTTGAGGTGAGACCATGGGGTACTGATTTGTTGAGAGAGTCACTAGACAAGGTGAAGCTGATTCAGGAAAAGCTTCTTGCGGCTCAGAGTAGGCAAAATAAGTATGCAGACCGGAAGGTCCGAGATTTGGAGTTCGTGGTTGGTGACCAGGTTCTATTGAAGGTCTCAGCCATGAAGAGTGTGATGAGATTTGGGAAGAAGGGCAAGTTAAGCCCGAGGTTCATTGGCCCTTTTGGGATTCTTCGATCAGTTGGTGAAGTGGCTTATAAGTTGGCTTTATTACCAGGCTTAGCGGGTGTTCACCCGGTGTTCCATGTTTCTTTGTTGAAAAAGTATCATTCTGATGGGTCTTATATCATCCAGTGGGACTCGGTATTGTTTGATAAGAATCTGCCTTTGAAGAGTTGCCGGTAGCGAAATTGGATAAGCAAGTGCGAAAGTTGAGATCAAAAGAGATAGCTTCAATGAAGGTCCAATGGAAGCACTGTCCAGTTAAGGAAGCTACATGGGAGACCGAGGCCGATATGCATAGTAGATTTCCTCAGCTTTTTACTGATTCGCGTACCTTCCTTCTCCGTCTCTCTTGTCTGTTCAAGGACGAACGATTGTTTAATTGGTATTTGATGTAACAACCCGTTTGGTCGTTTAAGCTATTTTGACTCTTTACCCCCGTTGACCCTTCCCCTAGCTCTGTTAGAGTGATTTTGACCCGTGGGGATGGGTGGCACAGTTTTCATGGTAGTCGGGTGAGTTTTGATGGGATTTGAGGAATTTAGAAGCCTTTTAAGTTGAATAAATTACAAAGAATTGACCAATAGTTGGATTTTGGATAAATGAGTGTTTTTGGGATTTTCATCGGTTCCATTATTTCTAAAAGGTTGATTAAACTTGGTAGGGTGTTTGGCTCAGTTCCCGAGGCACTTGAGGGAATTTTGGTCTTTGGGTTGGAATTTTGGTTTTGGGGGTTGACTGGGTCAAGATGACCTTATTTGAGAATTTCGAGAGGCCGGATGCTTTTCGTAGAGTATTTTTATAGTGGGTTGCATGCTTGGTTTGTAGATGGGAGGTCTCGGATGAGTGTCGGGTTTTGGGTTGTAGTTGGTGAGAATTCAGAATTTTCTAGTTTCTGGTGTCCGCATACATGGACTTGGGGTTGTATCTATTGGTCTGCCTATGTGGGACATGGTCCGCTGATGCGAGACGGTGAGTTGTCAAATGAGGCCATACCTGCGGACATTTATCCGCAGATGCGAGGCCGCATCTATGGGAAATTGGTCCGCAGATGCGAGATCGCTGTATCAATAGCCTTAAATTCCCAAATTCGAACCATTTCTTTGCATTCACTAAATTGGAGACTTAGAGGGTTTTTGACGGACGATTTTGGGAAGCTGTTTGAGGATTCTTCCATTGGGTAAGTTTTCTACCTTCTTATTTGTTTATGTTACCTTTAAAGTTGGGAAATCACGTTAGAAAACCATGTTTAAGTTGGCGATTTTGGCGTGATGAACCCTAGGGTGATTTGAACCATCTTTACCTCTAAATCATGCCTTGTCAGGAAATTCCCTCGAATCTAATCATTTAATCATTGGAGTAACTAGTTGCTAAGCTTGAATCCCTCTTTTACTAAAGATTTTAACTATGGAAAATAAGGGTTTTCTTATAAATTGGGGTTTTAATGGAATAATGCATTTGGTGCTGAATTGATACTAGTGTATGATGGAAATTGGTATCTGGATTCCCCAGACTAGGGTAGCTTAATTTTTCTATGAATTTCTTATTTTACCCTTGTGGGCCGGTGTTCCTTTTTTAAGGGTCATTTTTTTTTTATTTCGAACGGCTTTATGGCGTTATAGGTATCATTAGCCTCGTAATCTAATAGAGAATAATAATTTGTTAGACTTTGATCTTTCGGAAGCTCTTTGAAAGGGAAAGGCTCTAGTGGACTAGTTCGTGGCACCTGTTCAGCTTCAAGGTAGGTTACGGTTTACTTATGTCTAGACTCCAATTAGTGAATCGTATATGTATAGTAGTGATTGACAGGGAAAGCTAGATAGGCCTTCGGGCATGGTGTGGAATTGTATTCCGACTAGGTTGGTATTGTGAGCTGTTATGTGGGCTTGTCGCCATATCTCTGATTTCTATGTATTTGACGGAGGCTTGTTGCCAGACTTGTGCTTTCCATGTATTTGATGTGACTCTCTTTGTTTCTGTCTATCTCACTTATCTTATGAAATATTGAAGGATTGATACTGATAAATCGGATTATGATTTGCATTCATGGACACTATTATGGCTTTTATGATTGTGCTATTGATAAGGTTGAGTTAGGCATGGCATGCATTCCATATTTCATGTGTTATTGATTTGACATGATTGCTCTCGAAATGATGATAAGTGAGAGAGTGGATCCTCCAAGGTCTTTTCTGGAGAGTGTAAAAAAGAGAGAGTGCCCGTGATCCGAGGTTACATACCGGGGCGAAAGAAAGTGCTGATGATCCAAGGTTACATACCGGAGTGAGTTTGGTACATGGACTTTCCAGGTCCCCCATGGGTCATGACTATTGTGACATTGTTCTTAGAATTTGTGTACGGTACAAAGAGGAGGCCTTAGGGGGGGGGGTGCATTGCGTTGCTTTGCATTGCATATTATTGCATTCGTTCCATATCATCACGTGACACGTTATTTATTGATTCGTGGTTGTTGATATATTGAGTTGTTGTTTGTTGTGAGAGCTTGATTAATGACTTGACGTACTTGTGGATTAGAGGCTCCACCTACGCTTATGATTTGAGTTATTGCGATCCTTGTGACTATATTCGAGGTGAGACTTTCCTGATTTTTCGTGGTTGTGTGTTTGTGTTGACTGGTTATCTGCTCTATCTTTTAATTTCTATCTATATACATTCATGAACTAATTGTTGTCGGTCTATAATACCTACGAGTATGTGTGTTTGTACTCGTACTACTTTGTTACACTTTTCTTTGAGAGCAGAGTACGTCGCAGGTTCTTGTTCATCTCCTTAGGAGTGATCCTGAGTGTTACACCTTCGAAATTTTCCGTTAACGGACAGTGACTAGAACTAATGAAGGGCACGACGTATACGATGTTTTGATAAGTAAGAAATAACATTTGATGATTCTAAATGAGATTTCAAAGACATTCGAGGTAAGAGAAGAAAGTTTGCCAAGAGAAGGCAAGGCATACGATAGATATCGAAAAGGAATTACGAGTAACAAGTTAACGATGACTTCATGATGTTTTGGAGAAGAGTTATAACGTCCCTTAGATTGTTAATGAAGTGCTAAACAAGTGTTAAGAAGGTTTCATAAGGATCGGAGATCAAACGAAGTGACGAGAACAAGATCAGAGAAAAGATGGGTTATACGGACGATTATACGGTCCGTATAATGTTATACGGTCCGTATAATGGTCCGCAGAATCGTCACAGTGAAGGTCCCTCACTGGTGGGATTATACGGTCACTTATACGGACCGTATAATGTGCCGTATAATGGTCACAGAATTGAGATGATGATGAGGTGATTTCACGATCACTTATACGGACCGTATAAGTTTATCGGACCGTATAAGTGTCCGTATATTTTCCCGACAGATCAGATTTTTAAGTTATTAAAAAGGGGACCAAGTTCAATAATTTATTTCATTTTCACACCCCTTCTCTCTAGAACACTCTAGAACTCCCTCCACTCTTCATCCACAAGAACTCAAGAGAAATTAATGATCAACTTCATCAAACCAACAAAATCAAGTGTATGAAACACATTAAAGTTCATCCAAGCCAAGAAATTTCAATGGAAGTGAACTAGGGTTTTGGTTCAAGAGTATTTCCACTCAAGGCTTATTCCTACACTATCTAAGGTAAGTTTTATGGTATTTTCATGTTGTTTAAGGTATTGAGAAGTTGAAACACTTGGATTGTAAAAGGATATAGAAAATGGGTCATAAATGTAGGAATAGTGTCATTGTTGAGCCATAGCTTGGATTGAGTCATGATTATTGATATGTTATGATTATAAGTAAGTTGTGAATGACATTTAGAACATGGAATGAGCATTACACGTGAGAGAACGTAATAGTGAATTATGACCATGATTATGGGGAAATTGAAGTGAAATTGAGAAAGGTGGATAATGTAGATGAATGATGCCTATAATATTGTGAATGTTATTATGATGTTTGGGAGTTGATATGGAATATAAGGAAAGATGTATAAAAAAAGAAAATGCTGCCCAATTTTCTCTAGCATTAGTAAGCACGTTCATGTAATCGATCGGCTAATGTTAATATGAACTTTCTTGAAGGTAGAAACGCGAGTATCGAAGGAGGACAATCAAGCAATAGAATTATTAAACGAAAGAGGTATGTGAGGCTAGTCCTTTCTTTCTAAGGCATGAATCTTATGGTATGATTTTCCCTCCTTCTCTATGCATCTCCTACATTCCGGAAAACTAAGAGCCTATGTTCATGAATAGCCATGTGAGATAAGATATATGTTATGAGTATGATAATGATGATGAGTCTAAGCCTAAAGGTTTTAAAGCCTATGATATGATGTTTCTATAAAGCTAATAATTCCGATTATGATTCTTTCATGTTGTTCATTGTATACACTCACCTTATATGCTAATTCCTTCAAGGTGAGGCAGAATGTTTATGAATGCTCCATAATGGGATCGGGGGTTCACGACCTTATGTCACCCCGATAAAGTATAGTTGTCTATGACTATGAGTTCTATGCATGCATTATGATGAGTATATGATGATGATATTACACCGCGCCAATATGGCCGAGCAGACACCGCTAAGGCGGGCAGCGTATACACCATGTCTAGATGGCATGGGCAGACACCACTAGTGGGCAGCATGAGATGGTACCCCCAGACGCGGGAGGCCTGGACGCGGGCTAATAATTATCACACCGTCCCTATATGGTCGGGCAGTTTATACATATATGCATACATGATGTGATGATGATTATGAAGTAAGCCAGCATGCATTACTTCTTTTATAATTGACAGTCAGTTACAAATTGCTCCTTATTTGATGCTCATTTATTTCATTGACATATTATTATTGTTTATGCCTTACATACTCAGTACAATTTTTGTACTGACGTCCGTTTTCTTTGGACGCTGTGTTCATGCCCACAGGTAGACAGGGAGGTAATCCAGACTCGTAGGAGCTATTAGCTGACTTGAGAGCACTCCATTGTCCCGGAGGTGCCATTGATTATTCTTTTGGTATATATATATATTTTGGGCACGACGGGGTCCTATCCCATCCATATGTCTAGTACTCTAGTAGAGGCTCGTAGATACGTATATGTGGATAGTATGGTCCCACAGTCTCTCATCGTATGTATATATATTATTTTGATAGCCGAAGGGCTTACGTATATAGAGGTAAATATGTTTCAAATGGAAATAGTTTTTCTATGATTATGAGCATAAGAGATATGAATGAACGCAGGATGAGTAATAGAATGAGTGGTGCTCGGTGGTCAGCCCCGGGTACCCTTCATGGCCCGTAGTCGGGTTGTGACAAAAGTGGTATCAGAGCAGTTCAGTCCTAGGAAGTGTCTACGAGTCGTGTCTAGTAGAATCTTGTTTATGGTGTGTTGCGCGCCACGCTAATAAACAGGAGGCTACAGGGCATTTAGGAAAAATGACCATCTTTCATCTTAAGAGATCGTGCGATAGAGTTGTGTTATAAGATTTTCTCCTCCCTAATAGTGTGCTATGATTTCAGAAATGCCGCCAAAGGGAAAAGCTAAAGCCGCCAATGAATGTAGAAGAGGGTGAATCACATAATGAGGTTCCGTCTAATACTTCTTCCATCCCGCCTATTATAGAAGAACAAGAAGGGGCTTCAGCTCCGGCTCCTATGCCTCCAGTTCCTCCACCAGCTACTTCGGGTCAATAAGTGATCGAGGCTATTCACCTATTGACGCAGTTAGTTGCCGCCCAGGCACAACGGCAGAATGCGAGCCCAAGTGATCGGTCAGCTAGTACCAGAGCCCGTGATTTTATGAGTTTGAATCCTCCGAAGTTCTTTGGGTCAAAGCCAGATGAAGATCTGCAAGGCTTTATTGATGAAATGTTGAGAATATTGAAGATTATTCATGCCTCCAAAACTGAATCTGTGGAGTTGGCATCTTATAGACTCCGAGATGTGGCGGTATTATGGTATAATAATTGGATATCATCAAGAAAAGAGAATGCGCCTCCTCCCGTTTGGCAAGAATTTGTAGATGCCTTTATCCGCCACTATTTGCCACCCGAGGTCCGCCGAGCTAGAGCGGATAGGTTCTTAAATCTAAAGCAAGGAAATATGAGTGCTCGGGAGTATAGCCTTCAGTTTAATTCTTTGACTAGGTATGCCCCGACTATGGTGGCCGACATGGGAGATCGGGTGCATAGATTTGTGAGTGGCTTAGGGCCACATTTGTTCAAAGACTGCTTGACGGCTTCGTTGCAAGATGGGATGGATATTTCCCTCATTCAAGCCCATGCCTAGAATTTAAAAGGACAACAACATCCACAAAGGGGTGATCATGATATTGATAGAGGGTAAAGCAAGAGGGCCAAATCTATAGGGGCAGGTAGTGACTACAGAGGGGGATCAAGGCAGTCATATCCTAGACACTCAGGCCAGTCGGCGACTAGTGCACCTCCACAATTTACGGGTAGGAGATTTGATCGCTCCTTTCGTTCAGGATAGGGTCAGAGTTCGAGGGCCCCAGGTTCTCAGTTTGGGGGAGATTATGGCCGAGAGAAGACCCCCGATGCGCGATGCGACCGGTGCGGTAGATTACACTCCTGGACGGTGTCGCCGGGGTTCGGATGCTTGCTATGCTGTGGCCGAGTTAGGCACATGATACGAGATTGCCCGTCGGTAAGTGGTAGAGTTGGGGTTCGGCCCACGGATCGCCGGTGGTTCTTCTTCGGTGCGCCGGTAGGGGACTCCCTAGATTCCGGCGAGGGCGGAGGTAGAGGCCAGGGGGAGCATCTACCTGTGTGCCACCCAGCCCCGCATGTATGCTTTAGCAGGACGGCAGGATCTCGAGTCCTCCCCAGATATGGTTACAGGTACATTATCCGTATTTTCCCATGATGTGTATGCATTGATAGATCTGGGTTCTACCTTATCTTATATTACTCAATATGTTACTGACCGTATTGGGGTGAAACCCGAGCCAATTAAACCTTTTGAGGTATCTACTCCGGTTGGTGATTCCGTGATAGCTAGACAAGTGTACAAAAATTGTGTAATTGTGATATGTGGCCGCCAGACTAAAGTTGATTTAGTTGAGCTGAAAATGTTAGATTTCGATGTTATTATGGGTATGGATTGGTTGGCCTCATGTTATGCTAATGTTGATTGCCGAATGAAAGTAGTTCGATTTCAATTTTCGGGAGAGCCCGTGCTTGAATGGAAGGGTAATACAGCATCTCCAAGAGGTAGGTTTATTTCCTACCTTAAGGCAAGAAAGATGATAGCTAAGGGCTATATTTATCACTTAGTCCGAGTTCATGACACTGAAGCAAAGTCGCTAACTTTTCAATCCGTTCCGGTAGTGAACGAATTTTCGGATGTATTTCCAGATGAACTTCTAGGCCTTCCTCCGGAAAGAGAAATTGATTTCGCTATTGATGTGTTACCGGACACTAAGCCTATTTCTATTCCTCCCTACCGAATTGCTTCGGCAGAATTAAAAGAGCTAAAGGCACAGTTGAAGGATTTGCTTGAGAAGGGGTTTATTAGACCCAGTTCATCACCGTGGGGAGCACCAGTCCTATTTGTGAGAAAGAAGGATGGCTCCCTACGAATGTTCATCGATTATAGGCAGTTAAATAAGGTGACGATAAAGAACAAATATCCTCTTCCCAGGATTGATGATTTGTTTGATCAATTACAAGGTGCCAAGTGGTTTTCCAAAATAGACTTGAGGTCGAGTTATCACCAAGTGAGAGTTAAAGAAGAAGATATTCCCAAAACAGCTTTCAGAACGAGGTATGGCCATTATGAATTTCGGGTGATGTCATTTGGGTTAACTAATGCTCCGACCGTGTTCATGAATCTGATGAATAATGTATTCAGGCCTCTCTTGGATCTATTCGTAATAGTATTCATTGACGATATTCTGGTGTACTCTCGCACAGAATCAGAACATGCAGACTATTGACGTATTGTTCTTGGAATCCTTCGAACTCGAGAATTGTATGCAAAATTTTCAAAGTGCGAGTTTTGGCTAAATTCTATAACATTTTTGGGTCATGTTATTTCAGATGATGGCATTAGAGTTGATACTCAGAAAATTGAAGCTGTGAAGACTTGGCCAGGCCTACGACGCCTACAGAAGTTCGTAGTTTTCTGGGATTGGCAGGTTACTATAGGAGGTTCGTAGAAGGATTTTTCTCTATTTCAGCCCCATTGACGAAGCTAACCCAAAAGTCAGCTAAATTTCAGTGGAATGATGCTTGTGAACGCAGTTTCCAAGAGTTGAAGGACAAATTAACTTCAGCTCCAGTCTTAACACTCCCAGAAGGGCCAAATGGTTATGTTGTATATTGTGATGCTTCCGGTATTGGGCTAGGATGTGTGTTAATGCAGCACGGTAAAGTCATCGCTTATGCTTCGAGGCAGTTGCGAAAACATGAAAAGAACTACCCAACTCATGATCTCGAATTGGCTGCAGTTATACATGCATTAAAGATGTGGAGACATTACTTGTATGGTGTGCATGTTGATATCTATACAGATCACAAGAGTCTCCAATATATTTTCAAACAGAAGGAGTTGAATCTGCGGCAGAGGCAGTGGTTAGAATTATTGAAAGATTATGATGTGAATATTTTATACCACCCCGGAAAGGCAAATGTAGTAGCTGATGCGCTTAGCCGCCGATCAATGGGCAGCCTATGTGAAGTTCCTTCGGAGAAGAGAGAATTGATTCATGAGCTCCACCAACTAGCTAATCTTGGGGTACGTCTAATTGATTCAGGTGGTGCAGGAGTTCGTGTTAATAATCCCACAGTTTCGTCCTTGAATATGGAAGTGAAAGAGCACCAATATGAAGATCCTCAGTTGAGCCATTATAGAGAAACATTTCATAAAAAAGAGAAGTCTCCATTTGAAACTTCTATAGATGGAATTCTTGGATACCGAGGCAGGCTATGTGTTCTGAATGTTGCAGAATTACGTCGCCGAATTCTAGAAGAAGCTCATTATTCTCGGTATTCTATTCACCCAGGAGCAACAAAGATGTACCATGATCTCAAAAGAAATTAATGATCAACTTCATCAAACCAACAAAATCAAGTGTATGAAACACAATAAAGTTCATCCAAGCCAAGAAATTTCAATGGAAGTGAACTAGGGTTTTGGTGCAAGAAGAGTATTTCCACTCAAGGCTTATTCCTGCACTATCTAAGGTAAGTTTTATGGTATTTTCATGTTGTTTAAGGTATTGAGAAGTTGAAACACTTGGATTGTAGAAGGATATAGAAAATGGGTCATAAATGTGGGAATAGTGTCATTGTTGAGCCATAGCTTGGATTGGGTCATGATTATTGATATGTTATGATTATAAGTAAGTTGTAAATGACATTTAGAACATGGAATGAGCATTATACGTGAGAGAACGTAATAGTGAATTATGACCATGATTATGGGGAAATTGAAGTGAAATTGAGAAAGGTGGATAATGTAGATGAATGATGATTGTTGCCTATAATATTGTGAATGTTATTATGATGTTTGGGAGTTGATATGGAATATGAGGAAAGATGTATAAAAAAAGGAAATGCTACCCAATTTTCTCTAGCATTAGTAAGCACGTTCATGTAATTGATCGGCTAATGTTAATATGAACTTTCTTGAAGGTAGAAACGCGAATATCAAAGGAGGACAATCAAGTAATAGAATTGTTAAATGAAAGAGGTATGTGAGGCTAGTCCTTTCTTTCTAAGGAATGAATCTTATGGTATGATTTTCCCTCCTTCTCCATGCATCTCCTACATTCCGAAAAACTAAGAGCCTATGTTCATGAATAGCCATGTGAGATAAGATATATGTTACGAGTATGATAATGATGATGATGAGTCTAAGCCTAAAGATTTTAAAGCCTATGATATGATGTTTCTATAAAGCTAATAATTCCGATTATGATTCTTTCATGTTGTTCATTGTATACGCTCGCATATGTGCTAATTCCTTCAAGGTGGCGAAATGTTTATGAATGCTCCATAATGGGATCGGGGGTTCACGACCTTATGTCACCCCAATAAAGTATAGTTATCTATGACTATGAGTTCTATGCATGCATTATGATGAGTATATGATGATGATATTACACCGCGCCTATATGGCCGGGCAGACACCGCTAAGGCCGGCAGCGTATACACTATGTCTAGATGGCATGGGCAGACACCACTAGTGGGCGGCATGAGATGGTACCCTCGGACGCGGGAGGCCTGGACGCGGGCTAATGATTATCACACCGTACCTATATGGTCGGGCAGTTTATACATATATGCATACATGATGTGATGATGATTATGAAGTAAGCCAGCATGCATTATTTCTTTTATAATTGACAGTCAGTTACAGATTGCTCCTTATTTGATGCTCCCTTATTTCATTGACATATTATTATTGTTTATGCCTTACATACTCAGTACAATGTTCGTACTGATGTCCGTTTTCTTTGGACGCTGTGGTCATGCCCACAGGTAGACAGGGAGGTGATCCAGACTCGTAGGAGCTATTAGCTGACTTAAGAGCACTCCATTGTCCCAGAGGTGCCATTGATTATTCTTTTGGTATATATATATATTTTGGGCACGACGAGGTCCTGTCCCGTCCATATGTCTAGTACTCTAGTAGAGGCTCGTAGATACGTATGTGTGGATAGTATGGTCCCACAATCTCTCATCGTATGTATATATATTATTTTGATAGCCGAAGGGCTTATGTATATTAAGGTAAATATGTTTCAAATGGAAATAGTTTTTCTATGATTATGAGCATTAGAGATATGAATGAACGCAGGATGAGTAATAGAATGAGTGGTGCTCGGTGGTCAGCCCCGGGTACCCGTCATGGCCCGTAGTCGAGTCGTGACACTGAGGCTTGCTGATAGAGTTTCCAGGGCGAGCCATTTTCCAGATCCGCACCCTGAAGGCTCTTCTATATATACCTGTCCTTACTTATTTCGAGACAGTATTATTAGACTATGATTGTATTTCCTTTTCGGACTATGTATTTATTTAGTAGTGGCTCTTGTACTAGTTCAGACTAGATCGTGGGGTATTTATGTATTGGTACTTCTGCATTGTTCATTTTTATATATTGAGACTGTTAGCATATTATCTTCTTATTTTTGCTTGTTGAATATAAATTAAAATAAGTTAGTCATGGGAAGGGTTCGCCCACCAGGGGAGCTAGTGTGGGTGCCCTCACGAACCACGAGTTGGGTCGTGAAAGTTAGACATCTCAACTCGTATAAAGTTGAACACGTAAACACAAATGATGACGTGGCACCTAAATTTTTGAGGTGTCTAGATGATCATTTTGTAAGTTGGAGTGTTCAATTGTGTCACGACCCAACTCGTGAATCAGGTGGGGACCCACGTTAACCCCCCTGGTGGGCTAACGCTTCCCTCATAACCAAACATCAAATCAACAAAAAAGTGAAAATAGAAATATACTAAGTCTCGATAGATATATAAGATAATAATGTAGGTGCGGAATGGGAAATACTACACCCTAAGGATCTAGTCTGAAGGTAATACAAGAGCTACTAAATAATGCATAGTCTGAAAAGAGTACTACAAATCTCAGTAGTAAAATTACTGTCTTACGAGTATAAAAAGAAGAGACAGATATGTAAAAGAAGAGTCTCCATACAGGTCTAGTAGTAGCTCACCCTAGGGTCTTTGTCAAAGGCCTCAGATCACTAGCGAGGTCTCCAACATACTTGAATCAAAATCTACACTCCACAAGGAGTGTAGCAAGAGTAGTATCAGTGCAACACAAGTACTGGTAAGCATCATAGGCCGACTAAGATTAGTTGACACATATGAAATACAAAAATCAATGAGTAGAACAGATAAGACAGTCAAGAACAATCAACAGGCACAATATGTCCCAATATTCACATGTCATAGCCTAGGTTTAAGCTTCTAACCCACAAGTTTGTCAAGTTTCTAAGATATCACTCAACAATAGGCAACAACACAAGTGTAACACCAACAAGAATCCGATGAGGTAGTATGCCATACAAGATAAGAAGTGCAATGCAGATGGGATGCAATGCAATGCAGTGATCAATATCTCGAACACACACACATGCTATAAGCACTTTTCACTTCAATAGCCATGACTCATTGGGGACCCGCGGCATCCACGTACTAGCCACTCCGGAACAAACCTCGGATCGTGACTCTACCACTATACATTCGGTACAGACCACGGACTATAGCAATAATAATGTTACTTTCCTCTTTCTCTTTCTTTCTATTTCTAATCCATTTCCATAACTCTTCCATCGTGTATGAATGTAAGAAATGAGGAATCAAATGTAATCAATGCCAGTTAATATGAGATGGAATTCAGAAGCACCATAATGACGATTCAACCCTTGCACGGATTATCAAGACTATCATGGGAACACGGATTATCAAGACTATCATGGGAACATATCAGAGACTTAATCCCAATAACAACAAATAGGACTAGCACAGCCCACATAACCACAACCATGTTGTCAAGTACAACACATGTCAATAATTGCATAAAGTACGACGGCAAGCCCAAATAATCAGAAATCATACCAAGCCAATGGATTTAACACTAAAACCATGCCCCAAGTCCTATCATGTTTTCCCCATCGATAACTACATAACAAAAGTGATTCGCTAATCAAAGTGAAACGTAAGCCAAAACCTACCTCAAGGCCGAACACGAGCCTCGAACTCCTCAACTTGGACCTTTCCCTTTTGGATTGCCTCCAAATGCTCAAAGTCTAACAAATAATTGATCTATGTTAGATTACGAATCTAATGACATACATATTGCTAGAATTTCAGAAAAAAACCCCAAAATAACCCTAAAAAGGGAAACCCGGGCCCACAAGGGTAAAATAAAAATTTCAAGTTGAAAAAGGTCAACCCCGAGCTCAAGAATCCCAAATACTAAATATCAACATAAACTAGTCCCCAATTAGCATTAATTTCATCATTAATTGAAAACCCCCAATTTTCCATATTCAAAGACCCTAGAATTAAGGAGAGATTCAACTTAGTAACTAAATTCCCCAATGCTTAGAAGCTTGGAAATCAATAGGCCTTCCCACAAAACACACTAGAATTGAAAAAGGATCATGAAACACTTTAAGGTCATAACCCACCTTCCCCAACTTAAGAAAGATGAAAGCTGTCATGGATTCCAATCTAAGCCATATATAAATCACAAGGAAGTACAAAGGAACTTACTCCAAAATGAAATCACCCAAACGCTTTCAAAATTAGTCCACACCACTCTCTTAGTTAAGATTTTGGTGAATGGAAAGAATGGGTTCGAAGTTGGGAATTAAAAAGGATTTTGTGTTCAGCTATTTGCGCATCCATGGACACCCTATCTGCAGATGCGGAATCGCCTCCGTGAAGAGGCTCTTACATATGCGTAGTCACTTAACACATCACCCTCTCGCATCTACGAGCCAAGTCCCATGAAAGGGCGAGCCCACAAAATCGAACTCACACCCGCAGAAACGGGACACGAAAAACCAGCAAAAATCTGGGTTTTCACCAAGTCCAGCCCAAAACCCGACATCCATCCGAGACCTCTAGAATGCAAACCGAATATGCATATCAACATAAAAACACGCTACGGACTCACCCATTCGCTTGGAATTCCCAACGGAGATCATCCCGACCCGGTTAACCCCCAACACCCCAAAATCAAGCATCCAACCAAGTGACCAAAATGCTCCCAAGCGCCTTGAGAACTGAACCAACTATTCTACAAAGTTATAGTCGACTGTCTGGACCTCATGAAACTGAAAAAATTCCTAAAAAGGTTCGTATACACAAACTTCAACTTTTGGTCAACTATTTTTCACTATTTCACCTTAAGGGCTTCTAAAATCCTCAATTTTCGTTACGACTCTTCTGACTCCTTCAGAAACTGTACCACCCATCCCCACGGGTCAAAATTATTCTAACAGAGTTAGGGGAAGGGTCAATAGGGGTAAAAGGGTAAAAAATCCTAAATGACCAAACGGGTCATTACAAATTGACAAAGTGGAGACGAAGTTGAGGTTCCTACTTGTGCACACTCAAAGTTGGAGGGCATAATTGCTAGCTGAGGTCAAGTTTGAGGGCCTGTGTTATGTATTATGCCACATTTTTATTGACATAAATATTTAAAATAATTCTAATGAGACTATTTGCAGCCTAAGGTTGACAAGTATGGGCATCCGGCAGGTGATAGGAGATATATGTCCATCAGGATTTGTGAGAATAGATGCTATCTCTTCATTCCTTATAAAAGGTCTGGAGTTCAGTTTTTTTTTTTTTTTGGCTTCAAAAGACATATTTTTTTTATATTAACTAAACATTACAATGAGTTTGAGCTTTAAAAATAAAAAGATCCATTGTAGGGAGAGCTTTCTCCTTTAATGATTCATATACAGTATGGATTTAAATTAATTGGCTAGTGAATTCTGAATATTGAATGACTTAAAAAATTCAAAGATGTATCGGTGTTACACCTCGTACTTTTGTACGTTAAGTTTTGCCATGAGTTATTTGATGCAGACATGGAAAGGGGGACTACCTTCGAGGTTATGTGATATTGCACATGTCCATCTTAAGTATACAAGAGTTTAAGATCATGTTTAGTAAGTCTTGGAAGGATTATAGGTTAAACGAATCAAAGAGAATAAGTTTCGTCGAAATTCAGTATGTTGGGGGAGGGTTCTGCGCTCATAAATGGAGGTCGGATTTGAGCTGAGAATTTTGGGGATTCTTTTTTATTCGGATCTGCATCCACATATGCGATGCAGACCCGGACCTAGATCCAAGTCAGCTAAATTTGTTGGCCTCTTTTATTATGTCATTTTCACCCTAACACAACTCATATACTCCTAAACACCCTCTCCCTAAGTTCTTATATCATATTGAAGTGAATCCAAGGTGAACCAAGAGATTCAAGTTACATAGAATTTAGTAATAGTAGTGAAAGTGCAATTTTTCTTCTTGGTGTGAAGATTGGAGGTTTCCTCTTGATAAAGTAATCTGAGTTGGGGGCTGTTCTTGGGTATTAAGGTAAGGTTTCATCTCATCTACATGTTCTTGAATTTATTTAGCCTTTAAACAACTTGTTGGATGAAGAATTTGTGGAAGGAAACTTCATAATTGTGCTAAGTCTTGTAATGAACTTTTAGGCTATTTTAGAGCATGGTATTGTTGTGTTTGTTGATGGAGTTCCCTTGTATATGGATAGTAGTTGATGTTGTTGTTGTTCTTCATGAATTTGAAGGAAGATAATGTATAAGAACATCGTATACTACCATATATTAGGCTGTTTTGTATATACTCATATGTTGTTGATGATTTGAATCCAAAGCGGAATAAAGGAAGTTGTAGTTGTTGTTGTTGGTATTGTTGGTTGAGTTGTGGTTGTGAGAGATAGATGAAATACTGTCCGATTCATTTTAGAGATGAGTTATTATTCGATATACATGATATACTAGCGTCGCCTAAGTTGATACATGTATACTTTTGTTATACGATTAGTGCACTACTTACGACAAGTTCATTGTTAGATCGTATTGACGACTCAAGGTATGTAATGGCTATATTTCCTCTTCTTGGCATGATTCTGTATCTAGTAAGAGCTTACAAATCATATAATGAGAAACTTATCGATTAGATCTTGTCTTAGCGATCTATAGACTCTTAAGTGGTTGTGTGGTACCTTCTGAGGGATTCTTATTTGCTTCTTATTCCCTTGATGTCAGTAGAGATAGAGATACATGTCGGTGCTTTATATATATTCCAGCATATACATGATACACAACATGATATACATATATTTTCTTTAGCCTGGCTGCTTGGTCTGTGAGACATTATTTCCTGGTCACTTGGTCAGTGAGAAATCATTATTGCTTGGCCACTTGGTCAGTGAGATTTTATATTTGCTTGGCTTTACGGCCAGTGAGATTTTACTGTTTCCTGACCACTTGGTCAGTGAGAGATATGATATTATTGTGTTGCAATTGATATGAGTTTGATCAGGTGATCTATTCCAAGGCATGCATTGACCTCCAGATTATTATGCTTTTCAGTTCAATTTCAGGTGTCAATTATTCTTTAGCCTTACATACTCGGTACATTATTTAGTACTGACGTCCCTTTTGTTGGGAGCACTGCATTCATGACTGCAGATGCTGATAGACAGACAAATAGACCTACCCAATAGGCGGGACAGGACATCAGCTGATTGGTAAGCTCCACTCATTCGGAGTTGCCAGGTCTAGTTTTGGAGTCTCAATTTTATGTATATGGGCATGATGGGTAGGCCGGGGCCCTTTCCCAACCATGATACAGTTATTTACACTTTAAAGGCTTGCAGACGAGTCCTGTATGTTATATGTATTGTGGCCTTGTCGGCCTTTTATATATGTCCATTTTGGTATTGTCGATTGTAGACATTCATGGAGACCTCATCGGCATGCACAGTTATGTATATATGTTTTGGGTGTGTGATGTGATAGCTATTGCTTATAGATGTTTCAGAATGCGGCCTTGCCAGCCTTAGTTGATATTGTTTGTTTGCAGGTAGGCCTCGTCGGCCTAAGTTGAGGGTTACCCCTCCAGAGTTACAGTTTCAGAGTGATTCACTCGGGCCTAGTACTGCACCGGGTGCCAACCACGTCTCTCTAGATTTAGGGCGTGACAATTTGTTACGCCTCTCATTTTCGTCATAATAGAACTTATGGTTCCTAGTCGGGTATGCCTTAGGAATAGTGACCCATGCCTGAGTTTTGGAGGCAGAAAGTGTCTCACCCCGTACACAAATGTACCAGAAGGTATTTCTGGTAATTTATAAGATTATAAGTTGAACTAATCGAATCGCGCAATCTGAATTGAATCAGGAAATGCTGCAGACACCAGTCAGTGTCGACGGGCCATCGACATGTCGACGGACCGTCGTTGTGCACCGTCAATATGTTTCTGCAATCAGAGATCTGCAGGCATAAGTCGACGGGTCGTCGACCCGCTCGTCGAACCGCCTCGCTAGAACTTTCCAGTTCTAGTTATAAATAGACTACCCTTGCACTTATTTTTCAGTTTCCACCTTCTCCACAAGTCTTGAGAGTTCTAGAATATTCCCTCCACCATATTAACACAAATTCAAGGGGAATCAAGGACTAATTACCAAGAATCAAGGAAATCAAGTGAAAAAGAGGCTCACTAGGGTTGATAGAAGTCAAGAGTTCCATTGGTATTGAAGTTGGGGTTTCTCTCAAGTGAAGTATATTTATCCAAAGTTCATCCTTACATGATCAAAGGTGAGTTTTACATCTATTCCATGTTATTAAAAGTATTTGAGTGGTTGAAAGACTTGGAAAAGAAAAAAAACTAGAATATGAGCTCAAATATGGGAATAATGACATTTTGAGTAGTAAGTTAACTTGAGTCATGATTCTTGGTATGCTATGAGTATAATCTTGTTATGAATAATACTAAGGATGTTAAGGAAGTATTATATGTAAATGAATATGGTATTATGTTGTAGCTATGTTTATGGATGATTTTGAAAGGGAATTGTGAGGATTGAATAATGCTTAACTTGAAGGAGTTTATTTATTATGATATTATGGGTGTTGCTATTGATGTTTGGGAGTTGTTTATTATGTGAAGGAAGTTGTCGAAACAAAGAAAATGCTGCCCAATTTTCATTAGCTCTTAGTCCTTTTAGTTTAGACTTAAGCATGTTCTCGATTACCTAATTTTAGTACGAATCTTCTTGAATGTAGAATCGTGAGCTTGGAAGCACTTAGTCAATAAAGTTAGAGAGACGTAAAGGTATGTAAGGCTAGTCCCTTTCTTTCAAAGGCATGACTTCTATATTATGATCTCATTTCTATCCTTCCATGACCTTCTTACATTTCAAAAGTTGAGAGTTAAAGGTTCTTAAGAGCATTTTATGAGAAAGAGAAAAGATGTGTTCTATGATAATGATAATGATGATGATTTCACTTTAGAGAGTCCAAAGCTTATGAATTGATGCTATTATGAGTTTAATGATCTCATTTCGGAATTTCCTTGAGGTTATTCATTGTTGGCCATCTCACCTCATGATATTAGTTCCTTCAAGGTGAGACCTAGCGATGATGTTTGATCCATAACATAATCAGAGGTTATCGACCTTACGTCACTCCGATAGAGTTATAGCTTTCACTTGGGCACTCATGCATGCTTTATGTATTTTATGTATGATTACACCGTGCCTAGTTGGCCGGGCAGACAGCACTACGCTGGGCGTAAGTGGGTGGCTACGATGATAATAACACCGTGCCTAGTTGGCCGGGTAGACACCACTAGTACGCGGCATGAGATGGTTACCCCAGACGCGGGCTAATGATGATCACACCATATCTATATGGTCGAGCAGTTTGTGTATGTATATATGATATGATGTTGTTTAAATATAAAAGCTAGAATGCATGACTCCGCCTTAGAAAATGGCAATCAGTTACAGGTTATCTCTTCATCTTATGCGCTCTTATTTCTTTATTATGTTGTTATACATGCCTTACATACTCAGTACATTATTCGTACTGACGTTCTTTCTTTTATGGAGGCTACGTTCATGCCGGCAGGTAGTAGGAGACGGTACGGACACATAAGAGCCTTGTCAGTAGCTATACAGGAGCACTCTACTACTTCGGAGTTGCCGCTTATTGGTATATTCTTTTGTGTACATGGCGGGGCATGGCGGGGTCCTGTCCCGTCCTTATGTTTTCAGTGTTCTAGTAGAGGCTCGTAGATACATATGTGTGGGTAGTAGATGTTATATGATCTCCTTAGCGTATGTCTTGTATGCTATTTTGTAGCCTCGTGGGCTTGTACATACGTATATTTTGAGAGATATTTGTAGATCATTTCATGATAAGTTTGTGTCCAGAATGGTGTATGTTCAGGATGAGTGTGATGATAAGTCTGAAAGGTGGTGCTCGGTGGGCTAGCTCCGGGTACCCGTCATGGCCTTCTAGTTGGGTCGTGACAGAAGTGGTATCAGAGCAGTTCCGTCCTAGGGTGTGTCTACGAGCCGTGTCTAGTAGAGTCTTGTTTATGCGTGTGAAGCGCTCCACACTTATAAACAAGAGGCTGCAGGGCATTTAGGAATAATGACCGTCTTTCTTCTTCATAGATCGTACAATAGAGCTATATAATAAGATTTCTCTTTTCCCTAATTGTGCGTTATGATTTCAGAGATGCTTATGAAGAGGAAAGCAACAGCCGCCCAGAAGGGCAAGACTACGATAGGGAGGCGTACTGAACAGGGGTCACCGGTAAATATAGAAGAGGGTGAGTCCCATAATGAGGCTCCATCTCATACTTCGCATACACCGCCTATATTAGAGGAGCATGAAGGGATCTCCACTCCAGCTCCAGTGCCTCCAGTTCCTCTATCGGGTGCTTCGGGCTAGCAGATGACTGAGGCTATTCAATTATTGACCCAGATAGTTCTGCTCAAGCTCAGCAGCAGAGTGCAGGTCCAGATGATAGAGCGACTAGTGCAAGGGCCTTTGATTTTATGAGTTTGAATCCTTCAAATTTTTTTTGGTCAAATCCGGATGAAAACCTACAGGGCTTTATAGATGAGATGCTGAGGACGCTGAGAATAATACATGCTTTCGATAATGAGTCAGTGGAATTGGCATCGTATAGATTGCAGGATGTAGCCTTTCTAGGGTATAATAATTGGATATCTTCGAGGAAGGAAAACGCACCTCCCTCGGTATGGCAGGAATTCATAGATGCTTTCATCCGTCATTATTTGCCACCTGAGGTCCGTCGGGCCTGAGCTGATAGGTTTTTGAATTTAAGGCAGGGGAATATGAGTGCTCGGGAGTATAGTCTCTGTTTTAATTCATTGGCTAGGTATGCTCCGACCATGTTAGCTGATATGGGAGACCGGATGCATCGATTTGTGAGTGGCTTAGGGCCACATTTGATCAAAGATTGTTTGACGGCCTCACTCCAGGACCGGATGGATATCTCTCGTATTCAGGCCTATGATCAAAATTTAGAAGAGCAGCAGCAGTCGCAAAGGGGTGAGCTTGATATCGATAGAGGGCATGGTAAGAGGGCCAGATCTAACGCTGCTAGTAGTAAGTATAGAGGGGGCCAGAGGCAACCGTATTCCAGACATTCAGGTCAATCTGCGACTAGTGCACCTCCTCGATTTGTGGGCAGGAGATTTGACCGCCTCATCTATTCTAGACCGGATCAGAGTTCAAGAGTTTCAGGTTCCCAGTTTGGAGGTGATCCCAGTCAGAGGAGACCACCATTACCACGATGCAACCAATGCGGTAGATCACATTCGGGTCTGTGTCGCCGAAGCTCAGATGCTTGTTATGCCTGTGGTCAGATTGGACACGTAATGCGTGATTGTCCCTTGATGAGTGGTAGAGGTGAGGCTTAGCCTACAGGATCATGTCACGACCCAAACCCATGGACCGTGACGAGTGCCCGATCACTGCTGACCAAGCACCCCTAAGCTCATACTTGACATATGCTGACTAACCTGGTGGCCCATTTCTAACTCATATCTGAGAGATTGCATCTGCTGCAAAATTTATGCAATAAACTCTGCCTCGAAAAACTCATAATTTATACACGTGAATATATATATATATATATATAGGCATACGTGCAACGGATGACAACACGGTCCGACATGACCACTACATGTGCTGTACGAAAAATAGGAGACCACAAAGCTATATGATATTCCCACTATATACAATGGCTTCTGACGAACTCTATGGAGTCTAGCCAGAGAAAGACGGACAAGGCCTGTCATACCCACATCTGTACACATTATAAATAGCATATCAGAAGCTACAGCTCCAGATCAAGTGGAACACACTGACTGCGGCTGAGGAGATCCTACTGGTCTGGCTCGTCCGAATGACTACCTGAACCTGCGGGCATGAACGTAGCGTCCACAAAAGGGGACGTCAGTAAGAACAGTGTACTAAGTATGTAAGGCATAAATAATAACATAATGAGAAATATGAAACATAATACGGGGTAACGGAATAACTTGTACCGCAGGCTACCTCTTAAGGTGGATACCGTGCATGCAACTTTAGCCGTTTTTAAGTCAACATATAAATAATTATAGAGAACATTTGAGACATGCCAGGGAATATGTAAAGCTAAATGAATCAGTATGGCTGTATATCAGGAATACACATACATCTATAGAAATGTCACAACATAAGCCACAGTTTCACCCCCTGTCAACTGTGCCTTTTGTATATATAAACGTCACAACATAGGCCACAGCTTCACCCCACAATCAATTTGTGCCTTTTATGTATCCCATGACTTCTTTATCCATTGTGCCTTTTGTATACATAAACGTCACAACATAGGCCACAACTTCACTTCGTCAATCAATCGTGCCTATTATATGTATAAACTTCACAACATAGGCCACAGACTTTCCCCTCTATCAACTATGCCTTTTATATGTATAAATGTCACAACATAGGCCACGACTTCACCCTTGTCATTAATGTGCTTATATATATAACATCACATCATAGGCCACGGCGTCACCCCCCCCGTATCTATATATATATATATATATATATATATATATATATATATATATATATATATATATATATACACACACATCAAGAATAAGAGGGAGTGCCTTTATGCAATAGCAAAATGAAATAAGAAAACTTGGTAATGTAGTAAAATAGCCTTACATATTTTATACTCATAGCATGCATGAGAGTTCGAACATAAACTACCACTTTAGTGGAGTGACATAAGGTCGGTAATCTCCGATTTATATTATGGATTATTCATCATCACTATATCCCACCTCGAAGGAACGAATAACATGAGATGAGACCAACAACAATGACTAAGATTGAGAAATCATGAAATAACTCAACATTCTCATATCATCATTGAAATCATAACTTGAGACGTTTAAATACAAAATCATCATCATCGTAATCATCATAGAAACATTCTCATCTTTAACATCACAAGAAGCTTAAAAAGTCATGCACTTCTAGCTTTTGGAAACAAGGTGGTTATGGAAATATTTATGGGATCATAACATAGGAATCATGCCTTTGAAAGAAAGGGACGAGCCTTAACATACCTTTTTGATCGCCTTAACTTTAACTACTCAACGCTTGTCCTCCCAGGATCATAAATCTATATTCAAGAAAATTTATACTATTGTTAGACTCACCTTTATACGCTTATCTTAATCCTTCAAATAAATCTTTCTAGAGTTGCCGGAATTCGGGCAGCATCTCTCCTGTTTATATGCCTAGCCCGAAATCACAATCCAATAACCAATAATAACAACAACAATACCAACATCACAACAACATTATCAAAACCAATATGCTCCATGAAACATCCCACATGATGCTTCTTTAGTCTAATAATCAATTCATTAATTATATGATATTCCAACGGTTTTACTGTCGGAAGTTAATCCCAATTCGCAACAACAATACCAACATCATTATCAATGTCAGATACATATGAAAATAGCACCATAATTCTTTTTATAAATCCATAAACTCCATTCCATATCACAATTATATTCTAACTTCAAACCATAATAGCTTCCATCTTTCTACACTAAAGCCTTCCAAAACAATTCCAAAACAATAAATGAAGTATAGGGTCTTACCTTAGGATGGAGAATACACAAAAGCCAAGCATAGTCTCTGCTCACAAGATCAATACATCTTCAAGAACCATGAGTTAGTTCCCTTTATATACCTTTCTAAATCTTCAACTAAGATCCTTAATTAATTTGGTTATGGAAACTTTGTTTGGAGCTGCGAAGTTCATAGTTTTTTTCTAGAACTTTGCTGAGCTTCTTCATCTGATTTTTGGTGAAAACAATGGGGTTTTGCCCCTTTTATAGAGTGAAAAAGATGTACCATGATCTCAAGTCAATGTACTGGTGGGACAAAGATGAAGAAAGATATAGCAGAATTTGTAGCTCAATGCCCAAATTGTCAACAAGTGAAAATTGAACATCCAAAGCCAGGAGGATTTTTACAGGCTATGGAAATTCCAATTTGGAAATGGGAAGTAATCAACATGGATTTCATTATAGGTTTGCCCCGTTCTCGGTGTAAGTATGACTCCACATGGTTGATTATTGACAAACTCATCAAGTCAGCTCATTTTCTACCAGTCAAAACTACCTACTCAGCAGAAGATTATGCAAAGCTGTACCTTAAAGAGATAGTGTGACTTCATGGTGTCCCAGTATCAATTATCACAGATAGAGGGGAACAATTTATAGACAAATTCTGGAAGTCCTTTTAAGAAGGTTTGGGAACTCAAGTGAGACTCAGCACGGCATTTCACCCACAAACAGATGGACAAGCTCAACGCACTATTCAAACCTTGGAAGATATGTTGCGGGCATGTACACTAGACTTCGGAGGTAATTGGGATGATCATTTGCCACTTATTGAATTTGCATATAACAATAGCTATCATTCCAGTACCCAGATGGCCCCGTACGAAGCTCTATATGGAAGGAAGTTTAGGTCGCCAATTGGATGGTTTGAAGTAGGAGAGACACAACTAATAGGTCCAGAATTGATTCAGCAAGCAGTGGAGAAGATTAAGCTCATTCGAGATCGGTTGTTAACAGCCCAGAGTCATCAGAAATCTTGTGCGGACAATCGTCGATGAAATTTGGAATTCCAAGTTAATGATTGGGTATTTTTGAAAGTGTCGCCGATGAAAGGTGTAATGAGATTCGGCCAGAAGGGTAAGCTTAGTCCCCGGTATGTTGGACCTTATAGGATTGTGCGTAAAGTAGTCCAAGTGGCTTATGAATTAGATCTACCCTCAGGATTTGAATCAGTCTATCCAGCTTTTCATGTGTCGATGCTCCGTAAATATGTTGGAGATCCTTCCAGAATTGTGCCTGTAGATGATATTCAAGTTACCAAGAAGTTGACATATGAAAAAATGCCCATTGCCATACTAGACAAGAAAGTGCGAAAACTCAGAACCAAGGATGTAGCCTCAGTTAAGGTCCTATGGAAAAACAATAATAGAGAGGAGATGACTTGGGAAGCAGAAGAAGATATGAAGTCCAGATATCCGCATTTGTTTCTACCCCTAGAAGACGCTCAGGATGAGACGCCATTGTCCTCAGGTATGTAATGTTTCTTTTGATGCTTTCTTGGTCGTGTGTGGCCATGCTTTCTGTTATTGTTGTTGTGGCCCTGTGAGGCAATATATTTTAGGTTGTTGTGACAGGATGGTAGTGCCATATTACAGGGGAAACTCTGGCAAATTTTTTGTAGAATCCCCGAGAACCCAACATTCGAGGACGAATGTTTCTAAAGGGGGAGAATGTTACGCCTCTCGTTTTCATCATAATAGAACTTATGGTTCCTAGTCGGGTATGCCTTAGGAATGGAGACCCGTGCCCGAGTTTTGGAGGTAGAGAGTGTCTTACCCCATACACAAATGTACCAGCAGGTACTTCTGGTAATTTACAGGATTATAAGTTGTTATATCCCGTATTTCGTACGATGAATTATTCGTAAGCTAATCGACATAAGTCCAAGGACAATATTATTTTTGGATATGCGACAAGGACTTTTAATCCCCGATTTTTATTAATGCACGAATTGCTTATAAATTTTATTTTGGTATAGAAATATTAGTGGAGATTAGGGATTAATTAACCATGATTAGATTATTAAGTGGGGATTAGTGATTAAATTAACACTAATTAAGTCATTAGTGGGATTAAGTGGACCCCACTATAGCATGGCCAAATCTGATTGGCCCATGCTATAAGTGGGACATGTGTCCACTTCATAGGCTGCATATATAAGCTCAAGTGATGGCTAATTGAGCAGCCATTCACTCATTATTCATTTTTCACAAAATAAGAGTTAAAGAGAGAGAGTCCAAGCCATGGCAACTCACGGCCATGGCTGAGCAAACTCAAGCTCACAAATTTGATCCAAAAAAATATTTTCCAAGGTGTTCCAATCAATTGAAGGTCATAGTAACATGAGATTGATCATTGGGGGGGGCAAAGAAGAACGTTGGTGATTAAATTCACCAATTCCAGCAAATTAACGAGTCAAGTTGTTAAGGTAAGATTTAATACTTTTCTACATGTTTTAGAGGTGGTTGGGACATGTTGTAATTTGGTAGATGTGAATTGGATATATGGAATTATGTATGTTGATGTTGAGATGTTGTTAGGCCATGTAGGGGGCTGTTTTGATTGGAAATGGTGAATTAATTTTAATTAGTATTGTGGTTGTTGTTGTCATGGATTATGTGATGAGAATGAAGGAATTAAATGGTTAAAGTTGAAGTTGTATTTGTTTTGTGGGCTGTTGTAAGGACTTATTGTGATATTAATGTAGTTTTCTTGCATATGAATGAATGATGTTGTTGTCGTGTGTTTGCTGGTATAACTCACTAATTTAGATGAAAGGAGTGTATGAGATAACATATAAGAAGCATATGTGGTTTGCTTGGTGTATTCGTAGACGTTCGTGAGATTATGGGCATCTTTTTATGTTGTGATTAGGGGCTGTTTTGGACATGTCGTTATTCTTGTTGAATTGGAAGATTAAGTATAGTTAAGATTATACATTGTGTTGTTATATTGGTTGGGATGTTATAAGGTCGTATCGATAAAAATGTTATGACCACGGATCATTAAGAATAACTTGAATATGTCGTAGTCGTATGTAGATTATTATTGAATGTTGTAATATGTGGGCTGATTGGAATGTCATGCGGGCTGTTCGGGGTGTTCTCGAATCTTGTCTTGATTAGTCTCGATATAGTACTTGAACGTGTGGTTATTGATAGTAACTAGGTTGTTATGTAGTTGGTTTGAATATAAGGGAAACGTCATCTAATTTTCTAGAAAGGAGCTACTAACGTTGGAATACGTTTTGAACCTTTCCATAGCTTAACCATAGTTCTTAACGTCTTAATATAGGTTGAGACACTACGGGCAGCGTATACGTATTGTGTCACGGATAAGCGTTAAAGGTATGTAAAGCTATCCCTTCTTTCTTTTGGCATGTCTTAGATATAAGTGACGTATTATATGAACTTTGGGGTAATTCTATTCATAAGTTTCGAATGTGATTCATGATCCTTATTCACTTCTTGATGTTAGAACTCTTAAGGTAATTGAGCTATTGCCTCTCAAGTCTTCTATATATTGGATAGTAGTCGGTATGTACAAGCTCCTATTCTTAGAGACTCTACAATGATTAATGTCCTTGACTTCTATAAGCTATTTCATGTTATCTTGATACGTGTCTATGAATCCTGAGGCTCTATTTGATATGGTCCATAGTGACATTTAAAGGATTCTTAACATGACTATCGCCTTGATACTCAGATGTTAGTTCATTCTACTTATTCTATTGAGTCTCGATTTATGATTTAGTTTGCATATGGTTGCTCACTACTCTGCTCGTGCATACTGTTATTACATCTTTCACCGAGTCCCGGGCAGGGTATGTATTCGTGCACAGTTTCACTGCATTATTCACCGAGTCCCTCACTAGAGGGCCGGGTACGGTATGTATATGATGATATGATGATGTGATGATGGCACCGAGTCCCATGATGGGCTGGGCATGATATACATGTATACGACTGATTCACCGAGTCCATAATGGGCCGGATATGGTATATGATATAGCTATGCATGATTTTATTCCATAAGGCACAGGTACAGTGATTTCTTGATTATCACACTCGTCTCCTGGAATCTCTACTTTAGTTGTGATCTTTCTTATTGTATTTCATGCTTTATATACTCGCACATATCTCGTACCGACCCCTTTCTTCGGGGTCGCGTTTCGTACTGTTGCAGTACAGATACTCAATTTGGTGATCCTCCGCCCAGGACTTCTACTCGACCATCTTGGAGTGCTCCATTGTTCCGAGCCAGACTTTTGGTACGATCTTGTCCGTATATATATGTTTATCCAGGGGTACGGTGGGGCCCTGTCCCGTCACATTTCACTATTGATACTCTTAGAGGTCTGTAAACATATGTGTGGGTTGTGTATAGATGTTGTTCAACTGTGTTAGCATGACTTATATTTGGGACGTTCCCGTACGTAGTGGCAACCTTGTCGGCTTGCGTATGTATATATATTTTGGGATATTATATGTAGTGGCAGCCTTGTCGGCTTGCGTATATATAGTTGGGACGTTCCCATACGTTGTGACAGCCTTGTCGGCTCGTGTACTATGTTATCTTTTGATTGGTTGTGACTCCTCAGGAGACAGGTTACCTTGATATATATATGTGACAGTTCTGCGACGACGTTTTATTTTTACAAGTTTCCATATTATGTCTAGTTTCGGGTTGATTGTAGCTAACAGGTACGTATACGAGTGTCCAGCTCGGGCACTAGTCAGGGCCTACGGGGTTGGGTCGTGACATAAGTTGAACGAATCGAATTGACGCAATCTGAACTGAATCAGGAAATTCTGCAGACACCAGTCAGTGTTGACGGGCCGCCGACATGTCGACGGACCATCCCTGTGTACCGTCAATATGTTTCTGCAATCAGAGATCTGCAGGCATAAGTTGACGGAGCAAGTCAACGGACCGTCGACCCGCTCGTCGAACCGCCTCGCTGGAACTTTCCAGTTCCAGCTATAAATAGGTTACCCTTACTCTTATTTTTCAGTTTCCACCTTCTCCACAAGTCTTGAGAGTTTTAGAATATTCCCTCCACCATATTAACACAAATTCAAGGGGAATCAAGGACTAATTACCCATAATCAAGTGAAAAAGAGGATCACCAGGGTTGATAGAAGTCAAGAATTCCATTGGTATTGAAGTTGGGGTTTCTCTGAAGTGAAGTATATTTATCCAAAGTTCATCCTTACTTGATCAAAGGTGAGTTTTATATCTATTTCATGTAATTAAAAGTATTTGAGTGTTTGAAAGACTTGGATGAGAAAAGAAACAAGAATATGAGCTCAAATATGGGAATAATGACATTTTGAGTAGTAAGTTAACTTGAGTCATGATTCTTAGTATGCTATGAGTATAATCTTGTTATGAATAATACTAAGGATGTTAAGGAAGTATTATATGTAAATGAATATGGTATTATTTTGTAGCTATGGTTATGGATGATTTTGAAAGGAAATTGCGAGGATTGAATAGTACTCAACTTGAAGAAGTTTATTGATTATGATATCATGGGTGTTGCTATTGATGTTTGGGAGTTGTTTATTATGTGAAGGAAGTTGTCGAAACAAAGGAAGTACTGCCCAATTTTCATTAGCTCTTAGTCATTTTAGTTTAGACTCAAGTACGTTCTCGATTACCTAATTTTAGTACGAATCTTCTTGAATGTAGAATCGTGAGCTTGGCAGGAAAGAGCTTAGTCAACAAAGTTAGAGAGATGTAAAGGTATGTAAGGCTAGTCCCTTCCTTTCAAAGGCATGACTTCTATATTATGATCTCCTTTCTATCCTTCCATGACCTTCTTACATTTCAAAAGTTGAGAGTTAAAGGTTTAAAGGTTCTTAAGAGCTTCTTGTGAGAAAAAGAAAAGATGTGTTCTATGATAATGATGATGATGATGATTTCACTTTAGAGAGTCCAAAGCTTATGAATTGATGCTATTATGAGTTTAATGATCTCATTTCATAATTTACTTGAGGTTATTCATTGTTGACCATCTCCCCTCATGATATTAGTTCCTTCAAGGTAAGACCTAGCGATGATGTTTCATCCATAACATAATCGGAGGTTACCGACCTTACGTCACTCCAATAGAGTTGTAGCTTTCACTTGGGCTCTCATGCATGCTTTATGTATTTTATGTATGATTACACCATGCCTAGTTGGCTAGGCAGACACCACTACGCTGGGCGTAAGTGGGCGGCTATGATGATAATAACACCGTGCCAAGTTGGCTGGGCAGACACTACTAGTGGGCGACATGAGATGGTTACCCCGGACGGGAGCTAATGATGATCACACTGTACCTATATGGTCGGGCAGTTTATGTATGTATATATGATATGATGTTGTTTAAATATAAAAGCTTGCATTCATGACTCCGCCTTAAAAAAAGACAATCAGTTACAGGTTATCTCTTCATCTTATGCGCTCTTATTTCTTTATTATGTTGTTATACATGACTTACATACTCAGTATGTTGTTCGTACTGACGTCCTTTCTTTTATGGATGCTACGTTCATGCCCGCAAGTAGACAGAGAGAGAGAGAGCGATTTATCCTTCCCGAATGCAGCATACAACTCTCCGTTGTACTGCGCTTTCCAAGTGTGCTTGTCCCCCCCTTCTTTCTTACCCTGGCAAGTCTTTGTGAAATAACTCTGATGAGAAGAAAAAAGAAGGCGTTAAGAGACCCTCCTGGCCCAACCCTAGACACTCTAAGATCCTTTTTCAAACCTGCTCCTATTTTGAGTTTACGGACACATAGGAGGCTTGTCAGCAGCTATACAGTAGCACTCCACTACTTCGGAGTTGCCGCTTATTGGTGTATTCTTTATGTCCATGTTTGGGGCATGGCGGTGTACTGTACAGTCCTTATGTTTTCAGTGTTCTAGTAGAGGCTCGTAGATACATATGTGTGGGTAGTAGATGTTATGTGATCTCCTTAGCGTATGTCTTGTATACTATTTTGTAGCCTCGTGGGCTGGTACATGCGTATATTTTGAGAGATATTCGCAGATCATTTCATGAAAAGTTTGTGTTGAGAATGGTGCATGTTCAGGATGAGTGTGATGATAAGTCTGAAAGGTGGTGCTCGGTGGGCTAGCTCCGGGTACCGGTCATGGCCCTCTAGTTGGGTCGTGACACAATTGGCTTGGCATGGATGCTATGTCAAGGTAAAAATATATGGACTTGATCGATATAATATTAGGAAAAGCTTGAACTTATAAAGACATTTATATTACACATCTTGACTATGTCAATGATCAGTTACAAACCCCAATTTGTAAAAATTGGTCCGGACCCCTTATGTCGCCACATGTTATCATGCCCCAAATTCTAAGATGAGACATGACACGATAGCCGATATTTCTAACTTCGATCTAGTTAACTGACTAAATTAATGCAGGTTAAAAATTGTGAAATTATTCATGTTTGCAATAATTGTATGATGTGGCGCATTAGCCAAACCATAATACATTTATAATATAATCCTTAAAATATGTGTGCATGATAATATAAAGATTCATGAACTAACTAAACATCCCACAGTATATCAAGAAACCACTACGATCAAATATATGAATACAACGGGCACATGACATATCCTGACTATGCAAAAGAAATAATTGTACCAAATGGAACCCTCTAGAACTCTGACGGGCTCACGTTCAGTGGATCAACAGAAGGAGAAGACGCCAGCTCATGTCGTCAGCTCCAAGAGCACTGGGATCTAAAACATTACTTAAGTTGCCCACATAGGAGACTCAGTTTATTTTTTATGAAATATCAAAATAGACGACCAACATCTGATTGCCAATGTGGTCTTATGACGTATTTCATATGTATCAATTCTTATAGGCTCTAGCACCCAAATTGTACCCTTCTTTGAGGTCGGTATTAGTAGTAACCACTTTTGTTTTAGCTGTTATCTTACACTAGTCCGTGTAATTTCTAGATAATCGTTAATTAAATTTGTGGAAACAATTCTCTCTCAGTGTCACGACCTAAATCACGGTCATGATGGCACCCACACTAACCCACCCTGTGGGTAAACCATCCCCTTAATCAAAACTTAATCAATTTAGGAATCAAGCATAAATAACACACGTAAACATTAATAACAATTCTTAAACCATATCATAAATACTTAAAGTGCGGAACACTAAGTCTATTACATCTTTTCCCAAGGATTTGAAGTCATCAATACATGAACAACTAATCCAGAACAAGTCTAGGAATATAATAGTAATTTGAACATAAGGAAATACTGTCTTAGGATATAACAATTGACAATGCTAGGAGATAAGATCCAGGGCTGCAGGCTGGCAGGTGGCTCACCCTCATATCTCAACCAAGAAACCTCGGGCTAGACTCGAGGTCTCAATGACGATCCTATCTCAAACTCTGCACTCGAAAAAAAATGCAGCAAGAGTAGTATCAGTACACACTTATACTGGTAAGCATCATAGGCCGACTAAGATTAGTTAACGCATATGAAGTACAGAAATCGACAAGTAGAACAAATAAGACAGTCAACAACAATCAACAGGCACAGTATGTCCCAAATAATCCAGTCATAGCCTAAGTTAAGCTTCTAACCCACAAGTCTACCAAGTTTTTAAGAAATCCTCATCCACACACAGGCAACAACATAATTACAACACCAACCAGAATCCAATGAGGTAGTATATGATACGGTAATAAGAAGTGCAATGCAATGCAATTTCCAATATCTCGAACCTATACACACATGCTAAAAGCAATTTTCGCTTCAATAGCTATTACCCAAGGGGGACTCACGATGTCCATGCACTAGCCACTCCGAAATAGACATCGGACCGTGACTCTGCCACTATACGTTCGGTACAGACCTCAGACTATAACAATAACAATGTTACTTTCCTCTTTTATTTCTTTCCATTTCAAATCTGTTTCCATGACTCTTTCATCATGTATGAATGCATGAATGCAAGAATTGAGGAATCACGTGTAATCAATGCTAGTAAATATGAGATGGAGTTCATAAGCACCATAATGATAATTCAGCCGGGCACTAGTCATCAAGACTATCATGGAAACATATCAGATACTCAATCCCAATCACAACAAGTAAGACTAGCATAGCCTGCATCATCACAACTACGTCATCAAGTACAACACATGTCAAAAATTGCATAAAGTACGACGACAAGACCAAATAATGAGAAATCATACCAAGCAAGTGGATTTAACACCACAACCATGCCTGAAGGCCTATCATTCTTTCCCCGTCGATAACTACACAACACATGTGATTCACTAATCAAAGTCTAAGAAAGCCAAGCCATAACCCACCTCAAATCCGAACAAGAGCCACGAACTCGTCAAACCTGGGCCTTTGCCTTCCGAATTGCCTACGAACACTCAAAGTCTAACAAATAATTGATCTACACAATATTGTGAATCTAATGATATACATATTGCTATGCTATCGGAAAACCCCAAAAATAACCCTAAGAAGTGACCCCAGGCCCACAAGGGTAAAATGGAGAACTAAACGTTGGAAAAGGTCAACCCTAAGATCAAGAAGTCCACATACTAATCATCAACACCAATTAGTCCCTAATTAGCAATAATTTTATCATTAATAGGACACCCCAAATTTTGATAAAACCCCCAATTTTTCGTAATCCAAACCCTAAAATTTAAGAAGAGATTCAACTTAGCAACTAAATTCCCAAGTGATTAGAAGCTTAGAAATTAATAAACCTTCACACAAAACTCATGGGAATAGAAAACAATCATAAAGAAATAATTTAGGGTTCCTAACCCATCTTCCCTAACTTACAAGATGAAAACTAGCATGTATTCCAATCCTAATTCATAAATAAATCACAAGGGTGTGCAAAAGAACTTACCCCAAGCTATAATCACCCAAAATCTCTCCAATTTCACCCACAACACTCTTTAAGTTAAGAATTTGATAGATGGAAAGAATGATTCGAAGTGGGGAAATAAAAAGGTTTTCTATCTAGCGATTTCCACATCCGTGGACACCTAGTCCACAGATGCGGACTCGCCTCCTCGAAGAGGCCTTCGCATTCGCATTGTCACTTACCACATCTCTCTCTCGCGTTTACGAGCCAAGTCCCTCATAGGCGGGCCAACATAAGCGAACAAACACCTGCAGAAGCGGGACACCAGAAACCAACAAAATTTGATTTTTCACCAAGTCCAACCCAAAACCCGACATCCATCAGAGACCTCCCAGATACAAACCAAATATGAATATCAACGTAAAAACACGCTACAAATTTACCCGTGCCCTCAGAATTCCCAACGGAGGTCATTTTGACCTGGTCAACCCCCCAAACTGCCAAACTCAAGTTTCCAACCAAGTGACCAAAACGCTTCTAGGCACCTCGGGATTCGAACCAACCACCCGACCAAGTTATAATCAACTGTACAGACCTCATAGAACCGAAGAAATTCCCAAAAGGGTTTGTATATACAAAATCAACGTTTGGTCAACAATTTTTCACTTATTCAACTTAAAGGCTTCTAAAATTCTCATTTTTCATCATGATTCTCCCGACTCCCTCGGGAACCGTACCACCCATCCCCGCGGGTCAAAATTACCTTACGAAGCTAAGGGAAGGGTCAACAGGGATAAAAGGTTCAAAAGCCTAAAAAACTAAATAGGTCATTACACTCAGTCTAGATGAAAGTCCACAAGAAAAAGAAATTGGAAGAAAATCAAATCTTTAAAGAATAGAAAACTATTATTTATTTAACAAGAATTCACCTGGATTGGAGTCCTAATTATAAAACTTGAGACAAAGAAAGAAACTGAAAGTCTAGAAAAGTATAGAGAGTATCAATTAAAGGAGTACTTGAGTTGAAGATGGCAATAGGTTTTATAAGCATTACGAGTTTTTTAAAAAAAAAAATTTCTTGACCATTCAGTATTTTGTAATTAATGGCGAACTAATCTGAATCACATCAGAGGAGGGCCTATTAAATGAGAAAAAACGTTAATTATAAGAATTATTTTATTTAAAAATTTTGAATTTGAAAACCCTAATAAATGATAGAGATCTAGTCAATCTCATTTTTGAGTGAATTTTAATTGATCGCTTGTTCTTGCATGCTGCCATTGCAACTTGTCATGTATTTTCTTTATGTTATTCTCTTTAAATATTTTTAAATATATTAAATAATTATAAGTTATAATGATTTTTATGTCATTTTTAAGTATACTAATTTCTTGGCACATGTGTTGCACGTGCACTAGATGTTGGAGTCAATGCAAGCTTACTAGGTTTCTTTGCTGCAATGGCTTCAAACACGTCATGTGAAGATTCATTAGTTGCATCATTACTTTTTCGTATGGGCCTCTTTGTCCTGCCTCCACTTGCAACATTAGTGTGATCACATTTTTGATGAAATATGACGCTTCTTTCTCACACGAGCTCTGTCTATCAAACACTAACACATCAAACTACGAGTCTCCATTATACTTAAATATCAATAAATCATATTCCTCTAGTGAATGGGTATCCACGAATTCTCTCCACCCATTAGGTTTTTTCAGTTAGTTAAGCCCGTGTTTTTTGGTCGTCATCATTAGTTCCTATGTTCATTCTATTAATTGGACAAAAGGTTCTCCAATTTAACAAACTTAAGGGACTAAAGATGCTCAAGGTTAGATTTGAAGGACCAAAATGGATCTACTCCCGTAAATCCGTGTTGCCTATTTGTTCATTACTGTTCCGAAATAATTCTAAGTTCCTAAACATGTGTGTGTGTGCGAGTAGGCTGAGTTCTGCAGTGTTGTACGACTGCCACACACAAGGATGTCTTTGAAAAAAATTACCCTGATAAAAGCAAAAATTACCCTAAAATGTAGCATATTTTTGCCTAAAACAAAAAATGAAAAATCATTTTTATTTATTAAGAAAAATAAGGAACACCTTAAAATTTGAACAACACCACATAGGAAGTCGAATCACTAAAAAAAGTAAAAAGAAAGTTAAAGTCTTGAAGATCAAAGAAGAAAAAAATGGCACGAGTGGTCAAGAAATTCCCAATTATTCATTAAAATCAAAGGATTTTTTCCACTTACAAGTTGCTGATCAAAAATCTGACAGAGAACATGAAAGAATTGAACCACTTGGAAATGAGACCAGTACATATCCTCTTCCCATTTCCTGCAACCCTTACAGTCATTTTTCATTCTGCCAAAGGAAAAAAATTGGGAGAAAATTAAAAATAAAATAGAAATAAAGGAGGAATTTCTCATTTCCCTTTATGTATGCAGTAGAGGGAGAGCAAAACAGAAAAGAAAAATTGCAAAAATTATAATCAAATCTTAATCAACAATAGAACACTTCTATTTATCTATTTAAACCTCACTTGATTGTGGATTTCTTGATTATAAAACTTAAGAGAAAGAGAGACCTGAAACTTAAAAGTGTAGAAAAGTGGAGAGTATCAACTGAAGGAGTAATCAAAGATTGTAGTAAGATTTATACTTGAGATTATTTTTTTTTGTTGATATTTTTAACCATTTATATTTGATGTTTATTGACCCAATTAATCTAAATTTACTTCCGGATTATTGACGAAGAAAATACATTTAATAGTGTAATTGTTCATTTACGAGATTCAAATTTGAAAATTCTAATTAATGATAGATATGCCATCAATCTCACCATATTTTTTACTAAACTTTCATTGATCGCTCCGTCCTGCATGTCACCATCGTCAATAGTCATGTCTTTTTTTTTTTTTACGTTATACTTTTTAAATACTTTAAAATATTTTAAATTATTGATTATTCTACTTTATAGTACTTTTTAGGTCATTTCTAAGTTTATTAAATTTCTCGCACGTGTGTTGTATGTGTATGTCAAGTTATGCAGTACACGAATCCATTTTCTGCAACTCTTACAATTATCTCATATTTCTGCCAGAGGAAAAAAATTAGGGAAAAAATATAAAACAAAATAGAAACAAAGGAGGAATTCTGAAATCTCGTTATGCATGCAGTAGAAGGAGAATAAAAAGAAAAAGAAAAGTTGCAAAAAAAATCAAATCCTTAATTGAAGAACATGAACTTTTATTTATCTATTAAGAACTCACCTCATATTTTCTGACTATAAAACTTGAGAGAAAGAGAGAGACGTGTAAGTGTAGAAAAATGAATTGGGAGAGTATCAGCTGAAGGAGTAGTCCAGTTTAAGATTGTGTAGGGTCTATACTTGAGATTTTTTTTGTTTGATGTTATTTAACCATTTAATATTCGGCGTTTATTGACAGCATTAATCTAAGTTTGCCTCGGGATTATTGAAGAAGAAAACGTAGTTAATAGTCTAATTGTTCATTCTTGAGATCCGTATTCAAACATCTATATCTATATATAATATAAAGCTAGATATAGATATAACATAAACATAAACAAGGTGATGTGGCACCTCTCTATGGCCACCATTGATATTTATCTTTTTTGTCAATTTTTTGACTTTTTCTCTTGTACTATTTCCCTAAAAATATTTGCTAAAAAAGTAAAATCACGATATCAATAAGTATATAAATAATTACATTCATTACTGAAGGCATTTAAGAATATTAATTCTTTCTTATTTCTACCTCATCTTTTTATACCATTTACGTTTAAAAGATAAAAAATTACATAAAAGAAACAAATGTCTCTTATAGGTGTACATGAAACGGGTTGGTTCGAGTTTTTCAAACCAAACCAATTGTGTCGAGTTTCTAAATTGATAAACAAAACCAAATCAATAAAAGTCAGGTTTTTCGACCTCGATTTTTTTGAGTTTTTCAGGTTTTTTTTCCTAAAAAATGTTCATATAAAATATAACTTTTACTTCAAATATTTCTTTAGTCCTAGTAAGAAACAACTATATAATTAAGGTGTTTCTTAAGAAAATAACAAAAATGTGAAATGATTGGTGACATTGTAATATAATATTCAACAAAAAAGATAATGAAATACAATGAAATAAATATTGCTAATTAATAAGGTATAAAGAAAAATGATCATCGTCTAAAAATACTTGTAACGACCCGTTTGGTCGTTATAGTGCTTTTGACCCATTTACGCCCGTTGACCCTTCCCTGAGTCCTATTAGTACGATTTTGACCTGCAGGGATGGGTGGGACGGTTCCCGAGGTAATCGGGTGAGATCTATGATGACTTATGTGTAATGGAGCCTTAAAGTGAAAAACCTTTGACCAATAATTGACTTTTCGATAAACGTGCCTGTAATAGAATTCCGACAGTTCCATTAGGTCCGAAATGAGATTTATGACTTAGTGGAGTCATTGGTTTTGTTCTCGGAGGGTTTGGGTGTGATTTGAGTCATTGGTGTAGAAACTAGTTAAGTTAAGGAGTTAGAGTTGACCTCGGTCAACATCGGGTCAATATGACCCCGTGCATATTGTGAAAGTCCCAACAAGTTCGTATGATGATTTTGGACTTGTCCGCAAGTATTGGTGAGATTCCGCCGAGTTTTGGATGGATGTGGATTGTGTCGCGCTAGTTTTCAATGTTTTCACCGTAGTTTCGTTGACTATAAAGGGTACCATGTTGATCAACCGACCTTTGTCTTGTGTTTTGATTGATCCATTAGATCTGTATCGTAATTACGAAGCCATAGCAAAAAGAATTGTCGCATTTCGCCTTCGTATGAGGAAGTTATAGTCATTTTAGTGGCCTTTGAATTAAATTATAGCAATATGGGTATCGTTGGAATCGTTTAGACTCGTAGGGTACTATTTTGACTATATTGAACGTGATTTTTCATTGAAGTTACGGTTTTGTCCATGTAACTATGGTTTGGCTATTTTTGGTCCATTTTTGGCAATATAGGTATCCTTAGATTCGTATTCTAACATAGAATTCATTTTTGATAAATGTTAATCGTTCTAAGTCACTCCAAAGAGATAGGCAAGGCTCAATTAGATTAGTTTGTGGCACCTGTTCGGCATCGAGGTAGGTTACGGCTTACCTTCTGGTTAGACTTTGGTTAGCGAAGCATATATAGAGTTAGCGATTGTCGAGAAAGTATGTTATGCCTTCGGGTATAAAGTTGGGATGGATTACTTAGGTTTGGTATTGTTGACTGATTGGTGGGCTCATTGCCTCTTTGTGATTTATTGGCTTGTGGCCATGTGTGTGATATTGGACTTGGACATAGTTGCCATATTGTGCTTTTGATACGGTTGTCTCTCACTCATCTTGACATTATCTTGGATAGAGGAAAGGACTTGACTTGATATTGATATTGTGATATTTGTCCAAGTGTGGCACGATTAGGAATTGATTATAATTTACACTTGAGATTGATATCATGAATATCATTCATACACATTCTACATGATTCATTGATATGAACTGTGATTTGATATTAATAAGGATAAGAATGAAAGTGAAACATCCGAGGATTCTTATTATGGTGTTTGCTACATGCATATTTCATATGGCATCTCTTGCATATATTATTTGGTGTTACCTATGTGGTCCGAAGGGAAATTGTTTCGAACGTGGCAGAGCACATATTTGGGAATGAGACTGTATTGGTAGTTGATTACAGATGTGGTTGTGTTTATTCATGCTCAGGATTATTGTTGAATTGACATTCATGCATGTTACTCATCCTCATTTTACATGATACATTGATATGAGTTGTGACTTGGTACTAATGATGATGAGAGAGATGCGTGTCCGATGCTCGAAGTCTTTGCCGGGATCGTGAGAGTGTCTGATGCCCGAGGTCTTTCCCAGAATCGTGAGAGTGTCTGAAGCCCGAGGTCTTTGCCGGGATCATGAGAGTGGTACATGGACTTCGTGAGTCCCCCATGGGTCATGACTATTGAGACGTGGAGGTATTCCGTCCGTAGCATATGCGTATGGAGACTTACATTTTGCCAGCGCATATCATTGCATTGCATCGTACATGCATTCATATTACACCCATTCACATCTCTGATTCTGGTTGTTGTATCTATTGTATTGCATTGCGTTTCAGTCTTGGTTCTTCGATTGTTGATTCATTTGAGATGTTGCATGCCTGTTAATCACTTACTTAGACACTTGATGGATTCGAGGACTAGAGGTTCCACCTAGGGTCTGACTGTAGACTACTGAGATCTAATGTGGTTCACATTACTGCAAGTCTTACGTTGATGTGCTTAGTGATTACTTCATTCTCACACTTCATGGATTCCGACGTGATAGTTCTATACTTGAGCTGTTGTTCTTCGACTCTGTTGTGTTTGTACTTGATTGCAAGCATGTCTATTCTTTAGTTTCTTTCTCTATATATGTCAGCTAACGGTTGTCAGCCTATGATACCTACCAGTACATAGTGTTTGTATTAATACTACTCTTGCTACACCCTTTTTGGGGTGTAGAGTTGTTCTAAGTACATAAAGGATATTCGATTAGCCTTCAAGGATCTTATGGAGTTCATCTAGAGTTTTCTGTTTAATTCTCATTCTAAACAGAAGTTGTATTCAGATTGTGGTTGTAACTTTTATTCAAGTTGTATACTTAGAAGCTCTTGTACAATTAAGAATAGATTCCTTGGGTAGTTATTGTAATCCGCATTACTAATTATTTATGATTTTAGATTTCTATTGCTCTTATTTTTTATTTATGTTGTTTGAAGAGTCTTTAAGGGACGGGTTCGCCTACCAGGTGGGAAAAGGCTAGGCACCCGCACGATTAGTGATTTGGGTCGTAACAAGTTGGTATCAGAGCCTTAGGTTACCCGGTCTATAAGTACAAGAGCATTTCTAGTAGAGTCTTGCGGATTGGTACAATGAGCTCCGTACCTGTCTGTGAGAGGCTATAGGCATTTAGGAAAGCTGCAACTCTTTCATTCCTTCGTGTTACCTCATTCGAATTGGTATCTAGTCGATTCCAATTGGTATCTGAATATCTTTATGTTAATCACCCATGGAAGGTGGGAACTCGTCCTTTCATTCTTATACGAACGGTTCATTTTTGAAGTGTTATGGTATGGTACGAGATGTGTCTTCCTGATTCGAACGCGTGACCATGTTCAGTTTCTAGCTATGGCTTAAGGGTTCAGTTAATGCTGGGATCGTGGTTAGACTCGTTTATTGAGGGGGTTTTCTTGAAAAACGGGAGAGTTGGTTCAGAGGCTCAAATGATCTCCCTGTTTTCAGCGTTGGGTTGCTCGAAAGTCGCAAAATGCATTTATGGCTTATCAAGAGTGATTCGTTCGATAATATGATTGGTTTTGGCTTAACAAGAGTGATTCGTTAGATGATATGATTGGTTTTGGGAAAGGTTTCAACTTCGTCAAGGCTTTATGATGGTGTGCGTGGCATGAGTGTACCAATGGAAGGTCAACAATTCATCAGTGGCAAGGTATGAGACGTAGATATACGAGGATGAGTGTAAGTTTGGTAAGGACCATCAAATTTGGCAAAAGGAATAGTGACCATGTGTAATAAAGAAGAGGAGTTGAGACTAAGAGCATGAAGGACGACTCTTGTGGGAAACGTGTAGCGAAGTAAGATTTCTTAGAGTTTATTGGTAATGGTACTTTCGTGTTATGGGACGGAGGCGTAAGGAAGAGGATTTGGATAGATCATTCTTCGCTATTAGTAAGTGAACAATTTGTATCTGACGTGCTCGTCAGGATAAGGTTGCAATTTGTACGAGAGTGAATTTCGTATTCGGTTGTGAAAAGTTAAGTTGGGCTTCGACATGGCAATATGGTAATGGTGAAGTGAGAACTGGTGATTTGTGGGTTCTTCCAGAAAAGTCTTTATCAGTTCTAGATCGGAAAGCAATGTTACTTTTGACAAGTGGAGACTTAAGATAGGTCGCGACTCAATTTAGCTAAGTCGCACGGGCACCTACCTTCCCAAACCTCAGTAGGCGAACCCTCAACCCAATAATAGTAAAAACATGAATAAAATAAGTAAATGAGCGAAAGAGTCAAAATCACGTAAGTCTGACGATAATGAAATAGAAATATGCGGAAGTAAGGAAAATACACCCCTGGGTCTGGTTTAACCATACAAGAGCATCTAACTAGAATCTATAAGTCTGGAATTATCAATAATACATCAAAAGTCTGAATATGTCTCAGAATAGCAAATAATACATAAATAAAAGAAGAATCTTCAAGGCGGCGGACATCCTCGTGCTCACCCTGTAGACTCTAAGCAGCAACTCTCGGAACGACTATCAGCCATGAGAAACAGAGTTCAATCCCACCTGGAATTCTGCATTAAGTGCAGGTCAGTACAAATAACAGTATTGGTAGGTATCATAGGCCGACTAAGACTAGTTGACATATATAAAGATAATAAGGTAAGAGAAAACAAGCAAACCATAGAGTACAAGTCATGCTTCTAAGAAATCGACTCACATAATCAAGCCTTGATGCAACAACTAACCCCAAGAGAAACAACTATTGAAGTATACCGAAAACCAAGTACCACCAAGACAAATCAACATGTAGCCCATATCAAATACAGTCCAAGAATATGACCAACTCCACATCCAAATCATCAGCAACCACGAAGCATAATCAAGCAATGCAATTTGAGATATGAATGCAATGCCTGTACTCTTGTACTCCGACAGCGGAATATCTTCACGCCTCGACAGCACAACCCATGGGGGACTTGCAAAGTCCAAGCACTGTCACTCCACACACAGCTCAGAGGAACCAATTATCTACAAGTGTCGCAATATCAATTTTCCATATCAGCCACTGCGCACACAGCTCAGAGGTGACATACCATGTTCCATAATCCTCAATGTTCCTTCTCGTTTCCATCAATAGTGCCAGTCACACAATATAATAAGATGATATGAAATGAGTATGGAACGATGAAAGTACAAAAAATGACTAATATCAAGTTCAAGTTGTGCCATACACAGTGCATCAATATCACGACCCAAGTTACCGATCGTGCGGGCACCTACCTTATTACCACTAGTAGGCGAACCCTTACCTATTAACCCGTTAATCACTAGCCAATTTTAACTCCTTTAATCATTTATACTTAAGCAATCAATGATCATGTGAATGAATAAATAAATAAAACAAGTCATAATTAATAGATAATATAAGTGCGGAAGTCTTAACTATTACACCCCAAAATCTGAAAGTCATCGTACAAGGACTCTAACCAACAATGTCTAAAGAATGATGTATATCTCAAATATAATAACAATTAATGTCTGGAATGAAAGTAGACATCTGAAAAGAGAGACCTTCAGGTGGCATGGCATGGCTAGAAGCTCACCCTCGGATTTGATAGAGCAAACTAGCTTCAAGCTAGAGATGTAGTCTGGATGAAATCTCTGGAACACAATCTGCACGCAAAAAGGGTGCAGCAAGGTAGTATCAGTACAAACACTATGTACTAGTAAGCATCATAGGCTGACTAAGATTAGTTCACGTATATAAGCATAAAATCAACAAGATGCTCCATTTTTCTATACATTATCATCAACAGTAAATCATACATCAAGTGTTCATCTACGTACTATCATAAATATATAAATCACAATTCAGGTCTAAACTTAGTATCGTTCCTTTCTCCGACGATATGTGTCACATTAAGAGAGAATTGAGTACAACACGACAATTTAGGTAATAAGTCTAATCACACTAACAGGGCAACGAGCCACCATAAACAACAATCAACCTAATAGAAATCCATCCCGAAACGCCACAATATGAATACAAGTACACCTCATATTTCAGTATATAAAGTAATGGAAACGAGCCCACAAAATCAGAAGTCATACCAACCTAGCTAATATCCAACCAAAACACCATGTCCGAAGACCAAATCATTCTTTCTCCCATCAATTCTACACAATACATACGTTTCGCTCATCAAAGTTTAACTAAAGTAAGCCGTAACTTACTAAGAATGCCAAGCAACAGTCTCGAATTGCCAAACCTTAGCCTTGCCTTCCTCTTTGGAGAACCTCAAAATGATTAAAATCTATCAAATATGAATTCTATATCAGAAGACGAATCTAAGGATACCCATATTGCCATAGTTTTACCCAAAATCCAAAAATGGACCCAAAATAGCCAAACCCGAACCACAAGGGCAAAACTATAATTTTATTAAAAATTCAGATACAATATAGTCAAAATAGTACTCTACGGGTCTAAACAAGTCCAACGATACCCATATTACTATACTTTTAGAAAAATGTCCAAAATACGCCTACAATGTGAATTCGGGTTCACGAGGGTAAAACGGGAAATTTAGTGCATAATTATGTTACCCATCATCTAGTTAACCTTTAATCTTAATTTCATGGAATTCTATTCATCACAAGATATCCAAATTCATCTTTTCTATTTTTAGCCCTAGGATTCTTAACCCATTAGTTCTTCACAATTAATATATAGGATGATGATGAGATGATGATAATCGACAAATAAATAATGACTACTAGGTTAGAATCTTACCCCAAAGTACTTGTGAATGCTTTTCCATTGTATAGTCAAAATAGTACTCTACGGGTCTAAACGAGTCCAACGATACCCATATTACTATACTTTTAGAAAAATGTCCAAAATACGCCTACAATGTGAATTCGGGTTCACGAGGGTAAAACGGGAAATTTAGTGCATAATTATGTTACCCATCATCTAGTTAACCTTTAATCTTAATTTCATGGAATTCTATTCATCACAAGATATCCAAATTCTTTTCTGTTTTTAGCCCTAGGATTCTTAACACATTAGTTCTTCACAATTAATGTATAGGATGATGATGAGATGATGATAATCGACAAATAAATAATGACTACTAGGTTAGAATCTTACCCTAAAGTACTTGTAAATGCTTTTCCATTGTTATCTCCCAACCCTTCGACTATTGAAGGTTTCATCAATTCTTGGGTTCTAATCTTGCACCCACCATTAATGAAGCTTAAGCTTGCCATGGGATTTGAAGAAGGAATGATAATGAATCACATGAGGGTTTGCACTTACCTTCAAGGAGGAACTTCACCCTAGCCCTAGGAAAATAGCCTCACATTCTAAGGAAGTGTTTTTGGATTTATGAGGGGAAAGACTTGAAAAAAACCACTTAAAAACGAAATTATGCCCAGTGCCCCCTTTGCTATAGCGGGTGCACCCTTTGCTATAGCAGGTGCCCGCGTCGCTACAGGGGGTGCCCAAAATTCTGATTTGTGTAAAACTTCGTTTTAACCCCCAAAACTCATCTAAAACCTCCCGAACACAAACCATATATGTGTTTTGATTGTAAACCACGTTACGGACGTAATCGTGACCTCGGAATTCCCAAAAGAGATCATTTTAACTTAGTGTTGACCAAGTCAACCCCAGCACTATGAAATTAATCCTTCAATCGAGACTCAAAACATCCCCGGACGCCTTGGGACCCAAACCAATGGCTTCACTAAGTCATAAGTCGTACTAACGGGAATCGGGGAAAGGGTCAACAAGGTTAAATGGGTCAAAACACTATAACGACCAAACGGGTCGTTACATTAGATACCAATTTACCAATTGTTCGTCCTCAAACGAAGAAGTAGAGTATGAAGGTTGACGATAACCCAAGGACATGCATTATAACCACACGGAAAACTCAACGGCACGAAGTGCGCACTAATCACTATCCGTTCATCTTATCAGTCAAAGCTTCTTATAGCTTAGCTAAAAGACCCAGTTTCTATATTTTTGTACTCGAACCTACCACAAGAATTGCTACAACACATAGGTGTCATCTAATATATTGGAGTCTAATCATACTAATCCTAATTTATACTTCTAACTATTACAACTTCTCTAGACCCTTATGATCACCAATGCAAACAACAACTCTTTCTTAGATCAGTAAACTAAGATTTCATTTCTCGACACTCTTTGTTTAATACTACTATGTCAACCTTTTACCTGTCAACCATTCAAGCCAATTAATAGTTTATCACGGACTTACCCGAACCTCTTTGTTTCTATCACTTACTTAATACTACAAAAGGACCACGTGAAACCCAACAACCTTATCTATTCCACCAACTCATTTACCCTTTTTCCTCGAGACTAATTCATTAGCACACTTTCATAACATCTCGTCCTATCGGAACTGTTTAACATCCCTATATTTCTCACATTATGACAAATTTACTATTTATCCAAAATCACAACAGTTATCAACTCTTAGACAAATCTCAACTACCATCAAACTTTTAATTTTTTTTAATTTTTTATTATTCCTCATATCTATCTCAACAAATCAGGACTCAGACACCTGCTTCACTAAGTTCATACTTAACCCTTTTCTGACTTAGACAACTAATTTAACTAAGATCAACATTATTTTAATACGACGAAATTTAACTTAGAGATCTCGGAAATAAGCCTTACCTTAGCAGGATGCCGTACAACTCCGGAACACCAACCAACAGAGTAAACTCAAAACCACATATAGTACAATAAATAATATAATCTCTCACCAGCCGTAAATAACACAATAACCACTAGAGTATTCGTTTCTGTTATCCAACCAAAGTCCTCTATAGCCTATGACATACTAGAACTTATCGATTCATACATAACCCTCGAGTCGACTTCACATTGTACAACCTCAACATAACTATCAAATTATTAGCTCTTGTTTCGAACGACCTCTTTTTTTTATTTTTTTTATTTTTTATCCTTAATCAATCTTAGTCTAGATTAGAGATTCAAGCTTATGATTTTCTACTTCATGAAATCCCATCTTACTATAGGCAAGACTCACCAATTAAACTAATATTTAAAGCCTATTATTCAATTCTCAATGCTAAGGTAGAAACTTGTCTTCTCTAACTAGTCCCCACACATTTGCACCATTAATTCAAGCCTAAGATGATAGATAATTCATAAGATAAGGCAAAGGAACTCACCCCCGGAAAAAAACAAAACTTCAAGTTAAAAACACGGTATTTCCTGGAATTGTGTTGGATTTAAGAGAATAAATAATTCGGACTAAGTGTTTTAAAACACGACTACCGCCCTCGACGGTCTCGCTATCAAACTACATTTGCCAAATCTCGCTATAGCGGACTAAAAGAAAATCGACCACAGCTATGGCAGCCCGTGTTCCGCTATAGCGGCATCGCCATACCAGGACATGGCCTGCCATGGCGGATATATGAACAATGACTGATTGCTTGTGGAAAGGGACTCACTGCTATAGCGGTGCCGCCATAGCGGTACAAGCCCCGCCGCAGCGGTCCCTTTTGGGCAGTAAGCTCGACTTTTGCCCAGTTTTCCACATCACCCAACATTTCATCCGAGGCCTCACACACACAAACAAAACATGCATATTAATGTAAAAACACCATACAGACTCACCCGTGGCCTCGAAATCCCCAACGGAGGTCTAATTTCCTACGTCACCCCCCAAAATGGACTCAATACAACCAAACTTCAAGTCACAACTAGAAACTGAACTTGGATCATGCGTCCGAATCAGGAAGACACATTTAGTATCATACCAGGCCATGCCATATCACAAACCGCTTGCATAAGAGTTTAGGGGAGGGGTTTTGACCATTCGTGGAAGAATAAGACAAGGAAATGAAAATACTAATTGAAATCATCTAGATACCAATTTGAATGAAGTAGCACGAAAGAATGAAAGAAGTGGAAGTTTCCTAAATGTCCCATAGCCTCTCGTAGATAGGTACGGAGTTCTTCATACCGATCCGCAAGACTCTACTAGACACGTCCTTGTACAACGAGATTCATGAACCTAGGCTCTGATACCAACTGTCACGTTCCAAGTTACCGATCGTGCGGGCGTCTGCCTTATTACCACTAGTAGGCGAAACCTTACTCGTTAACCCATTAATCACTAGCAATTTTAACTCCTTTAATCATTTATACTTAAGCAATCAATGATCATGTGAATGAATGAATAAATAAAACAAGTCATAATTAATAGATAATATAAGTACGGAAGTCTTAACTATTACACCCCCAAAATTCTGAAAGTCATCGTACAAGGACTCTAACCAAAAATGTCTAAAGAATGATGTATATTAATCAAATAATGTCGGAATGAAAGTCATACATCAAAAGAGAGATTTCATCTACGAAGATCACCCTGCCATAACATTTATATCACAAATCTCAAACATAATCTCATTATCCTTCCTACTTCTAAGCATCATAGATGATTATTCACGTATATAAGCATAAAATCAACAAGATGCTCCATTTTTCTATACATTATCATCAACGATAATTTCAGTGTTCATCTAATTCTAATCACAAATATATAAATCATAATTCGAAACTCGCAAGCCTTCCTTCAACAAAAAATAATCTAATAGATAAGTCTAATCACAATAACGAATCCACCATCAACAACAATCAACCTATAGAAATTCATCTCGAATCGCTACAATATGAATACAACTACACCACATATTTCAGTACATAAAGTAAAGGCATGGAGCCCATAAAATAAGAAGTCATACCAATCTAGCTAATAGCCAACCAAAACACCATATTCGAAGAACTAATCATGCTTTCTCCCGCCAATTCTACACAATACATACGTTTCGCTAATTAAAGTCTAACTAAAGTAAGCTGTAACCACCTAGAATGCCGAGCAACAGTCTCGAATCACCAAACCTTAGCCTTTCCTTCCTCTTTGGAGAACCTCAAAATGGTTAACTTCTATCAAATATGAATTCTATGTCAGAATACGAATCTAAGGATACCCATATTGCCATAGTTCTACCCAAAACCCAAAAATGGACCAAAAATAGCCAAACCCGAGCCACAAGGGAAAAACTATAATTTTATTAAAAATTCAGATACAATATAGTCAAAATAGTACTCTACGAGTATAAACGAGTCCAACGATACTCATATTGCTATACTTTTAGAAAAATATCCAAAATACTCCTATAATGTGAATCCGATCATGAGGGTAAAATGGGAAATGTAGTGCATAATTATGTTACACATCATCTAGTTTACCTTCAATCTTAATTTCATGAAATTCTATTCATCACAAGATATCCAAATTCATCTTTTCTATTTTTAGCCCTAGTGTTCTTAACCCATTAGTTCTTCACAATTAGTGTATTGACTATGAGATGATGATAATCGACAAATAAATAATGAATACTAGGTTAGAATCTTACCGCCAAAGTTCTTGTGAATGCTTTTCCAATATTATCTCCTAACCCTCCAACTATTGAAGGTTTCATCAATTCTTGGGTACTAATCTTTCACCCACCATTAATGGAGCTTAAGCTTGTCATGGGATTTGAGGAAGGAATGATAATGAATCACATAAGAGTTTGCACTTACCTTCAAGGAGGAACTTCAACCTAGCCCTAGGAAAATAGCCTCTCACAGTCTAAGGAACTGTTTTTGGGTTTAGGATGGGAAAAACTTGAAAAAAAGACATTAAAAATGGACCTACTACCGTGTGCCCCCTTGTCTATGGCGGGTGCACCCTTCGCTATAGCGGGTGCCCAATTTTCTGATTTTTTCAAAACTTTGTTTTAGCCCCCGAAACTCATCCGAAACCTCCCGAACACAAACCATATATGCGTTTTGAGTGTAAACCAGGCTACGGACGCAACCGTAACCTCAGAATTCCAAAAATATATCATTTTAACATGGTGTTGACCAAGTCAACCCCAACATTATGAAAGTAATCCTTCACTCGAGACTTAAAACGTCCCCGAATGCCTTGGGACCCAAACCAATGGCTTCACCAAGTCATAGGTCGTACTAACGGGACTCGGGGAAAGGGTCAACAAGGTTAAATAGGTCAAAACACTATAACGAACAAACGGGTCATTACAGAAAGGTCTTTCATTAAACATGTATCGAGGGTATTCTAAAATGATTAACCTTACTTCTTCTCATGAATAGTTCACATTGAAATACTTTCTCACATTCCTTATCCTTCTTGTTTACCGAGATAAATATAATGTTCATCGTGGTACTTTCCCCGTTAAAGTTGAGTTTATTTCACTCCCTAATGGTGAAGGTTGTTTCCTTGATTTATATATGGCTTGTGTTGTAGTACTTTCCCGCACCTCTTATCTTTCTTGTCGATTGGAAAAAGGTTGTTCACTATGTTGTTCTTCATGTTGAAGTTGAGCTAATGGTATTTTATTCAGTTGAGCCGATATTTATCACTTATATAATCCTTATTGAAGTATATCTCCTATTCTCCACATGTGTTGTTTCTTGAATTGAAAATATAAAGAACGTAGCAATAATAACGATAGTCGGGGATAACAATGATAGGTCACTCCAACTCTTTCTATGATGTCTCCTCTGAGGTCCATCTTGTATTGCATATATATAGACGGATTTCTTTCTTTACCGAGATGTATTGTAGGTGGCCAAGTAAGCACATAGTTGTGCACCTAGATGTATTTCTTTCTTCATCGAGCTGTGTTGTAGGTGGCCGGGTAGGCACGTAGCTGTGCATTGCCACTGATCGGTTGGGCAAAGATGATGAGCTCACCCCACAGACGGATTTATTATTATATTATATGATGTGCCCCCACAGTGAGGGATGATTCTATGAGCATGCATTTACATTTATGTCATGGTTATGGTTGCCCTCAATGGCCTCGTTCAGAGTTTCAGGTTGTCTCTACATCTCTTCCCATGTTATATGTATCTCTTATGCTTATGTTATGTTTATACTTACCTTTTTTTATATATTTGGTACATTTTTTGTATTGATGCCCCTTTTGGTGCACTATGATCAAGCCCACAGGTACAGATAGATAGATTAGTATGCCTCCCCGGTAGGGTAACGAATGTTCAGTGGTTGGTTGTTGCACTCCATTTCTCCTGAGTTTTTGATCAAATTCTTGAGTAGGAATGCCTGCATGTATATATATTATGAGTATGGCTATGGGTACGTTGGGGCCTTGTCCGACCAGTTGATACATATTAGTGCTCTTAGAGGCTTACAGGGCAACATGAAGGAATCGTCCTAACTGGTCGGAGCGACCCTTATCCTACATTGGCATACATAGTTTCAGGTATTAAACCTTCTCGGTAATCTGTGCAATTCCCAAAACATGAACATGGATATAGTTGGCTTATAATCCTATGAATTACATAAACATGATGGTAAAAATGATTCGTGAGTGTAATATAACATGAATATAGATACATAGTATTATATCTTTTATGAAAACATGGAAGCATGTAGGATTTCATGGAATTGAGCATAATAAGTCATAACATGCATTCAAGAACCCATGTAATTCAAGACATGGGTATTCATGGATTATGAATGGATTCCCAATAGCAAAAATGGAATATCAAGAATACAATAACGAATTAGTAGTACAAACATGGTATAGTATGATATGTGCAACTTAGGGTCATCATGAATTAGAATAGAAACCCTAGGTTTGTAAAACTTTGTATTTTCACAGATGAACGTGGCGTAGGGAAGAACAATGATGTTTTCACACATGGATAGAAACCCTACATATCTTAATCGCTCGTTAACACCCAACGAAGAATCCAAACTTTGAAGAAGAATCCCGAAAATCAGAACTTCATTCCTTGAGAAGGTTTTTCTTGAAAAACCCTATTATTGTAGAGTAGAATCTTGTTGATAATCCATGTATGTGTGTTAATCCTTGCTAATATAATGGAATAATACTTGGGGTTTGAGGAAGAACTGACCTTAGGAGGTTTGGGGAAGTTCTAGGGTCTTTTCTCCTCAAAAAGTCAGCCAAAAATAAAGTAGAATGAAGATTTAAGAAAATTTCTCGTTATGAGATTTTTATAGCAGAGGAAGGTGCGTAACACATCCTGCGAATCATAGGATTGACCTGCAAAATGCAGCCCTAACACACAACAGACATAGTTTTTGGTGTTCAACCTGCGTCCACATCCTGATCTTGCAAAATGCAGGTTAGTATAACAGTCATAAAGTTTTACTCATAAGTTCGTTTGAGCTCCACCTTATATCTTTGGAAAGGTATTTCAAAGGGCTACAACTTTCACGTTTTGAGTTTTCTCAAATTCCTAATGGATTTTCCCAAAATCTTGCTTGTAGGCAGACCTTCTATAAACTTAGCCTATTCTATCAAATCTTAAGCACCTCACTATTCGTCTTGATTTCCAAACAATTTTTTCCACCCATAATCATCCCGATAGTACTTCACATATAAAAAATGTCACATTAATACTTATGTAACACATCCACACCTAGTTCAAATTTACGAAGTGTTACGTTATCTCTCCCTTGGGAACATTCATCCTCAAATGATGGGTCAGGGTTAAAAATGCAGCTGGACATGGCTTGGGTACATGAACATAAGGAAAAATGACACGGTTTCATGGAAACATGAACGTTGGGACATGAGACATGAGACATGAGTGATGGATGCATGAACGTGAACGTGAAATGTGAGGCATGAATATGTAAGGGACATGACGAGGATATGGAAGGCATTTACCTTGAATGCTCTCTGCTTGCTCCTCAAGGAAATGTGGATATCTAGAATTTCATGTCCTCTTCGCTTCCCACGTAGCCTCTTCGACTTTCTGACTCCTCCATAACACCTTTACTGAGACTACTTTCTTAGTCCTCAACTTGCAAACTTGATGATCAAGAATAGCCACAGGGATTTCTTTGAAGGTTAGGCCATCCTTAACTGTTATAGTGTCAGCAGGAACAACCAACGATGGGTCTCCCACACACTTCCTCAACATGGATACATGAAATAGGTACACAACAACAAATTCTTGTGGAAACTCTAACTCGTATGCCACTTGTCCAATCCTTCGCAGGATTCTGTATGGCCCGATATATCTGGGACTAATTTTCTCTTTTTCACCAAATCTCATCACACCTTTCATAGGTGAAACCTTTAAGAACACCAAATCATCTACTTGAAACTCTAAGTCTCTACACCGCATATCTATGTAGGACTTTTGGCTACTCTAAGACGTCCTCAAACATTCTTGAATAAATTTGACTTTCTCTATTCCCTGATAGACCAAATCTGGTCCTAAAAAACTTTGCTTCACAAACTTCAAACCATCCAATGGGTGATCTACACCTTCGGCCATACAAGGCTTCAAATGGTGCCATCTTGATACTAGCATGGTGTAGCATCCCCTTTGGGAGGATACCACTTACAAAACAAAAGCTAATTTCACACTTACAACGTTTAGAAGAAATTTATGCCAAAAGATATTCACAAAAATATTTAATAGCGAAAATAGGCCCATGCGAAAAAGGGTTGAAAATGCGGCATTTTTTTCCATTATACACTCCGAAAAATTTCTTAGATGAAATACAATATCAGGGTGTCAATTTAAAATGGGAACTCCCTCCTCAAATAGTCAACACATTTAAGAAACTTCATTTTGAAATTATATTTTCCAATCAACACCACTGCCGGTTCATAATATACACGAAACTCAAACTTGCGATTATCATAGAAAACTAGTATCTTCCTTTGTACATAATTACAAGGCAAAATGTAAACCCAGTACATGGCATGACTTGGGTTAAAGCACACCCTAAAATAGCAAAACTGTTACACCTCGAAACTTCGGGCTGCTGGGTAGTGAATAGACTAATGTAATTTAAGGTGTATATGAGGTCCCTACAAGCAAGAAGGGATACTTAATGATTCTAATTAAGATTCCAAAGACATGTGAGGAAAGAGAAGAAAGCTTGTTGGAGAAAGTAAGGTGGAGAGTGTCTTACCCCGTGTACAAGTGTACCAGCAGGTATTCCTGGTGATTCCCGGGTTTAGAAGTTGAACAAATTGAATTGACGCAATCTGAATGGATTTAGGAAATTCTACAGACACCAGTCAGTGCCGACGAGCCATTGACATATCGACGGACCGTCACTGTGCACTGTCATTATGTTTCTGCAGACTGAGACCTACAGGCACCAGTCGACGGACCAAGTTGACGGACCGTCGACGGGACCGTCAACCAAACCGTCAACTTGTTTCTGCAATCAGGGATTTTTAGGTGTAAGTCGACGGGCCATCGACACGTCGACGGATCGTCGAGCCGCTTGTCGAGCCGCTTTTCTGGAACTTTCCAGTTCCAGCTATAAATAGACGAGTCACGCCCCAAACTTTCAGATTTCATTCTCTCTCTAAGTCTTGGATGTTCCAGAATATTTCTCTCCCCATATTATCATATATCCAAGGGAAATCAAGGAGTAAACACTAAGAATTAGTAAAAAATCAAGTGTATGGATGCTCACTAGGGTTTGTAGAGATCAAGAAGTCCTTTTGTATTAAAGTGGGGTTTTCTCCAAGTGAAGTAATTTCATCCAAAGCTCATTCCTACATCATAAAAGGTGAGTTTTACATTCATTCCATGTTATTAAGAATATTGAGTGATTAAAAGACTTGGATTATGAAAATATTGGTATTCTTGAATAGTAACTTGGCTTGAACAATAGTTCTTGATATGTAATGAGTATAATCTTGCTATGAATGGTATTAATGATGTTGTGTAAACATTGTATGAGAATGGATACGGTATTGTGCCCTAGTTAGGGTTATGAATGATTTTGATAGGGAATGTTGAGAATTGAATAATGTCTAGTCTGATGAAGAAAACATTGTGGGTATTGTCATTGATATTTGGGAGTTGTCTATTATGTGGAGGAAGTCATTGAAACAAAGGATATGCTGCCCAATTTCCATTAGTTCTTAGATTGTTAACTGAGACCTAAAGTATGATTCCGGTTATCTAATCTTTGTACAATTCTCTTGAATGTAGAATTATGAGTATTGGAGGGAAGCAATTAGTCAATAAAGCTAAAGCGACATAAAGGTATGTAAGGCTTGTCCCCTTCTTTCAAAGGCATGACTCTTATATTGTAATCCTTCATAGATTTCCATGACCTTCTTATACTCCAACATGTCGAAAGCTAATGAGTCTTAATAGTTTCCTATGAGAAGAGGATGATATATACTGTATGATGATGATGATGATGATTCCCTTGTATAATTTTCTTGATGTTACTCATTGTTGGATATCTCACCTCATGACTTTAGTTCCTCCAAGGTGAGACTTAGTGATGATAAATGTCCCATATACAATCGGAGGCTACCAACCTTATGTCACTTCGACATAACCGTAACTATTGCTTAGGCTCTAATATATGTTTTTGTTTTTGTAGTGTATATATATATATATATATATATATATATATATATGTATATACATAAATGTATATATGAATATGCATGTATGGGATACGGGGAAAAGCATGAGGCATTATATACGCGTAACCACCTGATCAGCTGGCACATTATGATATCGTCCCGGACGCGGAATGCCCGGACGCGGGATATATGGATAAATGGATCGGGCCGTTCGTTCCGCGGCAATGCATATATGTATATAATGATATAGCATATAGGATCGGGCCGTTCGTTTCGCGGCAACATACACACATGTATATATATATATATATATATATATATATATATATATAGAGAGAGAGAGAGAGAGAGAGAGAGAGAGAGAGAGAGAGAGATAAGTAAGTGCAATGAGTATATGATATATGGATCGGGGCACGCACGTACCGCGATCGTAAATATGTATGTATGTGTATATGCGAATATTAAAGAAAGTTAACACACATGGTTTCACCTTTAAAGGCAGTCGGTACAGGTCACATATCCACTCCCTATTTCTTTACTTCTTTATGATTGTTGGTATCATCATTCATGTCTTATATACGCAGTACAAAGTTCGTACTGACGTCCTTTTCTTTTATGGACGCTGTGTTCATGCCCATAGGTAAACTGGGAGATGGCCCAGTTTTCTAGGAGCCAGATCAGCTTACACATGAGCACTTCCCTACTCCAGAGGTGCAGTTTTTGATATATATTTTTTGTGTAAATATTTGGGCACGACAAGATCCCGTCTCGTCCTTATGTTCAGTATTCCAGTTAGAGGCTCGTAGATACATATGTGTGGGTAGTAGATGTCTTATGATCACCCAAGTGTATATTGTTGTATATCATTTGTGCAGCCGTGAGGGCTTATGTGTGTGTGTGTGTGTGTGTGTGTATGTATATGTATATATTGCCTTGGTGATTATGTGTATACAGGTTGGGTGATGGTTAGCATGATGAGTAGTGCTCGGTAGTCAGCTCTAGGTACCCGTCATGGCCCACTGGATGGGTCGTGACCAAAGTGGTATCAGTACAGTTCTGTCCTAGGTTGTGTCTATGAGCCGTGTCCAGCAAAGTCTCGTTTATAGGTGTGAAGCACGCCACACTTACAAACAAGAGGCTGCGTGGAATTTAGGAATAATGACCATTTTTCTTCTCCATAGATCGTGCGATAGAGCCATAATATAAGATCTCTCCCTTTTCTAATTGTGCGTTATGATTTCAGCGATGCCGGTAAAGAGGAAAGCCACAGCCGCCCAGAAGGGTAAGGCTACAACAGAACGGCGGATTAAACGGGAGCCCTCAGTAAATATAGAGGAGGGTGAGTCCGACAATGAGGCTCCATCTCATACCTCTCATACTCCGCCTGTTTCGGAGGAGGACGAATGGCTCCGAGGATCATCCGGGGCCGGTGCCTCCGGTCTTCTTGGTATAATAATTGAATAGCCGGTGCTTCGAGTCAACGGCCATGACCGAGGGCCATTCGGAAATTGTTGACACAACTAGTTGCCGCCCAGGCCCAGCGGCAGAGTGCGGGTCCGGGGGATAGAGCCACTAGTGCCAGAGCCCTTGATTTTATGAGTTTGAACCCGTCGATTTTTTTTAGGTCAAAGCCGAATGAAGATTCGTAAGGCTTCATATATGAGATATTGAGGACGTTGAGGATCATCCATGCTTCCGATACTGAGTCAGTGGAGTTAGCGTCATATAAATTATGGGATGTCGCCGTTCTATGGTATAATAATTGAATAGCTTCAAGGAAGGAAAATGCATCTCCCGCGGTTTGGCAGGAGTTTGTAGATGCCTTCCTTCGCCATTATTTGCCACTCGAGATTCGAAGGGCCCGAGCTGATAGGTTTCTGAATCTAAATATGAGTGCTCAAAAATATAGCCTTCGTTTTAATTCATTGGCCCGGCATGCTCCGACCATGGTGGCCGATATGGGAGACCGACTACATCAATTTGTGAGTGGCTTGGGGCCACATTTGTTGTTTAAAGATTTTCGGAAGGGTCCTTAAAGACCGAATTAAAGTATACTAATGAGAGTCACACTACAAGAAGGGATGGACATCTCCCGTATTAAGGCCCACGCCCGAATTGTTGAAATGTTACACCTGGGAAAAATTTCATGTCATCGTGTGGTAGATAGACTAACGCAAGGTGAGATGTATGCGATGTCCCTACAAGTAAGAAAGGTTACTTTCAAAAGTTGAAAATTATGATTTTAAAAAGCGATTCTAATTAAGATTCCAAAGACATTTGGGACAAGAGAAGAAAGTTCATTGAGGAAGGCAAGGTATAAGTCGTGTTTTGGAAGGGTCCTACAAAGTACCGAATTAATGTTGACTTAATGGTGTATTGAGTAAGAGTTATGAAACCCCTCAGGTTGTTAATGAAGTGTTGAACAAGGGCTAGGAAGGTTCCATAAGGATTGGAGATCAAACAAGAAGACGAGAACAAGTTTGGAGAGAAGGTGGATTATACGACAATTTATACGGTTCGTATAATATTATACAGTCCTTATAATGCTCCGTATAACTGTTATAGTGAAGGGCCAATCAACGATGGGGTTATACGGTCACTTATACGGACCGTAGAGAAGGTATTATACGTCCGTATAACTCCCGTCTGAAAATTATAGCGATTTTTCTTATACTTTAAATTTTTATAAAAAGATGACTCCAAGTCTTATTTCTCATTTCTCATTTCCTCCACTTCTCTCTAAACCTCTAGAATATTCCACACACTTCATTTACATGAATTCAAGGGGAAGCAAAGATCAAATACCACAAACTAGTAGAATCAAGTGCAAAAAAGCTAAGTAGGTTTGATGGAAGCTAGAAATCTCTTTGGAATTGAAGTTAGGGTTTTCTCCAAGTGAAGCATTTCCATCCAAAACCCATTCCTTCACAATCAAAGGTGAGTTTTATGGTCATTTCATGCTATTAAGAGTATTAAATGGTTGAAAAACTTGGATTATGGAAAGAGAGTAGGAAATGGGTTACAAATATGGGAATAGTGGTATTCTTGAATAGTAGTTTGACATGAATCATGATTCTTGAGATGTTATGAGTGAAATCTTGTTGTAAATGATACAAATGATGTTAAATAAGTATTATATAAGAATGAGTACAATGTTATGCTATAGCTATGGTCATGAATCATTTTGATAGGGAATTGGATAATGTCGAACTTGTCAAAGTTATTGATTATGATATTATGAATGTTGTTATTGATGTTTGGGAGTTCTTATATCATATGGAGGAAGTTGTAGAAACAAATGAAATGTTGCCCAATTTTCATTAGCTTTAGCTTAAGCTTAAGCTTAAGTATGTTTCCGGTTATCTAATCTTAGTACGAATTCTCTTGAATGTAGAATCATCGACTTCGAAGGGAACCATCTAGTCGATAGAGTTAAGGAGACAAAGAGGTATGTAAGGCTAGTCGTTTCTTCTTTAAGGCATGATTCCTACAACATGACTTCCTTTATCTTTCCATGATTCTCTTATATTCTGGAAATTATGAGTTTATGATTATTAAGAGCTTCTCATGAAATAAAGATACATTGTGAATATGACAATAATGATGATGAGTCTAAGTCTAGAGATTCCAAAGCTTATGATATGATATTCTTATGGAGCTAATGATTCCTTGATGTTATTCATTGTTGCTAGACTCACTTATAATGTAGTTCTTTCAAGGTGAGGCATGATGATCATAACTACTCCATAATGACATCGGGGGTTCTCGACCTTATGTCACGCCGATAGAGTTATAGCTTGTCCTTGAGTTCTTATTCATGCTTTATGATAAGTATATAATAATGAGATTACACCGTGCCTATATGGCCGGGCAGACACCGCTAATGCGGGCGGCATATACACCATGTCTAGATGGCATGGGCAGACACCACTAGTGGGTGGCATGAGATGGTTATTTCAAACGCGGAAGGTCTGGACGCGGGCTAATGATGATCACACTGTACCTATATGGTCAGGTAGCTTATATATACATAATCAATATGATGTTGTTTATAATGTAAGTTAGCATGTATTATTCTATCTTAAGTGACATTCTGTTGTAGGTTGTTTTCTTACTTAACATTCTCTTATCTCCTCGACATGTTATTATTTTGCATGCCTTACATACTCAATACATTGTTCGTATTGACGTTCTTTCCTTTTTGGAGGCTGTGTTCATGCCCACAGGTAGACAGGAAGGCGGCCCAGATTCATAGGAGTCTATCAGTAGCTACACAGGATCACTCCACTATTCCGAAGGTGCCAGTTATTGATGTATTCTTTTGTGTATATATATTTGGGAACGACGGAGTCCTGTCCCATCCTTATATCTTAGTATTCTAGTAGTGGCTCGTAGATACGGATGCGTGGGTAGTATTTGTCTCATGGTTACATCAGTGTATATTTTTTTATATCATTTTTTTGCAGCTGTGAGGGCTTATATATATATATATATATATATATATATATATATATATATATATGTATGTATGTGTTGCCTTCGAGATTGAGCATGTTCAGGTTGGTTATGATGATTAGCATAATGAGTGGTGCTCGGTAGTCCGCTCCGGGTACCCGCCATGGCCCTCTAGTCGGGTCGTAATAAAAGTGGTATCAGAGCAGTTCCGTCCTAGGATGTGTCTGCAAGCCGTGTCCAGCAGAGTCTCGTTTATGGGTGTGAAGCGCGCCACAGTTATAAACAAGAGGTTGCGGGACATTTATGAAAAATGACCGTATTTCTTCATGTTAGATCATGCGATAGAGCCATGTTATAAGATTTCCTTCTCCCTAATTGTGCGTTACGATTTCAGCGATGCCGGTAAAGAGAAAAGCCACAGCCGCCAAGAAGGGTAAGGCTACAACGGAAAGACGGATGGAAAGGGTGCCGTCAATGAATGTAGAAGAAGGTGAATCCCATAATGAGGCTCCATCCAATATCTCTCATACCCCGCCTATCCTAGAAGAACAACGAGGGGCTTCAACTCCAGCTCCTATGCCTCTAGTTCCTCCAATTCGGCAAGCTTCGGTCAATAGATGACCGAGGCCATTCAGTTATTGACCCAGTTAGTTTCCGCTCAGGCTCAACAGCAAAGTGCGGGTCCCGATGATAGAGTCACTAGTGCAAGGGCTCATGATTTCATAGATTTAAATCCTCTAGAATTTTTCGGGTCAAAGCCGGACGAGGACCCGCAAGGTTTTATATATGAGATATTGATGACGTTGAGGATCATCCATGCTTCGAATATCGAGTTAGTGGAGTTGGCATCTTATAGACTCCGGGATGTAGTGGTCCTGTGGTATAATAATTGGATATCTTTGATGAAGGAAAATGCACTTCCCCCGGTTTGGCAGGAATTCGTAGATGCTTTCCTTTGTCACTATTTGCCACCCGAGGTTCGAAGAGCCCGAACTGACAGGTTTCTGAATCTAAAGCAAGAGAATATGAGTGTTCGGGAGTATAGTCTTCATTTCAATTCATTGGCCCGGTATGCTCCTACTATGGTAGTCGATATGGGAGACAGAGCATATAGACTTGTGAGTGGTTTAGGGCCACATTTGTTCAAAGATTGTTTGACAGCTTCACTACAGGAGGGGATGGACATTTCTCGTATTCAGGCCCACGCCCAAAATTTACAAGAGTAGCAACAGCCACGGAGGGGTGAGCGCGATATTGATAGAGGATAGAGCAAGAGGGCCAGATCTGCCGGTGCTAGTAGTGAGTCTAGAGGGGTCAGTAACAATAATATTCCAGATATTCGGGCCAGTCCGCGATCAGTGCACCTCCTAGGTTTGTGAGCAGAAGATTTGATCGCCCTATTTATTCTGGTTCGGGTCAGAGTTCAAGAGTCTCAGGTCCTCAGTTTGGGGGTGATCCTAGCCAGCGGAGACCACCGGTGCCGCGATGTAGCCAGTGTGGTAAATTACATTCCGATCAGTGTCGTCGAGGTTCTGATGCTTGCTATGCCTATGGTTAGGTTGGGCATATGATGCGTGAATGTCTATTGATGGGTGGTAGAGTTAGGGCTCAGCCCACAGGATCAGCAGCTGGTTCTTCCTCATCTGTGCGCCCCATATGGCAGACTTTTCTAACTCCGGCAGGCTGTGGTAGGGGCAGAGGAGGAGCATCCAGTTCAAGTGGCACCCAGCCCCGTATTTATGCTTTAGCCGGACGACAGGATCTTGAGTCCTCTCCAGATATAGTTACAGGTATACTATCCGTATTCTCTCATGATGTTTATGAATTGATTGATCCGAGTTGTACGCTGTCTTATATTACTCCTTCTATTGCTGGCCGCATTGGGGTGAAACCTGAGCCAATTAAACTTTTCGAGGTATCTACTCCGGTTAGTGATCTAATAATAGCCAGACAAGTGTATAAAAATTGTGTGATTGTGGTATGTGATCGTCAGACTAAAGTCAATTTGGTTGAGCTGGAAATGTTAGATTTTGACGTGATTATGGGCATGGATTGGTTGGCCTCTTGTTATGCTAATGTCGATTGCAGAATGAAAATAGTTCGATTCTAAATCCCGGGAGAACCCGTGATTGAATAGAAAGGTAATACAGCGTCCCCAAGAGGTAGGTTTATTTCCTAGCTCAAGGTGAGGAGGATGACACCGAAGGCTATATTTATCATCTAGTCCGAGTTCATGACACCGAAGCAAAGCCACCGACTTTTCAATCCATTGCGGTAGTAAATAAATTTTCGGATGTATTTTCAGATGAACTTCCAGGCCTTCCTCCGGAAAGAGAGATTTATTTTGCTATCAATGTGTTGCCGGACACCAAGCCTATATCTATTCCTCCTTACCGAATGGTTCCTGCAGAGTTGAAAGAGCTGAAGATGCAACTGAAAGATTTGCTCGAGAAGGGATTCATTAGGCCCAGTTCGTCACCATGAGGAGCAACTGTCCTATTTGTGAAATAGAAAGATGGTTCCCTATAGGTGTGCATTGATTATGGGCAGCTGAACAAGGTGACGATAAAGAATAAATATCCGCTTCCAAGAATTGATGATTTGTTTGACCAATTACAGGGTGCCCAATGGTTTTCCAAAATTGATCTAAGATCGGGGTATCACCAACTGAGAGTTAGAGAAAAAGATACCCAAAACAGCTTTCAAAACGAGATATGGCCATTATGAATTTCGGGTGATGTCATTTGGGTTGACTAATGCTCCGGCGGTGTTTATGAATCTGATGAATAATGTATTCAGGCCTCTCTTAGATCTGTTTTTGATCGTGTTAATTGATAATATTCTAGTATACTCTCGGACAGAAGTAGAGCATGTAGACCATTTGCGTATTGTCCTTGGGATTCTTCGGACTTGTGAGTTGTATGCTAAATTTTCAAAATATGAGTTCTAGCTTAATTCTGTAACTTTTCTGGGCCATATCATTTCAGCTGACGGCATTCGAGTTGATACTCAGAAAATTGAGGCTGTAAAGACTTGGCCAAGGCCCACAACGCCTACAAAGGTCCGTAGCTTCTTGGGATTATCAAGCTACTATATAAGATTTGTGGAAGGATTCTCTTCTATTTCAGCACCATTAATGAAGCTAACTCAGAAATCAGTAAAATTCCAGTGGACTGATGCTTGTGAACACAGTTTTCAGGAATTAAAGGATAGATTAACTTCAACCCTAGTCCTGACACTCCAAGAAGGGCCAGATGGTTATGTTGTGTATTGTGATGCCTCTGGTGTTGGGTTAGGTGTGTGCTAATGCAGCACGATAAAATCATTGCCTACGCTTCCCGACAGTTGCGGAAACATGAAAAGAACTATCCGACCCATGATCTTGAATTGGCCGCGGTTATTCATGCGCTAAAAATGTGGAGACATTACTTGTACTGTGTACATGTTGATATTTATACAAAATCACAAGAGTCTCCAATATATTTTCAAGCAGAAGGAGTTAAATCTACGACATAGGCTGTGGTTAGAATTATTAAAAGATTATGATGTGAGTAGTTTATATCATCTTGGAAAGGCGAATGTAGTAGCTGATGCACGTAGCCACAAATCAATAGGAAGTCTATATGAGGTCCCTCCAGAGAAGAAGGAATTAATCCGTGAGCTTCACTAGCTAGCTAGCCTCCGAGTTTGTCTAATTGATTCGGGCAATGCAAGAGTTGGTATTCATAACCCAGCTGTTTCGTCCTTAGATATGGAGGTGAAAGAGTTCCAATATGAAGATCCCAGTTGAATCACTATAGGGATACATTCCGGAGAAAGAGAAGTCACTATTTGAAGTTTCTGCAGATGGAGTTCATAGGTATCGAGACAGGCTATGTGTTCCAGATGTTGCGGGGCTATGCCGTCGGATTCTAGAAGAAGCTCATTACTCTCGGTATTCCATTCACCCAGGAGCGACAAAGATGTATCACGATCTCAAGTTAATGTATTGGTGGGATGGAATGAAGAAGGGCATAGCAGAATTTGTAGCTCAATGTCCAAATTGCCAACAAGTGAAAATCGAGCATCAAAAGCGGAGGATCATTTACAAGCCATGGAAATCCCAGCCTGGAAATGGGAAGTGATCAACATGGATTTCATTGTAGAGGCGCCTCGTTCCCGGTGCAAGTATGACTCCATATGGGTAATTGTAGACAGAATCACGAAATTAGCTCATTTTCTTCCAGTCAAAACCACATATTCAGCAGAAGATTATGCAAGGTTCTATCTTAATGAGATAGTACGACTTCATGGTGTCCCGATATCTATTATCACAGATAGAGGAGCACAATTTACAGCTAAATTCTAGAAGTCTTTCCAAGGAGGTTTGGGTACTCAAGTGAGACTTAGCACAACATTTCACCCACAAACTGATGGACCAGTTGAACGCACCATTCAGACGTTGGAAGACATGTTATAGGCATGTGTGCTAGATTTCGATGGTAGTTGGGATGACCACTTACCTCTTATTGAGTTTGCATACAACAACAAGATCATTCTAGCATTCAGATGGCCCCGTATAAAGCTCTATATGGAAAGAAGTGTAGATCTCCAATTGGGTGGTTTGAAGTAGGAGAGGTACAACTAATAGGTCCCGAGTTGATTCAACAAGCGGTGAAAACGATCAAGGTTATCAAGGATAGATTATTGACAGCCCAAAGTCGCCAGAAATCTTATACGGACAACCGTCGGCGAGACTTAGAATTCCAAGTTGATGATTGGGTATTCCTGAAGGTATCACCGATGAAAGGTGTGATGAGATTGGGTAAGAAGGGAATTAAGTCCTCGATACGTTGGACCTTATAAGATTATCCAGGATAGAAGTAGCTTATGAACCGGACTTATCCCCAAAAATTGAGTCCGGTCCATCCAATTTTCCATGTATCGTCCGTAAGTAAGTGTGTGGAGATCCTACTAGAATCGTGCCGGTAGATGAGGTTCAAGTTACGAAAAAGTTGACTTATGAGGAGGTACCCATTGCTATACTAGATAGGAAAGTACGGAGGCTTAGAAATAAAGAGGTAGCCTCGGTTAAGGTCTTGTGGAGAAATAACAACCGAGAGAAAATGACTTGGGAAGCGGAAGAAGACATGAAGTCCAAGTGCCCACATTTGTTTCCACCCCCAGAAGGGATTCAAGATGAAACACCGTTATCATAAGGTATGTAACGCTTTCTTTTAATGCTTTTGGTCATGTGTGGCCATATTTTCTTGCTATTGTATTGTTATTGTGGATTGTTGTGACAGGAGGGTAGCACCATATTACAGGAAAAACTCTGGCGAAATTTTTGTACAATTCCCGAGAATTTAACATTCAAGGATAAATTTTTTTAAAGGGGGGAAGAGTGTTACACCTCAAAAAAAATTTATGTCGTCATGTGGTATATAGACTATTATATCCCGCACTTTCGTACGTCGGGACATTTCTGGATTAGTTGCGGAAAGTTAAGGACAAGAGGATTCCGGGAATATGAAGTAAAGATTTTAACCATGACTTATTTCAAAGCGTGAAGTGTTATGATTTCATTGGCATGAGATATTATGGAACTTGGGATTAAAAAAATGGGGTATGGAGAGTTGGACATCTTATAAGAAATTTGGAGGCCAAAAGTTAATTTTTGAAACTTGAAATTTCATGAAAAACTAGACCATGTGGCCGGCCACATGAGGTGTGGGCCATGGCCACATGGATACTTAAAATATGAAGCAATATGATGATAATTTACCACATTTTCATCATTCTCATCCCTTGGAAATTTCAAGAAAGTTTGAGAGAGCTCAAGAGGAGCCATTCGGCCCCAAGTCTAGCCGAGAGAGTCCAAGAGAGAGAGATCAAAAAGAATAGTTTTCTCTAGTAAATCTACTCCTTAGAAGATGCTTAACAACATGGAGGGGTTGTTGAAGTGGTAAGAACAAGAATTAGTTCCAAGCCTTAGCCAACTTGAAGAATCAAGTGAGAGAGAGTATGGTTTAATCTTATTTTTCATATGTTATAGATGATTTGTATGTGTTGTGAAGTATGGAAATGAATGAAAATCATGGAATATGGAAGTTGAAGTTATGGCCGTATATATGTAGGTGTGGCCGTGCATATGTGTGTGTTGTATAGGAGTGGAGAGTAATTGAATTCAACATGTTTACGTGTTGTCCCAGTAGAAAATGAACGAAACTCATGGAATGTTGTATGTTGTGGAGTGGCCGAATAGGGGCTGCTTGGTGTGCATGAAATGAATTAATGTTATTTGGTGTTTTGGTTGTTGTCGTCATGCTTTATATGATGTAAAAATGAAGTTTAATGATCCCAAGTGCTACAACCATGTGGGTTTTAATGTAGTTCTTGAATTTGTAAGAATAATAATGTTAAGGTATGGTTTGTTGATGTAGTTTATGAATTTGTAAAGGGGAAAAGTTGTTGACCCTAATGTAGTTGATGGATTTCGGGTAAGGTGACTTAGTGTTTGAAGTTGTTTTGAATATTGTATGGATCCCATTTCTTAAAACGCTTGCATTATTATTTGAACATGTAAGATTGATGTTAGTTTGAATGTAGTTGAATTGAACATAAATGGAGTGTTGTTGGATATTTGGAGAAGAGTTAGCATTATAATATTTTGAATGAATTGTTAATGTTGTTGAGCCTCGGTGTTGCATTTAGGTCTTGTGGAGAATGGAACCCCTAAAATATTTATATCTAATGGTTGATATTCATTGGCATCGTGTAGACTTTGGAGAAATGACTTAAGGAAGCAAGCAAGGTATGTGAGACGTAACTTCCTCTTTTTGGCATGTCTTAGTATCAACTAGGCTATGACCCGAGCTTCGGTAATTCCACTCTTAAGATCCGAGCCTAGACATGTACTTTATTCCTTTTTCAAGACTTACTCTTTAATGTAACCAAACTAAGTTTCTTATGTTTTTAAGAGTTTTGTAAAGCATTTTGTTACAAAAAAGAACTTGAAACACCGTCCCGAAACATAATAGGTAACTTCATAAGGCATAACTTTCCCCTAACTATCGTAGTCGGGCTCGGATGGGGGTCGAACGCTTTCTTTTAATGACTTTTTGGGAAAAAACTTATTACTATTTTCGTCTTGACTTCCGCATATGGACTTCTTACTTATTTGATGACTTATGATTATGATTTTATGCTTTTGGTTACTCACGACTTGTCGTGCTTATGGTCATTACCTCGTTCATCGATCCGGGCCGGATATGCTTCGTGCGCATATGATATATATTCGGTGTGATGTGCAGTTACGGATTGTTCCGTTTGGTGTGATGCTGTGTATGGTGTGATGGTTGGCTATGATATGTTACGCGGATATGTCGGGTTACGGAGATATGAAATCCTTCTGGTGTGATGCTGTCGCGTGGCGCCAACGACAGGCGGGAATGCATGATTTGTATTTTAACTACATATTTTGATACGTTGCATATTGCATCTACTTTGTACACATTTTCCGTCGACCCCCTCGTTCTTCGGGGGCCGCGTTTCATGCCGCGGTACGGATAGACGGTTTAACATTTTGATCGGGTCTCGGCATAAATTTTTGTATATATGTTTGGTCATGGGTACGGCGGCCCCGTCATATGCTTTTGTTATGACTCTTACCGTAGACATAAAAAATGTGTTGGTACGATTTATGTTCTTATGTTTTAGCCGACCTTATCGGCCTATGTCCGATATGTATATGTGTATATATGTCGGCTATGCCTTCGACTATGCTCATGCTATTAGTAGGATGATTTGGTTGCTAGGTTCGTACGGTGCCCGGTTCCACTAGTCACGGACCTACGGGGTTGGGTCGTGACATAGACTAACGTAGGTGAGATGTATGCGATGTCCCTGGTAGAAAGGTTATTCTAATTAAGATTCCAAAGACATTTGAGGCAAGAGAAGAAAGTTTGTTGAGGAAGGCAAGGTATAAGTCGTGTTTTGGAAGGGTCTTGCAAAGTACCAAACTAATGTTGACTTAATGGTGTCTTGATTAAGAGTTATGACGCCCCTTAGGCTGTTAATGAAGTGTTAAACAAGTGCTAAGAAGGTTCCATAAGAATTGGAGATCAAACGAGACGACGAGAGCAAGTTCAGAGAGAAGGTGGATTATACGACCATTTATACGGTCCGTATAATATTAAACGGTCCATATAATGGTCCGTATAACCGTTACAGTGAAGGGCCATCATTGATGGAGTTATACGGTCACTTATACGGATCGTATAATATTAGGCGGACCATATAAGGGTCCGTATAACTCCCGTTGGGCAGTTTTAAATTTTTATAAAAAGATGACTCCTATAAAATATTCCACACACTTCATTTACATGAATTCAAGGGGAAGCAAATATCAAATACCAAAAACTAGTAGAATCAAGTGCAAGAATGCTAACAAGGGTTGATGGAAGCTAGAAATTTCTTTGGAATTTAAGTTAGGGTTTTCTCCAAGTGTAGCATTTCCATCCAAAACCCATTCCTCCACAATCAAAGGTGAGTTTTATGTTCATTTCATGCTATTAAGAGTATTGAATGGTTCAAAAACTTGGATTATGGAAAGAAAGTAGGAAATGCGTTACAAATATGGGAATAGTGGTATTCTTGAATAGTAGTTTGACATGAATCATGATTCTTGAGATGTTATGAGTAAAATATTGTTTTAAATGATACAAATGATGTTAAAGAAGTATTATATGAGAACGAGTACGGTGTTACACTATAGCTATGGTCATGAATTATTTTGGTAGGGAATTGGATAATGTCGAACTTGTCGAAGTTATTGATTATGATATTATGAATGTTGTTATTGATGTTTGGGAGTTGTTATATCATATGGAGGAAGTTGTAGAAACAAAGGAAATGCTGCCCAATTTTCATTAACTTTAGCTTAAGCTTAAGTATGTTTCCAGTTATCTAATCTTAGTACGAATTCTCTTGAATGTAGAATCATCGGCTTCAAAGGGAACCATCTAGTCGATAAAGTTAAGGAGACAAAGAGTTATGTAAGGCTAGTCCTTTATTCTCTAAGGCATGATTCCTACAACATGACTTCCTTTATCTTTCCATGATTCTCTTATATTCCGGAAATTATGAGTCTATGATTATTAAGAGCTTCATGAAATAAAGATAAGAGATGCGTTGTGAATATGACAATGATGATGATGAGTCCACGTCTAGACATTCCAAAGCTTATGATATGATATTCTTATGGAGCTAATGATTCCTTGATGTTATTCATTGTTGCTAGACTCACTTTATAATGCTAGTTCCTTCAAGGTGAGGCATGATGATCATGACTACTCGATAATGGAATCGGGGTTTCTTGACCTTACGTCACCCCGATACCGTTATAGCTTGTCCTTGAGTTCTTATGCATGCTTTATGATAAGTATATAATAATGAGATTACACCGTGCCTATATGGTCGGGGAGACACCGTTAAGGCGGGCGGCATATACACCATGTCTAGATGGCATGGGCAGACACCACTAGTGGGCGGCATGAGATGGATTCCTCGGACGCGGGCTAATGATGATCACACTGTACCTATATGGTCGGGCAGCTTATATATACATACTCGATATGGTGTTGTTAATAATGTCGAGTTAAGATGCCTTATTCGTCTTAAGTGACATTCGGTTGCGGGTTGTTTCCTTACTTAATGTTCTCTTATCTCCTCGATTGTTATTATTGTACATGCTTACATACTCAGTACATTGTTCGTACTGACGTTCTTTCCTTTTTGGACAACGTGCTCATGCCCACGGTAGAACGGCCGAGGCGGCCCGCATTCATAGGAGTATATCGGCGGCTACACGGGGCACACCACTATTCCGGAGGTGCCAGTTATTAATGTATTCTTTTGTGTATATATATTTTGTCATGACGGCGTCCTGTTCTGTCCTTATGTCTCAGTACTCTAGTAGAGGCTCATAGATACGGATGCGTGGGTAGTAGTTGTCTCATGGATACATCAGTGTATATTTTTTATATCATTTTTTTTACATCCGTGAGGGCTTATATATAAATATATGTGTTGCCTTCAAGATTGTGTATGTTCTGGTTGGGCATGATGATTAGCATAATGAGTGATGCTCGGTAGTCAGCTTCGAGTACCTGTCATGGCCCCCTAGTCAGGTCATGACACAAAATTTAGAAGAAAGACAACAGCCGCAGGAGCGCGATATTGATAGATGGCCGAGTAATAGAGCTAGATATGTGGGTACTAGTAGTGGTATAGAGGAGTCGGTGACAATAGTATTCTAGATATTCAGGCCAGTCCGCGACTAGTGCACCTTCTCGATTTGCGGGTAGGAGATTTGATCGCCCCATTTATTTTGGGCCGAGTCGTAGTTCGAGAGTTCGAGTTCGGGTAATACCGGGTTATTACGGTCGTGCGGCCTGCTCGTGCACGGTACTCGGTGGTAGGCTAGATTCGGGACAGTGCTATTTGGGTTCAGGTGCCTATTATGCCTACGGGCGGGTTGTCCATATGATGCGTGATTGTCCAATGAGGAGCGATCGAGATAAGGCACAGCCTACCGGATCAACAATTGGTTCTTTCTCATCTATACGCCCTCCTGAGCAGACCTCCAAGACTCTAACAGGTCGTGGTAGGGGCAGAGGGGTAGCATCCAGTTCAGGTGGCACCCAGCCCCGTATCTATGCTTTAGCCGGACGACAGGATCTTGAGTCCTCCCCTGATGTGGTTACAGGTATACTATCCATATTATCTCATGATGTTTCTATATTGATTGATTCGGGTTCTACGTTGTCTTACATCACTCCTTATATTATTGGTCGTATTAGGGTAAAACCCGAGCCAATTAAACCTTTTGAGGTATCTACTCCGGTTAGTTATCCGGTAATAACCAGGCAGGTATACAAAAATTGTGTGGTTGTGGTATGTGATCGCCGGACTACGGCCGATTTGATTGAACTATAAATCTTTGGATTTTGATGTGATTATGGGCATAGATTGGTTGGCCTCGTGCTATGCTAATGTGGATTGTAGAACGAAAATAGTTCGGTTCCCAATTTGGCGAACCAATGTTTGGAATGGAAGGGGAATGCAAAAGATCTCCAAGAAGGTAGGTTTATTTCCTATCTCAAAACGAGGAAGATGATTGCTAAAGGTTGTATTTATCATTTGGTCCGGGTTCATGAGACCGAAGTAAAGCCACCGACCCTCCAATCTGTTCTGGTAGTAAATGAATTCCTAGATGTATTTCCAGATGAACTTCCAGGCCTTCCACTAGAATGGGAGACTGATTTCGCTATTGATGTGTTGCTGGATACCAAACCTATATCTATTCCTCCCTATAGAATAGCTCCTGCAGAATTGAAAGAGCTAAAGGCGCAATTGAAAGACTTGCTCACGAAGGGATTCATTCGACGCAGTTCATCGCCATAGTGAGCACCTGTTTTATTCGTAAGAAAGAAAGATGGTTCTTTACGAATATACATTGACTATAGGCAGCTGAACAAGGTGGCGATCAAGAATAAATATCCTCTTCCGAGAACCGATAATTTATTTGACCAATTACAGGGTGCCAAGTGGTTTTCCAAAATAGATCTGAGGTCAGGTTAGCATCAAGTGAGAGTTAGAGAAAAAGACATTCCGAAGACAACTTTCAAAACCAGATATGGTCATTATGAATTTTGAGTAATGTCATTCGGGTTGACAAATGCCCACAGTTGTTCATGAGTTTGATGAATAATGTGTTCGGTGCCTTTTAGATCTATTTGTGATAGTGTTCATTGATGACATTCTAGTATATTCTCAGACTGGAGCAGAACATTCAGATCATTTGTGTATTGTCCTCGAAATTCTTCGGGTTCGTGAATTGTATGCTAAATTTTCGAAATTCAAATTTTGGCTGAATTCGGTAACTTTTCTGGGCCATATTATTTTAGCTAACGGCATTCGAGTTGATACTCAGAAAATTGGAGTAGTGAAGACTTGGCCAAGGCCTACAATGCCTACAAAAGTCCCTAGCTTTTTAGGTTTGGCAAGCTATTATAGAAGATTTGTGGAAGGATTTTCCTCGATTTCTGTACCACTGACGAAGCTAACTCAGAAGTCAGCAAAATTTCAGTGGACCGATGCTTGTGAACGCAGTTTCCAGGAATTAAAGGATAGGTTGACTTTAGCTCCAGTTTTTACCCTTCCAGAAGGGGCCGATAGTTATGTTGTGTATTGTGATGCCTCCGGTGTTTGATTGGTTGTGTGTTGATGCAGCACGGTAAGGTTGTCACCTTCTTCTAGGCAGTTGCTGAAGCATTAGAAGAATTATCCAACTCATGATCTCGAATTAGCAGCGGTTATTCATCCTTTGAAGATATGGAGACATTATTTATATGGTGTTCATGTTGATATTTATTCGGATCATAAGAGCCTCTAGTATAATTTCAAGCAAAAGGAGTTGAATCTTCAGTAGAGGCGGTAGTTAGAGCTATTGAAGGACTATGATGTAAGTATACTATATCATTCAGGAAAAGCGAATGTGGTGGCCGATGCTCTTAGCCGCAAATCAATGGGTAGTCTGTGTGATGTTCAGCTAGAGAAGAAAGAATTAGTCCATGAGCTCCACCAGCTAGCTAGCCCCGGAGTCCTCCTAATTGATTCAAGCAATGCAGGAGTTGGTATTCATAACCCAACCGTTTCATCTTTAGATACGGAGGTGAGAGAGCGCCAATATGAAGATCCCCAGTTGAGTCACTATAGAGATACATTTCGATAAAGAGAAGTCAACATTTGAAGTTTCGCAAACGGAGTTCTTAGGTATCGAGGCAGGCTATGTGTGCCAGGTGTGGCGGACTACGTCGTCAGATTCTAGAAGAAACTCATTACTCTAGGTATTCCATTCACCCAGGAGTGATAAAGATGTATCACGATCTCTAGTTAATGTATTGGTGGGATGGAATGAAGAAAGATATAGCAGAATTAGTAGCCCAGTGTCCCAATTGTCAACAAGTGAAGATTAAACATCAGAAGCCAGGAGAATTATTGTTATATCCCGCATTTTTGTACGTTGGGACAATCCGGTTTAACTATGATAAGTTAGGGACAAAACCATTCCGGGATGCGAAGTCGAGACTTTTGACCTTCGATTTTGTTTTGGGACTTAAGTTGTTCATGAATTTGTTGGTATGGAACAATTAGGAAAATTTGGGACCAAAATTGGAATTTATGGAAGTTGAAAATCATGCAAAAATAGCCATGTTGGCCGTGTGAGTGGGAGATGGCTCCCACACATTTTTGTGTCCAATTTTAATTGCTCCAACACATGGTGTGGGCCAAGGACACTTGTTCCATTCATATAATAGCACAAAGATGATCAAGTAGTCATCCTTATTCATTCCAATACTTAGAAAAAAAATAGAAGTTGAAGAACACAAAGGGAGGCTCTCGGCCAACCCCCAAAAAATTGAGGTCCAATTTTAGCCATCCAAAAATTATTTTGTGGATGCAAATCCACTAATTTGAGGTCCCTAAGTAACGTGGAAGCGTTGTTCGGGTCATCCAACCATTCGTTGTGTCAATTGCAAACCCTAGGTAAAGTGTGGAGTTGAAGAAGAAAGGTAAGAATTGATTATGTTTTATGTATTATAAAGGTTGTATGCATGTTGTAGTATGCTAAAATGGATGAAAATCATGAAATATAGTAAGTTGGAATTGAGGTTGTGTGTGTAGTGCATAGCCGCGTGAGGTGTGTGTGTGTTGTGTGGTATTGAAGCAATGAATTAAAGTCTAGTTAGCAGTTGTGATTGTTGTAGAGTGGAGAAATGAATGAGAATCATCTACATATGTTTGTAGGAGGGTTGGTCGAATGTAGGCCATTTATGTGACAAGAAATGAATTAATATCGCTTAATGTTTTAGTTGTTATCGTTATGAATTCCATGATGAGAATGAGAGTTTAATGACGCATATTGATGTTGTAATTGTTGCGGACTGATTTGGAGGTTATTGTACATTTAATGTAATTTGTATATTTATGAGAATGATGTCGTTATAGTGTGGATTGTTGATACAAATCATGATTCGGAAGTTAGAGATGGGCTATGGTTGTGTCTCGGTTTGGGGACGCTTTTCGGGTGACTTGGGAGAAATTGTTGGATTGTTTGAAATGTTGTATGAATTGCTTGGAATGTCTTTGAATATTGTTGGTATGGGTTCGGTTAGTATTTGAATGTACAAGCGTTGATGTTGGCTTGAAGGTAAGTCAGTTAAATTGAATATATTGAAAGTTGTTGAATGGTGGAAAAGAGAGTTATTAATGTTGTATTGCCTTTCGGATTGATTATTGATGTTTCTAGGTTGGTTGTTGTTGTTGTTGTTGTTGATTTGGCCGAGTTAAATTCTCGGTTGGCTTTTACGGAGGGAAATGCGCCCAAATTTCTGTAGAATTAAGGGCTAAATGGAATTAAATGCCCAAATGTCTCTAGCTAATGTTTGGCATATTATGACTTGTTTGTAGACCTTGGGCAGCCCGAGACGTAGGTTGATATTAGCTTGAGTTTGGAGTAGCTTGGAGAGCGTTTGAGGTATGTAAAGCGCAACCCTTCCTTCTTTTGGCATGCCTTAGTCGTAAATAGGCTATGATACGAGCCTCGAGGAAATTCTACTGCGCGATCCGACCACCATGTCCGTGATTATTATTTGTTTCTTGGTCTTTGTATGCATGATATGATGAAATATTGGCCTCTATGTCTTTTGTATGACTACATTTCATAAAGTTGAATAAAAAGTTTGGTTTTTAAAAGAGTTTTGTTCCTAAATGATTCCGAAAACTACGAAAGTCCGTAACTTTCACCAGGAACCAGATCGCCTCGATATGCTCAAAAATTATTCCTTGATGTATGATGATTATGTTTTTCATAAGCGGGCCCGGCTCGGGTCGACACCCGTTCGTGGGTCCCGCGACTTTCTTTATGTACTTCTGACGACTTTTGAAAGAATATGATATGAGTATGATCCCGATTTCAAGTACAATCGAGTTTACTTACCTTTTAGTCTATGATAATGATCTCACGCATATGATTTTGATACATAACTATGGTTTCGAAGTTCGGGTTGATATGTTCCGAGTGGTGTTCGAAAGAAAATTTGATTTGACTATTGCCTTGGTTTTGAAATAATAGTTCGCTCGACTATTCTATTGAGTCCGTAATGACGACTATGTTTTTATTCCCACAAGTATGTCATATGATCTTGACACGTACCTACAATTTCTAAAGTGATACTTGATATGTTCTCGAATGATTTTCGGAAGGAACTTGACTTGACGGTTATTTAACTTTTAAACGAGATTTCGTCTGATTATGTTGTTGAGTCTGTGATGATGATTTGTGTGTATGGTTTCTCACTACTCTGCTCGTGCGAGCCATTATGATCTCTTTCACTGCGTCCCGGGCCAGGGCATGTATTCGTGCACGATTTTATAGTATGATTCACCGCGCCCCATTAGAGGGGGGCGGGGCATGTTATATGATATGATTACGATATGATGATATGGGGAGGTGTCCGGGATGGCAAATGATGACTTCATTCACCGCGTCCCTCACTAGAGGGCCGGGGCACGTTATATGTATATGATATGATGATTTTACTTACCGCGTCCCTCATTAAAGGGCCGGGGCACGTTATATGTATATGATATGATGATTTTACTTACCGCGTCCCTCATTAAAGGGCCGGGGCACGTTATATGTACATGATATGATGATTTTACTTACCGCGCCCCTCACTAGAGGGCCGGGGCACGTTATATCTATGCATGTGTACGAGATGATGTTCTGACTCTGTTTCTCAGTCCTATGACGAGCTGAATATGAAATGGATACGTATGATTTGTGTTTCAAAGGCAAGTGTTATGATTTTCTCGTTATTGTGCTACTTTTTGCCTCCTCGTTTCAGCACGGTTCTGTTTACGATATACCATACTTTACATGCTCGCATATATTTCGTACCGACCCCTTTCTTCGGGGCTACGTTTCATGCCCGGCAGTACGTATTTTGCGATCCATCCACCGGCGTGGGATTTCCATTCTCCGCTCGTCGAGTGCTCCCTTTGTTCGGAGCCTACATTTTGGTATACGCTGCGTCCGTTGCGTATGTATATTTGTTCGTGGGCACGGCGGGGCCCCGTCCCGTCATATGATTCGTGGGTCCGTTTAGAGTCTGTAGGACGTATATGTGGGTTAGGGCCTATCTGCATGTGTGTTTGTATGTTATATGTTCGGGCGATCCTACCACCCCGTGCGGGCCCGCTTGCATTTGTATATGTTTTGGGCCGTCGCGCCATTTTATAGCCTTGTAGGCTTCTATATATGTATATGTTTATGTTTGAGATGTGTTTGAGATAGTTGAGATAATTTGAGACGCGTACGATATTTGTATACGCGTAAGTCATCCGTATGTGATTCGAGTTTGACGACCGTGTCTGGGCGCCCTGTACTCGGCATCCAGTCACCGCCTACGGGTTGGTCAGATGTATGCATCGCAGCGGTTCGTCCTCGAATGTCTACGCACCGTGTCCGCAGTAGGTCTGTTTATCTGCTGTCGTGCACCACATCTATAAGCAGGAAGCCACAGGCATTTGTGATGCCATCTTTCCTTCGATCTGGGGATCGTGCGATAGAGCCGTGTTATCAGATGACTCTTTTCTCTCACGAAATGTCGTGTTTTCAATACGCTCCAGAGGTACATACGGGCCAGAAAAGAAGTCCGTGCAAGAAGAGACCCGCCACCGAGCCCGATGACTACTAGGGCCGT
>NC_081349.1:5765186-5785460 GCF_029784015.1 Lycium ferocissimum | reverse complement strand
CAAAATTGAGGAGAGTGTCCCCTTTTTTAAAAGTTAGGTTTACCTTGTTCCTTTCAAACTCTTCCGTAGATATGTGCCTCTCTCTCTTCTTTCCCCTCTTCTTTTAAACTAATCTGTGCCAATGGCATGTTCTAATTTGTTCAAGTCTGGGTACACTCAACTAAGTTGTCTTGTTTATTCTGTTCTAATTGTGTATTGAATTAGTGTGTCACTCATCTCACTCTAGGCCATGTCTAAGCTGTACTGTGCAGGATCAGTTCCCAATTTTATTTTCCATTGTTATGAATTAGGTTTCTTCTTCTAGAATTTTTTTTTCCAGTTGAATATTGCTCCTTTAACTTGTCTTTTTTGTGTAATGCTTTAAAACCTCTTAACTGGATTAACTAATCTCCTCTTTCATCTAGAGTAGGGTCTGGTTCTAATCACACCTTACATGAAATGATGTCTTTTAAAATCTAGTCCAATTCTGATATCTGGATGATCTGTTTCATATCTTGTGTTTAAGACAGGCTTTATCTTGCCTCCTCTACTTTCTCCTATCCATTTAACCTTGCTATATATCCCCCCCCACCACCCACCCCCCCCCCCCCCAAAAAAAAGTTGTATAAGTCCTTTATTTCCTAAGGTCAGCAGACTATAATGCTTTGGCATGTCTGTGCACAAGTGTGGATTGTCCAGAATAGAAGTAGCATCACCATGATAGAGTAGTTATTTGGACCTGTTAATTGAGCTGGGCTTTTCCATCAAAACTGTCATGAAAGAATGTCCTAGTTGGCTTCTATTTATAAAATACTGTGCTTGGATATTGTTTTGATCCTGGGATGAGTAGAACTGCCTCAGCAGTGGACTTATCTTTTTTTTTTTTTTTTTTGGGCCCAATAAAGTAGATGACAATTATATTTAGCAAGGACTATCCCTTTATCTTTTCCACTATGTAATTCATTTCCTTCTATGTAAAGTTATAAATAGTTAGAAGTGTTGTTCTTCTTTTTTTACTTATTACTGTCCAGTATGACGCCTATATATGTGTGTGTGTGATTCGTATACTCTCCATGTATGTTAGACTGTTGGGATATGTATTAGGACCTGGTTTGGTAATTCGGGGTATTTTTAGTCTCTCCGGTGTTAGCCATGCCTGGGGTTCTTAGAAACCCCTTGGAACTTGTGCGACATCGGGAACACAGGGCTAAAACCCAGTCCCCATACCATACTAAGCCTTAAAAATAAATCCACTATGGCGCCTCGATATATATGGGGGCCGAAGATATGATCCTTTATATGGTGCATGCGTTTGTATATATATATGTGTGTGTGTTTGATTATCCCAGTTATAAGAGTAGTTAAATATAAACTAACCAATTCCCTTTTTCTTTTCCTCCTCTACTTGCATAACCGCTTGGGTCCAAGATCAGCCCCCTATTGGGCCTTTGGCCCAATAGGACTTCTATTCAAATTAGGATTTAGTCCGCAAAGGAAATAATAGCCAGGCGCGCAGAAGGCCCAACCATGGGTCAAAATGGCCAACTAGGGGCTTGGTACGCCCCTAGTCTATCTCTCCTCGTTGTATATACATGTGTTCAAATTCAAACATGTTTGTAAAAGTTGTATTAAACTCATAGTATAGTGGGACCCTATGGTTTGACCTAGCCGTCTTAGGATAACGGTTCTTATGCCATTTAGATGACTTTAGGTCCCTAAGCGAATTTCCAAAACCACGATTAACTCTAACGTTTTAAAATAAGGTATAAAACTGGGTTTTCAAGGCTATTTTTTTCGCATAAACAAGCATTAATCCGTCTCTTTCAAAACTAAAAACTGAAATCTGGTTTAGTGTTAGCAAAATTCAATTGGTTATTTAAAAGAAATCTGATAGATCTTTCCCTCCACATTCTTTGAAAAAATGCAAACCCGATTTTTTTTAAAAGTTTGTTTTAAAGGAGAACCTTTACAAAGGCCTCAAGAAATAGATTTTCGGCCCAATACCCACAAACATTTTTGACCCAAACAGTTGGTTTATTTTATGTCACTTGTATAAATTTCAGAAAAATTCTAAGAAACTAAGCAATCCTAAAAAATGCAGTCTTTCCAAACAAGATAAATCAAATTTTGAACAAAGTTGGACTGGTTTATTTTTGGAAAAGAAACCGACTGAAGTAAGACTCGGTTCACTATAGATTTGGGTCAAATAAAAGGCCAAAAGGTAAGTATACACAGCTAATAGCTATCACTCCAAAATAGAAAAACGCCTTTTAAACCGTCGTAATATAAAGAATTCCGGATAAAACTGAACGTACCAATAAGTACGACCCCGAGCCAAGTGTATGAGTATGGACTTAATTTATAAATCAAGACCTTTATTTACACTTTTTTCTTATAAACACATATACTCCTTGTACATAAAAGGAGGCTATTTATATACGGATGTTATAACTCCGGAACTACGATACCCTATATATAGAGGGAATATATCCAAATTTTTCACAAAGGAACATATGATATGCGATTTATTGATGATAGTTCTTTCGCGAGAAAATAAATACAAAATAAGCAGTTTAAGCAAATACTCCTACACTGGAATTCGAAGGTCAACCATATAGTACGGATCCTTAATAATCGGGTGACTAACACCTTCCCCAGGGAATCATCAGAACCCTTACATAAAACACTAGATTACGAAGGTTTTTTTCACTGCATTTGAATAAACCCTTCAAAATCGGTTTTCCTAATTTCCTAAAAATTAGGTGGCGACTATTTTTCAAATAAGTCCGAAAGAGCATCAACGAGTTCGTAGTAGCCTTTTTTCGCCCTAAACCCGCGTGAAAAAGTGAACCATCACAGACATGTATAAAGATAACAAGGTAAGAGAAAACAAGCAAACCATAAAATACAGGTCATACTTCTAAGAAATTGACTCACATAATCAAGCCTTGATGCAACAACTAAACCCAAGTGAAACAAATATCCAAGTATACAGAAAACCAGGTACCATCAAGACAAATCAACATGTAGCGCATATCAAATACAATCCAAGAATGTAACTAACACCATATCCAAATCATCATCAACCACGAAGCATAATCAAGCAACGCCATATGAGATATGAATGCAATGCAATGCCTATACTCTTGCACTCTGACAGCGGAATATCTCCACTCCTCGGCAGCACAACCCACGGGGGACCCACGAAGTCCAACCATTGTCACTCCGCACACAGCTCAGAGGACCTAATTATTTACAAGTGTCGCAATATCAGTGTTCCATATCAGCCCCTCCGCACACAGCTCAGAGGTGACTTACTATGTTCCATAATCCTCAATGTTCCTTCTCGTTTCCATCAATAGTGCAGTCACACAGCATAATAAGATGATATGAAATGAGTATGGAACGATACAAGTACAAACAATGAATAATATCAAGTTCAAGTTGTGCCACACACAACGCATCAGTATCATTAATAAGGGATCCACACAGTAATCATAATGAATCTCCAATTTTCATAACAATAAGAGCAAACTATACCAAAATGGCTATACTAATAACGAGGCGTACACTAAGTACCAATATCAATATCAAGTAATTTCATCCTTCCGATTTACTCCCAATTCACAAACAATCCACCAATTTATACACAACGTACCAAACAGGGTCCTATGGAGTCTACGGAGCCGATGGCCGATCAAACAAGTCACAAGCAATAACAAACCCTAAGGCAAAATCCAATCCAACTTCATACCGGAAGGTTTACATGAAACTACGACAATATCTTCTAAATGTACACTTCGGCAGTCGAAGTATCACCACATGGGTAAACCGTAACCTACCTGGAATGCCGAAATAAGTAGTCATGAACCGTCAGCCACACACTTTCCCTTCCTTTGAGTCTCCAAATAATCAAAGTATATTCATATTCGAAATCTATATTAGAAATCATGAAGAACGATATCTATATTGCTATCATTTTAATTGGGTAAAAAACCGACCCTAGAATTTGGGGAAATGGGGCCCACAAGGGCAAAATGGAAAATTCGAGGGTAAATTATCCAATTAAACACTAGGTGATCAAAACCCATCAACTAATTGCTAAATTAATTCAAGAATTCATCCAATTTCAAAATTCAAGCAAAACCTCCAATTTAGGGTATAAACCCTAACTCTTAAATTCAAGAATTCATCACTAATAATGGAAGGTATATGATTAACAACCTTAGATATATCATAATCTAGCATAAACCCAATCAATTTAATCATTTAAAGCAACTTAGGAAGTCTAACCAATTTTATGAACTTCTCAAGAAAGACCCATTAAACCCTCTTTCATGAAAAACCCCAATTTCCTAATTTAGAAATCATGAATTAAAGCTTAAAACTACGGAATGAATCAAAGGGAAATACTTAGATTATGGTTTAGACCTTACCCCATAGAAGAACATCCTTGAATTCTTCCAAACCCAAGCTTTCAAGATGAGAGAAACCCCAAGCAACATTAATAGACAAAAGGCCCAGCTGTTCCGCCTCGTTCCTGGTGCTAAATGATCCAAAAGCTCGCTTTTGATGCCTCCAATGGATTCCTTGTGAAATTTCACTCAAGTTAGGCTTTTCAATCACTCCATTTGACCTTATAATGAATGTGATATGGTGGTTTCAATATTTGGAAGAATGCATATTTTTAAATACGAATTCAGTGGCAATTTCGTAATTAATCTGAAACATCTATCAACCCAATTCTTAGTAAAATGACCATAATTCCCTCATACGAAGTAGAAACTCGATGATTTCTGTTGCTATGGTTATGAAATTACAATACAGCTATAATGGTTCAGTCGAAACACGAATCAAAGTCCGTTTGCTCAATATGGTAACCTTTATGCTCAAATCGACGTCAAAACCGAAAACAATCACCATACAACCCAAACGTATCCAAAACTCATCGGAATCTACCCAAACTTTATGAACACGTCCAAAATCATCATACAAACTTATTGGATCTTTTAAAACATTGACACGGGATCATCTTGACTCGATGTTGACCGTGGTCAACTCCAATTCTAACTTAACCAGTTTCTCAACCAATGACCCAAATCACATCCGAACCCTTCGGGCACCAAACCAATGACACTACTAAGTCATAGATCACCCTCCGAACCTAATGGAACTGTCAAAATTCAATTACAGGCACGTTACCCTAAAGTCAACTTCGAGTCTAATGATTTTCGCTTTAAGGCCAAATTTTCTAAAAGTCATTCCAAAACCCAAAATGATACGTAGGGAACTGTGCCATCGGTCCCTGTGTGTCAAAATAATACTAACAAGGCTCGGGGAAGGTCCAACAGGGGAAAAAATGGTAAAAACGCTATAACGACCAAACGGGTCGTTACAAGATATTGGGCAGTTGTGGTCCTGGTCCTCCAAAGAAAGGGTATGTTTGTCAGGTTGTCATGTTTAGAGAAATGGTAAGGGGATCATGGAATCAAGAGGTAGAGTATTTGAGAGTTATGTTGCAGTCATACCAGGTAGAATTGACATGAGGGTTCAGTGTTGAGTTGAAAAGTTTAGTTATGCCGTGGGTCGATGGGAGTCAGTGGTGGACTAATGAGAATGACACTAGTGTTGGACAAGTGCGAAGTTTTAGTACTCAAGGAGCTATCGGGTGTTGCATCTAATAATGGATTAGTGTTGAGAGTCTTGTCCCTGTTGTGTAACTTTCGGTTAGTTCCTACTACTACTGGTGTACTACTCGGTTGAGTTGATCGGATGAAAGGGATAATCGCGCGAATGGTTAGAGGTGTTCTAGTTTGAAAATTAGGACGTTCGAAGTGGTAAATCCATGATGAGGTTGTCACACCCCTTTTTCCCCACAAAAATGATTTTTCTGTTAAGTTCAAAGGGTTTTCAATTAGAAAGTGACGAAAATTGTGTTTGAAACGGAATTTTATTTAGAGAAAAAGAGTCGCCACCTGGCATCGAGTTTTAGTGTGCTAAGTGACCGTGAAATCAATATCCCTTTCAAAACAAGTTTGATTCTAAAAACTAATCAGCGACAGAGATTCCGGTTGAGGAATTCTGTTCACCGAGGGGAAGGTGTGAGGCATCCCTCGAGTCTCGTGGTTTTAGCACGGTCCCTTTAATTAACTCGTATCGGCTTAAATAGAAACTCAGTCAAGTAAACTCAAGTAATCACACAAGCACGTGCACAAGAAATATTTGAAAAATAAAGTCTGAATTATTACAACCTGAAATAAATGAAAAATGCGAGAAAATAAACCTATACTACCCTATACTAAACTATACTAAGCTATCCCCGACATCCCGGGGTCTTCTCCAAGAGCGGACTCCATTTTTTACATTGATTTTCTTCCGGGACATCCCACTCGGGAATGAATACACAATACATAAAGCAAGCAAAAGGAATAAAACACACATGCAATTTAAACAAACCTAATGTTTGCCTACCCAATCCAATTTACGAAGTAAGTAATAAAAATAAAGCCCAATCTTGCGATCCCTTTTACTAAATTTCCTAATCACGATTTAACATATCTTTAGAAATTAGCCTATAGATCTTAAGCAAATTGAAAAACTTAACGTGGTTTTTAGCACTAAGTAATTGTTACACAAATCAACCTTATTAACCCCATCGGATCAGTAATTCACAAAAGAAAACAAACACCAAGCAAATATTCCATCCAACATCAATAACAAAGATCTATGAATTAAAGATGGGGCAAAGTTTAGAATTGGACCTCAATGCTTTGATTCCACAAATTTATATCGGCAAGAACCAAACTAAAGCCTTGACCGGAATCCGATGACCTCGACAAAAAATCTGAAAACTCCAATTAATTAAACCAGATTTGTGGCTCAAAACCAAAAAATTCGAACCGAATAATTAAGGTAAAAAAATATATTCGAAAAGTTGATGGTTTCGGGGTGGTTTTCAAAACTATTTCGGGCTATTTCGAGTGTATTTCAGATGGGGGTTTTTTAAATCAAAAATGGGGGAGGTAGGCATCGGTTTTGTTGGTGGGAAAAGGGTAGTCAACAACGTAGGTCACGGTGGTGTTTGGTTGGTGGAAATAGGGTGGTGAACGGGAAAAGGTTTGTTAGACAGTGGCGAAAATGGGGTTTATGGTGGAGGCGGTTTTGGGTGGTTGTATGGTGTTGGAACAGTGGTGCGTTGGTGGTGGTTTGAAGGTGATATGCTGGTGGTGATGATATGGGTGATAGATGTAGTTGGGGGCGGCGGTGATGATGGGACGATGTAGTTGGCTTTTTTTTTTTTTTTTTTTTTTTTTGGTGTTTTGTAGGTATTTCCATTTCTGTGTGTTTGGAGATGAAGGTGATGATGATTCTTTGTTTTTTTTTTCTTTGGTCGTCCCTCCCCTCTCTAATCTCCCTATGTATTTGTTGTGTGCTAGTGTATATCTAGTGTAGAAGAGTGGAGTAGTGAGCAAGAAAAATTCGACTGGATCCCACGTATGGAATATGCTCCAAGTGTGATGGTTTATGCATGCAGGTGTATAAAACGTGTATTGTAAAATGAAATTGGAGGAATTAGTTTGTTGGAAGGAATCTTATGAGGTGGAACTTTTTGGTTGGTCCTCTTTTGATTTCGTTTTATCACTTTTTTTTTTAGTTTTCTATTAATAGTAAACAAAATCTAAAATTACAAAAATAAGAGCATTAACTAACTAATTTTTAAGAAAAATGCAAAATTTTGACAAACAAACAACACTCTATTTTGTAGTTTTCGATTTTCATGAATAAAACAACTAAAATCAGATAAAACTCCAAAGAGCAATATTCGACTCAAAAGAAAAATTTATACACTAAAAAGATGAAAACATCCCGAGGCAGGTAAAAATTACGTACCTGCATCCTATTCCTCTTTGATTGGGAACACGAAGAGTTCTCAGACAAATACATAGACGACGAGACAAATTTTGACTCGACCATTATTTGAAGGAAGAGAAAGGAACATAACAAAAATGTGACCGAGCCCTGGTCTTGGGCATCCTACATATCCCAGGTTATAAGGGAATCAGGTCCCATGTAGTTCAAGAAACATAAGGGTGATGGAACATACTGAGCTGAAGATTTGAGTGAGGTCCTGTCAAGATTCCGGTCCGCGGCTCCTGTTATTACATCAAAATGGAAAACAAAAGTTAAAAAGAAGATATAAGTATGAGATCCTATCTATTCAGCTTCTCTTGAATTTTGACTTGAATCTTCACGCTTTCTTGAGTGGTGAGATAACCGTATTGATCTCGAAAGTAAGCCCTATTCTTCAGGCTGGCTCCTGTGACATCCAATTAAATCTGAAAGTACATCCTATTCTTCAGGCAGGCTCCTGAACTTGAAATTGAAAGGTGTTCCTGAAATTGAAATTTGAATGTGTCCCTATTCTCAGGAGTATTCCTGAACTTGAAATTTGAAGGTGTCCCTATTCTCCAGGCGGGTTCCTGACTTGCTTCCCATTCTTCAGGTGGGTCCTGTAAATTATCAAAAACACATAAAACGAACAAAAATTTTTTGCCCCAGGAAAATTTTGTGAGTGTTAGCAAAAGTAAATTAAATCCCATTATCCAGGAGGGTCCTGATAAACTAATCCCATTTTCCAGGAGGGTCTTGACAAATTAAATTCTACTATCCAGGAGGGTCCTGACGTTTCCAATTCTTCAGGCGAGTCCTGACTTACTTTCCATTCTACAGGTGGGTCCTATGAATTATTAAAAACACACAAAACGAACAAAAATTTTCTGCCCCAGTTTCATTGGGAAAAATTTGTGAGTGTTAGAAAAATTATAAACTATGTGTAAAATAACTTAATGATGAAAGTAAAATCAAAGGCTCCAACTAAAAAGTGCATCTCCTAGGAGGAAAGTTTAAAGGACTCGAACTAGGAAATGCATCTCCTAGAACTAAGATCGAAACATTGGAACTAGAAAGTGCGTCTCCCAGAGGTGTAGCTGAAAAATCTAACTAGGAAGTGCGTCTCCTAGGAGTGGAGGTTCGGATCAGGAAGTGCGTCTCCTAAAAGCAAAATCTAAAAGACACAAACTAGGAATTGCATCTCCTAAGTGTTACGGTTCAAATTAGAAAGTGGCTCTCCTAAAGTCAAAAACCAGAGAGACCCAGACTAAGAAGTGCATCTCTTAGGGATTAAACTGAAACACTCGACTAGGAAGTGCGTCTCCTAGGAGTAGAGGTTTGCATTAGGAAGTGCGTCTCCTAGGGGTTATAGTTCAAATTAGGAAGTGCATCTCCTACAGTCAAAAAACAGGGAGACCCAGACTAAAAAGTGCATCTCTTAGGGATTAAACTGAAAGACTCGACTAGGAAGTGTGTCTCCTAGGAGTAGAGGTTTGCATTAGGAAGTGCGTCTCCTAGGGGTTATGGTTCAAATTAAGAAGTGCGTCTCCTAAAGTCAAAAACCAGAAAGACCCAAACTAAGAAGTGCATCTCTGAGAGGTTAAACTGAAATACTCTTACTAAGAAGTGCATCTCCTAGGAGTGATGATTCAAAATACGAAGTGCGTCTTCTGAAGGCAAAACCTCAAAATATCCAAACTAGCAAGTGCGTCTTCTATGTGTAGTGGTTCAAATTAGGAAGTGCGTCTCCTAAAAGTAAAAACTGAAAGATCCAAATTAGGAAGTGCGTCTCTTAAAAGAAAAACCTGAAAGACCAGACTAGGAAGTACGTCTCCTAGGAGTAGAGCTTTGGATTAGGAAGTGCGTCTCCTAAAACCCGGACTAGGAAGTGTGACTCCTAGAGGTGACATTATTCATAATTAAAACTTTGATCAATTTTTGTTGCTTGCAAACCTATGTTGTGACATGCCTTTACATCAGCAAAAATGAGACATTGCACCTTTTGAAGATTTGAACCTTTGATTTGAGGATAACATCCATTCCTGTTTCAAACAAAGAAAATTTGTGAGTTTAAAAATGTGGTAGTTGGTTTGTGTCCTTGGTTCTAAAGATGATTACTCATTCACTTGTCCTATTCAGCTGTGGTTTCAAATAGTCAATGCTCATTGTCAGCTCGTTGGGCTACTGACCCAAACTTTTGCTACCGGAGTGACTTTCAGTAATTTTAAACAAACACCAACACTAACAACTGTTTCATGGTGCCCATCAATTCAAACTCTACTGATCCTTTATATTTTCATGACTCCAGAACCTATCAACGAACGATAACTCATTGGGTACTCTACCACTCTTTGAATCATGTTACCTTCATGTGCTAGCCAAATGTCTTGTTTCACAATTGGAAAAGCTGGAAGCAAGTTTTGAAATCCTCTCTCCACTCGTTCTACATGGATTGACTCAACGAAACAAAACAAGAGAAGTAAAAAATGTAGAAATGGAAAGAAGCGATATTCAACAAGAAATATCCCTTACTGGGAGAAAAGGAAAAAGGACACTTATCTGAATATGATAGCTAGCTCCAATGGTCATGACATGCATTTATGATTGAGCGGCCTGATCTGTTCAACTAATTTATCCTTTAACTCCTGTTGTGCTCTCATAACTTGTTTTGAAATTAGGAAAAATAACTTCTGTTTTGAATTTTCTTTGGTTGGACCGAACCCCCAGAATAGGGTTGCCTACGTATTCTGTCGCGACAAGAATCAGGTCAAACGTAGCTCAGGCAGCTCATTTCTTGTGTTTTCTCTTCTTCTTTTTTCTTTTTTTGGTTTGTGTGATTTTGTTTCCTTCTTTCTTTTTCTTTTTGTTGTCCTTCTCTTTTTTTTTTTTTTCCTTTTTTGATTCTATTTTGATTCCAAAAGAGGGGTATGAAAGAAAATAAAACTAAGGCTCAACAGGGGTAGCAAATGGTGACATAACATTTAGATAGCAGAATGAAATGCCTTCGTCATACCAATCCTTAAAAATGTCAAGTACAAAACACGTAATTTGAGAATGAGAAATGAAAATCATATGGTATCTCTTCACAACAAATTCATTGTTGCATATTGTCTCTCATTTTTCCTAGATACTTGTCTCTGCTTGTTTTTTCAAATGTTCTTCTGCATAATTTTCAGGTTTTGGTGCATTTGTCCCCCAGCTAGACTAGGTTTTAAGATCTGACCGAAAAACCCGCATGCATGCCATGTCACTAGAACCAGCCCGAAACAAACTGTATAAAAGTAAACTAAACAAAATGAATTAAAAATTTGACAAAAACCAAAACTTTTTTTTTCATTAAACAAAAAAGATAGAAGAGTTTTAACATTAAAACAAGCAAAGTAAAATCCAAATTACAACCCTGAATAATTCGGATAACCGAAAGAACATCAAAACAAACTACCAATACTCCTTCCAAGTGGGAAAAGAAGTGACTTCCACAATTGCTGAGCTTAACACCTCAAACGCTAAGTTGCATATCAACACTACTAGAAACTTCACCAATGTCAAATACACTATCCTCAACAAATAGGTTCTAGGTCCCCTTGGCTAACTCCCTCATTGCCACAAAGTGTGCATCATCATGTGCCGGTATAGAGTTCTCTGCGATGTTTGGAGTGTCGCTATCCTATACTACAATCAGTTTTTCTTGAATCATTCCTTCTAGTTCTCTTTTTAAAGTATGACAGTCTTCAGTACTGTGTCCCTGAATATCATAATGATATGCACATCGTACGGTGGGATCAAAACTTTTTGAATGCGGGTCAGGAGTATACCCGAGTAAAGGAGTGATCAGGCCCAAATGTCTCAATTTCTAGAACAAGCTCATATAAATTCTCCAATCGGTGTGAAACTATCCCTTGGCCTCTGTCTCCTCCCGTACTCCTGCCTCGAACGGGGATTATATGGTGCTCTGAAATTTTGTGGAAACGGATAAGGGTTTTGTGGTGTTAGTGCTTGCCATTGTGTGTAATTTGGTGATCGACATTGAGGCTGAGTATATTGACGATGGCAGCCCCTCGAAGGCTGACTTTATCCAGATGCAATCATTGCAACATCAGAATTTTCATCCCTCTTTATCCCAAGATTTCTTGACCCATTTTTAATTGCATGTGCGGTGAAGTTAAAGGTAGCAAAACTAACAATACGTCATTTTCTAATCCTATCTTCTATCATCTCTATCACGACCTAACCTACCATGACCGGCACCCACACTAACTCCTAGTGGGCAAACCAAAACGTAAGCCAACTACTCATTCAAGTCCATTTTTATGTTAACCAATTCAATCAGTTATTAACCATTCAAGCACAAGATAAATCAAAATTTAGTCATGCCATAAAATAAGGAAGTAAATGCGGAAGTCCTAACTATTACAACCCCAAAATTCGAAAGTCACCGTACAAGGACTCTAATCCAAAACATGTCTAAGGAATGTATGCTGTCTAACTAAATAACCAACAATGTCTGGAATGAAAATAGACATCAGAAAAGAAGATCTTCGGGCGGCCTGGCATGGATAGAAGCTCACCCTAAATCCGTCAGCAAACGGCCTCAACTCTAGATATGAGGTCGGGTAGCAGTCTCTAGATCACATTCTGCACTCAAAGAATGCAGCAAGGTAGTATAAGTACAAACACTATGTACAGGTAGATATAATAGGCTGACTAAGATTAGTATCATGCATGCATCATAAGATCAATAAAATAGACAAGCCAGTCAACAACACACAATCAAATAACCCAACAACAAGTCAACCAAGGATAATAACAATCAAGTCACCCAACGATATCTAGAGTCAGACCAACGGACGCAAACAACAGAATAAGTCTACCAACAATAACCATATAGACGCTGTACACACATGCTAACTGATGTCATTGCTCAGTAGTCATGACCTGCATAAGACTCATGATGTCCATATACCACTCGTTCCGGATTCACACCTCGGACCCGAGCTCACAACTAGGCCACATCCTCACCCTAGGTCAAATGTGTTTGTTCATAGCTAGGCCTTATCCTCACCCCAGTCAAATGAGCCTTTTCATATATATATCCGTATTTATTGTCACATTGTTTTCAATAATCGAATTATCATTTGTATCTCAATTTCACCAAGTAGATCATATTAACTTCTCACTATAACATTATCAACCTATAAGTTCCAACCCAATGAATAGTGGCACGAAGCCTACATATCACTCAATCAATAGCATATAGGAATTTCAACCACACACATCATGTTTGAAGACTAGACATGCTTTCTCCTATCAATTTCACAACACATACAATCAACTAATCAAAGTCTAACTCAAGTAGACTGTAACCTACCTCAAATGTAGAGCTGGAACAATGCAAATTACTCTGCTATAGCTTTTCTCTTCCGTAAAGCCTCAGAACGCTCAAAGTCTAGCAATTAATATGCTAAATAAGTCATAATCACTCTAGTCACAAAATCAATTCAAAGAATACCCTTCCCTTTTGCCCCATTCCAATGGGTGAGTGATTTCTAGGTGTAAATCAGCCTAACATTAGCCTTAGCAACCACCAACTATCAATTTACAAGGCTATTTAATCAGAACATCTATTACAAGTAGTTTCTATGGTCAAGCTACCATTTTTATGAAATCCTAAGTCACAATTCACTTAGTTCATGTCTCTAATGGTTCAATTCTTGATTAAAAAGTGATAACTGCAGCCATTAGGTGATAAACACACAATAACAATCATAACGCAATCAATTATTGAAAGTCTATTAAGTTCTAGGGTTACTATTCCCAATTCAACATTGTAGACCCATACATAGGATGATAATCATGAAAATGAAAGCGTAAAGATGGAAGGAATGGTTGAGACTTACATCTCAAGGATATTCTTGCCCTAGCTTGGAATTTTTCCCTAGGTACTAGTGGGGAACTATTTTGGAGTTTTATGAATAAAGAATTCGAAACTAAGTATTTAAAAGCTGACATTCTGTCCCCATTGACCTCTGCGGTGGCCCATCTGTCACTGCAGCGGTCCCGCTATAGCGAGCAAGTGCCTCCTGTAGTGGACCTCACTAAATCCTTCCCTCCGTTGTGGAGGGCCTCATCCCTCTATAGTAACACCGCTACAGCAGTCCAGTGCCCGCCATATTCGACACACCCAAACTAGGCTGACCGCGACAGCTGTCCCGCCACAGCTGTACCACTAAGCCAGTAAGCTCGCTGATTTCAAAGTTTTTCAACTCTACCACCCAACATTTCATCCGAGGCCTCACAAACACAACAAATCATGCACAATGATATAAAAATGCTATACGGACTCACCCGTGGCCTCAAAATTCCCGAGGAGTTCTAATTTCTTACGTCACCCCTTCCCCCCCATGGACTCAACACAATCAAACAATAATCACAAGTAAGTGAAGTTTTCAGTTCTTCGACTTATACAATCGAGTTTCTATTAGCTCGTTCGACCCTTGGGAAGGTTCTATTTGGTGGGGTGATCCTATATTTTTCATAACGACCGGGAGGGTCGTTATACCAGATACCAATTAAAACACTATTCATCCCCGAACGGACAAGGATGAGGAATCTAGGAAAAGTTACCTGACTCGGCGAAAAGCTGAGGATACTTGCTACGCATATCCGATTTTGTTTCCCAAGTAGCTTCCACCACTGGGCGATTCTTCCACTGAACTTTCACGGAGGCTATTTCCTTTGATCTTAGTTTATGAACATCTCTATCTATGCTAGCAACAGGCTCTTCTTCATACTTCAAGTTCTCATCTAACAAAATCGAATCCCAACGGTTTATGTACGAACCTCGCCGTGATACCTCTTTAACATCAAAACGTGAAATACCGGATGGACGCCTGATAAGCCCGGAGGTAAAGCCAACTCATAAGCTACCTCCCCCACATACTTGAGAATCTCAAATGGCCCAATGTACCTCGGGCTAAGCTTGTCCTTCTTCCTAAACCTCATCACACCTTTCATGGGTGAGACTTTCAATAACACTTGCTCTCCCTAAGATCTCGGACCTTACGGTCAACATACTCCTTTTGCTTACTCTGTGCTTCAAGAAGTTTAGCTTGAATCATCTTCACTTTCTATAAGGACTCTCTCAGAAGGTCCGTACTCCAAGGTCTTACCTCAAACGCATCGAACCAACCAATGGGAGACCTATATCTCCTGCCATACAATGCCTCAAATGGATCCATGTCGATTCTCGAGTGGTAGCTATTATTATATGCAAACTCAACCAATGGTAAGAATTGATCCCAATGACCACCAAAGTCTATCATACAAGCCCGAAGCATATCTTCAAGAACCTAAATGGTTCGCTCAAACTGCCCGTCTGTCTGAGGGTGGAAAGTTGTACTAAGGTCCAGCCTACTACCCAATTCCTCATTCAAATGCTCCCAAAATCGAGATGTGAACGTTGTGCCCCTGTGGGACACGATGGAGATAGGAACCACATGTAGCCTAACCACCTCACGAATGTAGATCTTGGCTAAGTTCTCCACGTCATAAGTTATCCGTATCAAAATAAAGTGGGTGGACTTAGTCAACCTGTCCACAATAACCCTGACAGAATCAAACTTCCTAACGTCTTCAGAAGACTAACCACGAAATCCATTGCTATTCTTTCCCACTTCCACTCAGGAATGGGCATCCTCTGAAGTGTACCCCTAGGTTTTTGATGTTCATACTTGACCTACTGGCAATTCAAACACTGAGCGATAAAATCCACTATATCACGCTTCATCCTAGTCCACCAGTAGTGTTGTCTCAAATAGCGGTACATCTTAGCAGTGCCAGGATGAATAGAATACCTCGAACTATGAGCCTCTGCCAGAATAGTCTTGATCAAATCACCCACACGTGGCACGGAAACTTGCCTCTTAATCCATAACACCACCTCTTCATCAATCATGGCCTCTTTGGCCTCACCACGTAACACCTTGTCACAAATTTTACACAACTTAGCATCCTCAAACTGCTTAGTCTTAATCTGCTCTAGAAATGATGATCGAGCCTCAACACAAGCCAAAACCCTGCACGTGTTGGAAATATCTAGCCTCATAAAACTGTTTGCCAGAGTCTGAGCCCTCTCTAGCTAACGGACGCTCTGAAGGGATCAAACGGGCCAGACTTCCCAAGCTAGTCAACTTCCTACTCAATGCGTCAGCCACTATATTTCCTTTACTAGGATGATACAGAATGGTGATGTCATAATCTTTCAGCAGTTCTGTTACATCTCGAAAATTTCAGATTTGTTGCCTTGTGAGTAGACTAATATGAGCTTAAGATGAACATGAAGTCCTTGCGAGATTAAGGAGATTATTAGATAGCTTAAAGTGCATACCATAAGATTTTGAAGTCATATGAATATGTGAAGTTAAGTTCGTCAAAGGAAGTGAGATGCAAGACGTGTTTGGAAAGGTTTTCGCAATAGCTGATTCGATGCGTGTTTAGAAATGTCTTGAGAGGCTTATATAGGGCCTATTATATGTTTAATAAAGAGTTATATAAGTTCCAAGAAGGTTCCACAAGGATTGGAAGTCAAACGAGTCGACGAGAATGAAATTCGGGAATTTCTAGTTGTACGGCCATTTGTACGGACCGTACAAATTATACGGCCGTATAATGGTCTGTAGATTACTTCCACATAAGGGTGATCCCTGGTGAGATTATACGGTCCAATTATACGGACCGCATAAATTATACGGCCCGTATAATTGGCCGTATAATCGGGTCGGGTCAAATTTTTCTTTTTATATACATGGACGACCTTTACTTTCTTTTTTATTTCCCACTTTCTCCAAACTCTTCAAAGCTCTAAAACCATTCTCCAAGCATATTCCACTTAAACCCAAGGGAAAACAAAGATCAAATAGCAAGAATTAAGGTGTTCATGTGTTGGAAGGCTCACTAGGGTTAGTAGACTTCAAGAATAACTTGGGTATTGAAATTAGGGTTTCCATATAAGTTGATAGCTTGCTCCAAAGCTCATTATTATGAGATAAAAGGTTAGTTTTCATGCTTATTTCATGTTATTAAGAATGCTTAGCTGTTGCATAACTTGGGTGAAAGGAGAAAGTAGAGGATGAGTTCTAAATATAGTTTTCATGATGTTTTTGAGTAGTAAGCCAACTTGAATCATGATTCTTAGTACGATATGGATATATTCTTGTTATAAAAGGTAATAATGATGTTGAGGAAGCGTTGTATGAAAATGTGCTAAGGGTTGATGTGAAGTTGTTAGTATAAGTTAAATATGAGAATGAATTTTGAAGACTTAATGGAATGTGATTACTTAATTATGATATTGTGGATGTTATTATGGATGTTTGGTAGTTGTTTTGTAATATGGTAGAAGTCGATGAAATAAGAGAAATGCTGACCAATTTTCGTTAACTCGTGAATTGTTCTAGTTTGAATTTAAGAGTATCTTTAAGGCTTAACCAAGGTACGAATCCTTTTCAAATGTAGATTTTCCAAGCTTCGACGGTGAACGTTAAGTAGTTAAGAAGACAAAGAGGTATGTAAGGCTAACCCTTCTTTCTTAAGGCATGATCCCATCGCTGTATACCCTCACGTGAATTCCATATTGTCTTCCAAGATGACTCCATTCTTAGAATAACTAAGGTTCATGATTCTTGAAAATCTCATGATACCATCGGTCTTATCCTATAATAGTTGATCCTCTAAGGAAGGATATAATGAAGTAATGATGACGATGATGATGTTGAGAATACGTATGTGTGTGTGTGTATATATATATATAGAGAGAGAGAAAAGACATCTTTTCATCCTTGAACTTGGCAGCAAAACTCACTTTAGCAACTAAACTTAAGTTATATTTATATACCCCCCTTAACAACTTACGTTTCAATTATTTTCCACCTCTAATGCTGATGTGGCCAAAAAAAAATAAAAAAATAAAAAAATCATGCGCGTAAATTCCTTAAAAATAAGGTGGGCCCACTGATGTGTGTATATTGTACAATAAAAAATAAAAAATAAAATGGGCCCCATGGCCCCTAAACCTTTACCCCACCTCCCCACCCCTTCCCTCTCCTTCTTCTCCATCCTCCAAAACGTTGCTGCTCTCTTCCTCATCTTTTTTCTTCTTCTTCTTCTTCTTCTTCTTCTTCTTCTTCTTTAATTTTTCTCCTTTCTTTTCCTAGATAAATTGAAGAGAGCAAATTTAATATTGCATCTATAAATGGGTAAATAAACATATCTTTATTTAATTTAATGTGAACACAAAATGCAAATGAAGATGGGCAGTTCGTGCAATTTCTTCATTGTTGTTGCATAAGTCCATTTGAAGGGCAGTTCGTGCAATATCTTCATCATTTAACAACAATGAATTATGGGTTTCTGGTAGTTTTCGAATCAGATTTGAAAAATGACATTGAAAGTTTTCGAAGAAGCGGCGAAGCAAGCTTGCGGAGAGTGGAAGTGGGTATGCCATTGAAATTAGGAAAAGCCTCTGTTATTGTCTTTATTTTTCTAAACAACAATGAAGAAATTGAAGAAATTGCAGGTGGGCTTTTGTTGATACCACCGCCGCCTCTTTTTTTTGTTGATACCAATCCGAATTTCAGTCCAAAATTTGTGAATTTTCTTAATTTGGTGATTTGAATGAGAAGTAGAAACAAAATTGGAAGAAGATGGTCTGTTGGAAATTATTGTTGCTTCGGTGGTGGGAAAGGTTGACGGCTGCGGTGGTGGGGTTATGGTTGAAATATGATTAATAAAAGAAAATCTTTGACAAAAATGGAATTTTTCAGTTGGGTTGATTTAAGGAGGCTGTGGTTATGGTGGTGGTGGTATGGTGGCGGCGGCGGTGGTGGTGGCGTGGTGGCTGCGGTGATGGCAGGAGAAAGAAGAAGAAAGAGAAAAGGGAGAAAGAAGAAGAAAGAGAAAAAATAATAAAAGAAAAATAAAAAATGAAGAGTTGGTAATTTTTTTGACATGGCAATGACGTGGCAATGATGTGGCAATGACGTGGCGCGATTGTAATACACCTCACATTGTGAGAGTGGTATTAATTTTTCAGGATGAAAAATAATTAAAACGTAAGTTGTTAAGGGGGGTATATAAATATAACTTAAGTTTAGTTGCTAAAGTGAGTTTTCGTGCCAAGTTCAAAGGCGAAATGATGTCTTTTCTCATATATATATATGCACCAAGATATGACTATTAAGAACATCGATCTTATACGGTACGGGCATGATATCTATCGCGCGCACACCACTACAGTTGGGTACGGGTAACACTGAGCCTTGGTAGGGCCAGGTACATATAACACCGAACTTCATCATGGTCGGGTACGTAAGACACTGAACCTCTATGGTCGGGTATGATACTACTATAAGTATAAATGTATGAAATGGGAGGTCCGTATTAGAAAGAGGGTAAGTAAATACAATGAACGACGCTAGAGGTATAAAAGGCTCTATCCTCCCATGACTCTTCTATCTTATGTTATTTTCTCATGCTTCCATTATGCTATTGATTATGCTTTGCATACTCAGTACATTATTCGTACTGACGTCTTTTTGTTTGTAGATGCTGTGTCATGCCCGCAGGTGGACAGGGAGATAGAATTGATCCTTAGGCTGCATATCCAGTGATTGCTTAGAGGAGCTCTATTTGATCCGGCGCTGCAGCTGTGGGTACTATTCTTTTGTCTATATATGGGCATGGCGAGGCCCTGTCCCATCTTTGAAGATGTTCTATACTCTTCTTAGAGGCTCGTAGACAGTCATGTATAGTAGATGTTTTTTGCCTTGTCGGCTCATGTCATGTATAGTAGATGTTTTTTACCTTGTCGGCTCATACTTTTGGTATATTAATTTGTTAAGCCTCGTCGGCTTGTGTATATGTATATGGGCGTAGTTGTTGATGTTGATATAAAAGTGTTTTAGTCGTTGGAAATAGGAATATTAAGGCATAGAGTTTGTTAGTAAGCTATGTGGCTCACTTAGATACGAATGTGAATGTACGATGAGAGGTGCCCGGTGGGTTAGCCCCGGGTGCCCGTCATGGCCCTCTGGTTAGGTCGTGACAAAAGTGGTATCAGAGCAGTTCCGTCCTTGGGTGTGTCTACCAGCCGTGTCCAGTAGAGTCTTGTTTATGGGTGTGTTGCGCGCCACACTTATAAGCAGGAGGCTGCGGGCATTTTTAGGAATGAATGACCTTCTTTCTTCACAGATCGTGCGATAGAGCTATGATTGAAGGATTTCTCTTTCCTTAACCGTGTGCTATGAATTTAAAAAATGCACAACGTAAAAAGGAAAGCTACAGCAGCCCAAAAGGGCAAGACAGTGGCAGAAAAGGGGGCCGAAAGAGTACCGCCAACGGTTATAGAGG
>NC_081349.1:5744749-5765086 GCF_029784015.1 Lycium ferocissimum | reverse complement strand
TATATAAATTATCGCATGCCCCAAAAAAAAAATCTAAATAGGGGGCCCCAGCCTTCGAATAATCCGACGACAAAAATATGAAATATGATACCGTCAACGTGAGTTTAAATTATGAAGCAACAACATGATTGTCAATTTTAAGCACGTTAATAAGGACCTTCCAATTGGTCGGAACCGCGAAGAAAATATTTTTTTTTTGAATCAAGATTTGAGGGGCTCAAATTTTGCCCATGGCCGAAATGGCCTCTCTTTATTTTTCCAAGTTTCTTGAATTTAAGGTTTGAAAGTATAAAGAATGATTAATAAGTCATCCAATATACTCATATATAAGTCATCCATGTGTCCCATGGCCTACACATGGCTGATGAATTAAAAATTTAGCCAAGCCATGGGTGGTGCCCCACTCACACCACACGGCCAACTTGGCCATTATTTCATGAAATGCCAACTTTCCTAAATTAACTTTTAACCCCAAATTTTTCTTAATGTTCCATGCCAATAAATTCATAAGCAACTTATGCCTTAAAACAAAATTGGATGTCAAAAGTCTCAACCTCGTATCCCGGAATAGTCTTGTCCTTAACTTTTCATGGTTAGCTCGGAATGTCCCAATGTACAAAATACGGGATATAATAATTTTTTGGAAAGCTTCTCCATGTCCGAGGCAACCGTGTTAATTTGACCACACACTTATCCCTTTATATACCTTTCGAGGGCTGAAAATCTCTTAACATCATCACAAGGCCTAACCATTCTTTCTCTTACTTCACATTCCTTGTCGTGGTCACTATCCTTTTAGCCCCACTTATCGAAGCCTATTCTCTGACCCCACAGATTCCTCTTTTGTTCCATACAGCCACACTTTATCCAATTCATATGCCTACTTTCAAATTTTTACCCAAATAGTCTCGTGCTTGCCCGTCGTCCCTCTTGGAGGCTTCACTCACTCATGTTTCTTACTTTTCAATTTTTCCGACATTTGATCTCCTTACCTTCCATCTACTCACTTTCTTTCTCTTCACCGGTCTAGTCCGCCTCGTCCTACGCGACCTCTTAAGGTCTCCAACCACTCCGTATACTCCAATATCCCTTAGGCTGCTCTAGCTTCTCATTTGCCTCTTATATATAAATTTATAGAACTTTTTATACATTTCCCAGGGCGTCACCCATCCTAGTATTTCTCTCACCCCAAAGACGCTTAACCTCGAAACTCGATGAAATCCGGTGCGGGCACGTCGGTATAATCGTATCCACCTCACCACATGACCTTCACCACTTAATCTAAGCAAGTCAAGTCTTCGACAGACTCCAAAACGTTCTCGTAACGCATCTCCCTCCGAATTAGAAAGCGGTCTCTTTACTCTTCCGACTACACAATTACTATTTTGGCCTTTTAATTCCCAATATTCACCCTTTCATCTGTATGTACGACTACTTTCCGTCCTAGATTTCCCGCATTCCCAATGGTAGCGAACACACCTTGGTCGCCGTTACTTATAAATACCGTTATCGGGCCTGGTTTCCGCTCGCCACTATTAAATAATAATCTACATCAAATGCACATACATAGAAAATTCCAATAAGGACTCATATACCTATAGCGGATCGGTCTCTAGTCTGATCTGGTAGACTATAAGATGAAGTGTACTCCTCGTCATCGTCTACTCACCATCCGCTCGTCTGGTCTTCATCATCTCTCTCATCTGAGTTCGAGGATATAAATAATCGGCAACTCCCGGTTTACCGATCGACGGCCAGGATAAAGGGCTAGAGTAATCCGTAACACTCACCGAGAGCCGGTCCGACATAGCGCTCGCCATAGAGCAAATGCCGTGTACCGGAATCCTCCTCCTCCCGTGTCCCGTACGAATACTCGGACGGATCCGTGTCATAACTATCCTCTCGGGCCTCCTCCTCGGGAGTCAAAAACTCGGAGGAATCGTCGCCGGTCTTCCGAAGGACCGCCCCAATAGAATAACCGAGGCTCCTCCCCGCTCGGTCATGGATCCTCTCGGGAGCCTTCTTAGCACCCCATCGTCCGAGGTCGATCTCTTCATCTTTTGTCGTCCGCACTTACCTATAGGAAAAAGGATCGAAGGGTCTTTTCCTAGACTGCTCTATCGCACGATATAAGATGTGTAAGGAAGGTCAACGATTCCCCCAATGCCCCGAAGTACCTCCCGTTTATAAGTGTGGCTGGCTTCACACCCATAAAGGACTCTACCGGACACGGACCGTAGACAATCCCCGCACGAACCGGCTCGATACCACTTTTTGTCATGACCCAAACCGACGGGCCGCAATGCGTCCGACCACTACCGGCCAAGCACCCGTGCTTGCATTTACTTCTCACCGACCGTCCCGGGCCCATATACAATCCGAGAATCGTGCTATACTTTCTCCCAAACAATCAACATAAAAGACACTGTACCTAGAACTCACTACCAACGCATACATATAAACATAAACACTCGAGAATAAGTCAGCCGTGAGCCGATTTGGTCGCCACACATATATACTCGACAACAAAATACACGCCGACGAGGTCGCATAATATCACAACTACATATCACCGTCTACGTACCTCTATGGAGTACAAATCGTACAAAGGACAGACAAGGCCTCGCCGTACCCATATATGTACGTAACCGAACAAGATACTAAAAGGCCGGCCGTAGCCGATCAATGGAGCGCACCGACCGCGTCGAGGGGAGTGTCCTACCGCCGTGAATCGTTCGACCGGCTACCCGATCCCCGCGGGCATGAACGCAAACGCGTCCACAAGAAGGGGACGCGCACGAGTAATGTACCGAGTATGTAAGGCATGATTAGTAACATACAGTAAGGATGTAAAGTATGAACAATAACGAATGGAAACATGTAGCATATCGTGAGATAAAAGAATAACTGTATACGTGAGTGCTTCTTAAGGTGGATGCCATGCATGCTAGCTTTCTTTTGAAAAACATTTCTTGTTCATATATACAGAAATTATGCCGAGGAACGTCGGCCTGATCCATTTAACCACATGTGTCCCACGTCCGGGCATCCCGCGTCCGCGATGATAAGTTACACCAACTGATCAGGTGGTCATGCGTCTATAGCTCCACTCCCTTTTTCCCCATATTCCCCATATACATATACATATATCATATAAGCGATGTGAGGAGCTCAAGGAAAGTTATGTCTCTATCGGAGTGACGTAAGGCTTGTAACCTCCGATTATATTATGGAATAATCATGGTCGCTTTGTCTCACCTTGAAGGAACAATTATTATAAGGTGAGACCAACAACAATGAATAAAATTAAGAAAGGTCAAAAGATATCTCAATATTCTCATATCGTCATTGAAATCATAAACTTGGAACCTTTAAACATAAAGTCATTCTCATCATAGTCATCATAATAATATTCTCATTTTTGACATCATCGTTGTCATTGAAAAACATATCCATCGTTGTTATCATAAGAGCTCACGGAGCCATAAATCCCTGATTTAGAAAATACGAACATTTTGGAAAACATTTATGAATTATTTGGAAAGGAATTATGCCTTGGAGTCATAAACATCTAACTTTTGAAAACAAGGAAGATATGGAAACATTTTTGAAGTCATAACATCGAATCATGCTCAAAGAAGAAAGGGACGAGCCTTAACATACCCGTTCGTGCCTCCAATTGTCTACACTTATTCGTCCGAGCTTGCAAGTCTACATTTAAGAGGATTCACACAATCGTTAGACTCATCGTAGATATTTGTGCTAAGCTTTCAAGTCAAACTATTTTATATCCTGCTAAAAATCGGGCAAAGATCTCCCGTTTATATGCCTAGCCCGAAATCTCAATTCAGCAACCACCACCACCACCAACAACAACAACAACAACAATAACATCATTTCTAACACCAATATGTACCATAAAACATCCCACACGAGGTTTCCCAATTTTCACAACCAACCAACTCGCTATACAATTATTTAACGACTTTATTTCCGTAAATAAACCAAAATTAACATTAATAATAGGAGATTCATACCTTATTCTTGTTAAAACAGAGATATCTTCAATATCCACCTTGAATCCACCGCAAAAACCATACTAGAATCACATCCATGCGTTTATCCGAGCTTCGATTAATACTCCATCGCTTGAAAAATTGCTTACTTTGTGATCCCTCTCTCTCTCTCTCTCAATTTTCTAGAAATTTCGGGAAAATCGGTGAAAAAAGGGGTTTTTACCCCCTTATATAGGGTCAAATTCGGGTCGGGTTCACCGTAGCAAGCACCGTAGCACGCGTTTCTCGCTCGTTTCGGCCTGAACTTGTAACGTCCATAATTCTCTACTCCGATGTCCTATCGAAGAGCCGTTTATTGCGTTGGAAACTAGACTCAACGAACTTCATTTTAGTATTTTGTTTCACTTCAAAACACTTCATATGCTAAGAGATATTTGCCCCCAAGTTGGACCAGAATTTTCACACAAAACATTACCCATCCTTTCTCCAAAGTCGTACTACTTCATTTCTTCCACTCATTTCCTTATTAAACCTCTCGGTGTACCTTATATACATCCTTCACTCGTTAAATATACTTAATAATGCTTGCTCCTTATATTCCAAAGTGGTTTTACCTAAACCTAACTCAACGTACTTATGTTTCAAATTTGATAAGTGCTTTCAAGACACGGGGTGTAACAGTGTATCGTGTCATTAATCTTTTTTCCCACAAAAATGAGTTTTTTGTTAAGTTCAAAGGGTTTTCAATTGGAAAGTGACGAAAATTGTGTTTCGAAAAGGGATTTTATTTAGAGAAAAAGAGTTGCCACCTGACATCGAGTTTTAGTGTGCCAAATCACCATAAAATCAATATCCCTTTCAAAACAAGTTTGACTCTAAAAACAGACGTCGATACAGAGATTCCTACAAGGAATTCGTTGATCGAGGGTAAGGTGTGAGGCATCCCTCGAGTCCCGTGGTTTTAGTACGGTCGCTTTAATTAACTCGTATCGGCTTAAATAGAAACTCAGTGAACTAAACTCAAGCAATCACACATGAACGTGCACAAGAAAAGTTTGAAAAATAAAGTCTGAATTATTACAACCTGAACTAAAATAAAAATGCTAGAAAATAAACCTATACTAGCCTATGCTAAACTATACTAAGCTATCCCCGTTATCTCGGGGTCTTCTCCACGAACGGACTCCATTTTTTGCATTGATTTTCTTCCGGGACATCCCACCCGAGAATGAATACACAATACATAAAGCAAGCAAAAGGAAAAATGGACCTAACGTTTGCCTACCCAATCCAATTTACGAAGTATATAATAAAAATCAAGCCCAATCTTGCGACCCATTTTACTAATTTTCCAAATCACGATTTAGCTTATCTTTAGAAATTAGCCTATCAATCTTAAGGAAATTGAAAAACTTAACGTGGTTTTTAGCACTAAGTAATTGTTACACAAATCAACCTCATTAACCCCATCAGATCAGTAATTCACAAAAGAAAACAAACACCAAGCAAATATTCCATCCAACATCGATAACAAAGATATGAATTAAATATGGGACAAAGTTTAGAATTGGACCTCAATGCTTTGATTCCACAAATTTATATCGGCAAGAACCAAACCGAAGCCTTGACCAGAATCCGACGACCTCGACAAAAAATGTGAAAAATCTAACTAATTAAACTAGATCTGTAGCTCAAAACCAAAAAATTCGAACCAAAAAATTAAGCTAAAAAAAAACAGAGTCTAAAGGTTGATGGTTTCGGGGTGGTTTTCAAAACTAGTTTGGGTTGTTTCGAGTACGTTTTAGATGGGGGGTTTTGGGGTGGTTTTTTAAATAAAAAATGGCAGAGGTGGGCGTCAGTTTTGTTGGTGGTTTTAATGGTTGGAAAAGGGTGGTCAACAGGGTGGGTCACGGTGGTGTTTGGTTGGTGAAAATAGGGTGGTGAACAGGAAAAGGGGTGTTGGAGAGTGGCAAAAATGGGGTTTATGGTGGAGGCGGTTTGGGTGGTTGTACGGTATTGGAACAGTGGTGGGTTGGTGGCGGTTTGAAGGTGGTGCGGTGGTGGTGATGATATGGGTGACAAATGTAGTTGGGGGCGGCGGTGATGAAGGTGACCGGAAAAAAATGGGATGATGGAGTTGGCTTCTTTTTTTTTTTTTTTTTTTTTTTTTTTTTAATATGGTGTTGTGTATGTATTACCGTTTCTGTGTGTTTGGAGAAGAAGGTGATGATGATTTTTTTTTTTTTTTTTTTTTTTTTGGTCATCCCTCCCCTCTCTGATCTCCCTATGTATTTGTTGTGTGCTAGTGTATATCTAGTGTAGAAGAGTGAAGTAGTGAGCAAGAAAAATTTGAGTGGACCCCACATATGGAATATGCTCCAAGTGTGATGGTGTATGCGCGTGTGTGTATGAAAACGTGTATTGTAAAAAAAAAAACGGAGGGAGGAATTAGTTTATTGGAAGGAATCTTATGAGGTGGAACTTTTTGGTTGGTCCTCTTTTGATTTTCGTTTTATCACTTTTTTTTGTTTTCTATTAATAGTAAACAAAAATCAAAAATTACAAAAATAAGAGTATTAACTAACTATTTTTTAAGAAAAATACAAACTTTTGACAAACAATCATCACTCTATTTTTGTAGTTTTTGATTTTCACTAATAAAACAACTAAAATCAAATAAAAATCCAACTGGCAATATTAGACTCAAAAGAAAAATTTAGACAGTAAAAAGGTGAAAACATCCCGAGGCGGATAAAAATTACGTGTCTACAGAGGTTTGAATTAATTCGAGTTGTGGAGAAAATTTCAGAAATTGAGTTAAGGGAATTTGAGCTAGGACACCTTGGTGGAGATACAGGAGAGCATTAGTAGGACTGTGTATGTGATACACTGGATTAAGGAAGTAATTCGTTTTAGAGTTGCGTGAGGTAAGGGAACTCTAGTGTGTAGAGTGTGTGGCCTACTACAATCTCCAGGATTGACTCGGCTAGTTTGCGAGTGTTATATCCCGTATTTTGTATATTGGGATATTCCGAGCTAACAGTGATAAGTTAAGGACAAGACTATTTTGGAATACGAGGTAGAGACTTTTAACCTCTCGGGTTTTGTTTTATGGCACAAGTTGCTTATGATTTTATTGGTATGGAATATTAAGGAAAATTAGGGGTTAAAAGTGAATTATGGAAAGTTAATATTTCATGAACCAAGCCACAACTCGGGCCGTGTGGAGCGAGTGGCTCCCACCCATGGCTTGGCTAATTTTAATCGATCCAAGCTACGCGTGGGTGCGGTCACTTGTATGAATTATATACATAGGCAAGAGATGACAAAGCCCGATAATTCATCATTTTATACAAGCCTAGAAACTTGGAGAAAAGAGAGACATTCGGCTACGGCCGAAATTGTTGTCCAAAAATTTGATCAAAAAATAATTTTCTTTTAGCTTTTCAACCAATTGGAAGGCCCTTTTTAACGTGGAGTAGTTGTTGGAGCAAGCAAAGCATTCATCCTTGCAAGGCACAACCCTAGCCAAGTTGAAGAACTAAGTGGAAAAGGTAAGGTTTAATCTCTTCTTGCATGTATTATGGATGATTTGTACATGTTGTGGGCTGTTTTAGAAGCCAATGTGATTTGAGTGTAGTTTCTATACTTATGAGAATGATATTGTTAACGTGTGGATTGTTGGTGTAATTCATGAATTTGGGAGGATGGAATGTGTCGTTGCTGTTCTCGTCTGGGGAGGTTTCGGTGAAGTAGTATATTGGTCGAGTTGTTTTGAATATTGTGCGGATTGTTCGAAGTGTTCTTGAATCTTGTTTGAATGGTTTCGGATTGGTACTTGAACGGTGAGCGTTGATGTTGGCTTGAATGTATGTAGTTGGGATTGAATGTAAATGGAATGTTATCGAATTATGTAGAAAAGAGTTACTAACGTTAGAATGCGTTTTGAATCGATTGTTGATGTTGCTAATATGATTGTTGGTATTGTTGTTGATGATTTTGGCCGAGTTGAATTCTCGGGGTTGTTGAATTTGATAGGGGAAATGCTGCCCAAATTTCTCGTAGATAAAGTGCTAGTTCGGTGGAATCCCTAAGTATCTATAGCTAATGTTTGGTATATAATGACGTTGCGTAGATCTTCGAGAAGCCGAGACTTAAGTTCGGATTAGCTTAGGAAGCGGACGAGGTATGTAAAGCTTACCCTTTCTTTCTTTTGGCATGTCTTAGATGTAAGTAAGATATGATATGATATGATACGAGCCTTGGGGCAACTCTATTCCTAAGATCCGAGCATGTCTACGATTCTTATTCACTTCTTGATATTCTCACTCTTAATGTAGTCGAACTATGGTCCTTGTGTTTTTTGTATGTCCGAATAATGAATGTTGCATAAAGAGTTTTATTCCTAAAGTGTTCTATAACGTATAATGTCCCTAACTTTCATGTATGGTCTCGGATTGCTACGATATGTTCGCAGAGGATTCTATAATGAATAATGCCCGTAACTCTCATAAAGGGCTCGGACATTGGCTTGATCCATGTTTATGATTCCCCGAGACGTTATGTGACATCTTTCGTAATGATATTTCAAGAGTCCCGAGTGTGACTATCATTCGGATACGCGAGCGTTGATTTGTCTACTTACCTATTGAGTCCGGATTGATGATTTGTATGCATGTGGTTTCTCACTACCTCGCTCGTGCTAGTCGTTATTACTTCTTTCACCGCGTCCCGGCCGGGGGCATGTACTCGTGCACAACTCCGCCGCATTATTCGGGGGCCGCGTCCCCTCACTAGAGGGCCGGGCACGTTATCCGTATATGTTGATATTCACCGCATCCCTCACTAGAGGGCCGGCACGTTATATGATATGACGATGATACGATGATACGGGAAGGCGGCCAGATGGCATATGATGACTTCATTCACCGCGTCCCTCACTGTGAGGGCCGGGCACGTTATATGTGTATGTATATGATGATTTCATTCACCGCGTCCCTCACTTCGTAGGGTCGGGCACGTTATATGTACATGTATATGATGATTTTATTTACCGAGTCCCTCACTAGAGGGCCGGGACACGTTATACATGCATATATACATGATGATTATTTACTTATGTCCCTCAATCCCATAATGGTCTGGACTTGATATTGATACGCATGGTTTATGTTTCAGAGGCAAGCATTATGATTTTCTATACTCCTTGTTTCAGTATGATCTTGTTTACTGTATTTCATGCTTTACTTGCTCAGTACATATTCCGTACCGACCCCCTTTTCTTCGGGGCTGCGTTTCATGCCACGTGTGTGCATACAAACGAGTAGAAGATGTTCCAGCTGGATTGGCGAGCTCCACTTCCTTCCGGAGTGCTACCGAGTCAAAGTATCTATGTTATGCTATCCTGATTTATGTTAGAGACTTTGCAGACAGAGTCACGTATATAGCATGTCAGTCTCGTAAGCGGCTCTGTAAGCTGATGTATCTTTATGCATTATGTTACAGATTTCATTTGATTACAGATTTCACTTGATTTGAGAAAGACGAAAAGCATGTTGTTCTTTGAAAAGCTTCCATTATGCATTCATTTCATTATTTAAGAGTCCAGTAAGATTAGGGGTACCATGAGGACGCCGGGTTCGGCCGCCCTAAGTAAGGGTCAGGCCCATCATGCCCCATCAAGTAGTGGATGTGACAAATCGGGTATCGCAGCTTCGTCCTGGGGTTGTCTCGCAAAGTCGCATCAGGGCAGAGTCCCGTTTATGGTGTGAAGCACGCCACATTTATAAACAGAGGCTACGGGCATCTAGGGTGGTTACTCTTCTTTCACATCTGTGATCGTGCCATAGAGCCAAGTCATAGGGAATGAGATTCCTTCTACTAACCTTGATTTCAGCAGAAGAATGGCATCAATAGAAGAAAGTGCCTAGCGACATTGAAAGTTACAAAGCACGCAGGTAAGCAAAGGTATGAAAGATATATGTCGGGTGAGATATTGAGGTACGATTGAAATACAAGTTGAAGATTAAAAGGGAAAGTAAACAAGAAAGTGTGACAGGTGCAGTTTGAGTTGGGTATACGAGGTATGTTCATCATTTTCGTACTGTTATTGATATTGGGATCCCCGTGTGGCCGTGATATGATATGATATATATATATATATATATATATATATATATATATATATATATATATATATATATATATACATATGTTGGCCCTGTGAGGCATTGTTGGTACTTCCTGTGTGCTGGTTTTGAGATAGTAACAATTACAGAGGAAACTCTGCCAAAATTCTCCTAGAAGTAAAAAGAGAAGGAGATATAGGTTTGTGACATGACTTGAAAGGTCGTACTAATAGTAATGATAGGATTTGACTAAGTTACGAGTACGGCTGACCTCGAGAAAGAAGTTAATTGCGGAATTGGGAGTAATAGTATGATTAAGACAAGAGTACAGGGGAAAAGAATTGTGATGGATAGGAATGTATTGATAAGACAGCTTGTGAGATATTAAGGATAAAGTTGATCAGAAAGGGTAAAGGGTTAAGAAGTATTACATTATAGGATTGATTATGAATAAGATATAATGAGGATTGTTATGAAAATAAGTAAAGCCTAGTGAGAAAGTGGCCAAAGCTATGATGTGATCTATCTAGAATATAAAGGCAAGTGTGAAACAGAAAAGCGAGCTATAGAACGAATAAGGAAGGCTTATCAAGTTCATTAGGGGAAGTTGGAATAAGGGTTATATAATAACGGAAATGATAGAGAGTGTAAGGAAAGAAAGGGTAATTGGAAGAAAGAAATAAGAAGAAAGCGAGATAACAGCGTAGTCATAGACCATGACATATGTAGCCAAGGATACGAGTACTATGTGACGGACCGTGAAAGACTCGGTTATAGAAAGGATGAGGAACGAGGTAACATGAGAGCAGAAATCCAAAGGCCGATAACCAAGTATTTATAAGTAGCGGCGATAAAGGTGTGTTCACCACCATTGGAAATCTGGAAGTCTAGGACGGAAAGTAGTCATATCCATAGATGAAAAGTGAATATTGAGGATTAAAAAAGGGCTAAAATAGTAATTGTGGAGTCAGAAGAGTAAGAGACCCTTTCTAATTCGGAGAGAGATGTGTTATGAGAACGTTTTGAAACCTGTTAAGACTTCAACTTACTCCAGATTATGTGATGAAGGTCATGCGGTGAGGTGGACGCTATCATACTAGTATTAAAGCATCGTATTTCATCAGAGTTCCAAGGTTAAGCGTGCTGGAGTGAGAGAAATTTTAGGATGGGTGACCCCCTGGGAAGTGTACCAAAAGTCCTATAAAGTCAGACACAGGAGAGCCAAACGGGAAGCTAGAGTAGCCTAAGGGAAATTAGAGTATACAGAGTAGGCGGAAACCTTAAGAGGTCACATAGGACGAGGCAGACTGAACCAGTGAAGAGAAAGAAGGCGCATCACAGCTCTAGAAGCAGGGTAAGTTGGATGGCGTTTGGAAATATTTTGTAAGCAAGATAGTAGCAATTATGTATGTATATAGGTATGCACATGATATCCCATACATGGCTATATCAGTGGGGTATGTGTATCCCGGCAACCAATGTTGCAATGTAGGGAAGGCACTAATCGGACAGGGTAACGAAGTTCAAGTGAAAAAATATATGAATGGCACAAATGCTACAAGGCAAGCTGATGCTGTTTTCACCACAGATTAAGCTTGGAAAGTTCTAATACAATGATATTTGGAAAGGAAAGGAAGTGAGTAGATGGAAGGCAAAGGGGATTAAAATGTCGGAATAAAAAGTGCCGCCTAGTTGAGATTGGAAATACGGATATAGGGAAAAGTATAATCGGATAAGTACACCCTAAAGGGGGGAAGCGGGTGTGAGAGATGCAAGTGTAAGATGGAGACGATCGACACTACAATATATTTGATACGGATGCTTGGGCTATAGGTAAGATTCCTTGCTGAGACAAGTTAGTAAGATCTAAAAGCCAAAGAATAAAGGGGTAGAAGTCGTGATGATAACCGAGATAGTCTAGAATTAATTGTGGAGATCTTAAATGATATGACATTGGAAAGTGGATGCTTAAAAAAGGAGAGAATACGACAAGGGAAAGTAACGAGTAACTTACGGAGACATTGTGAAAGATAACACTGCTATGCTGGATTAGAGGCTAAGATGTGGGCAATAGAGTTGTTCGCTAATGATACTGTGACCTATAAGTAGCAAGGGAGAAAGATAGAAAACCCCCTATAGTAGGAAGTGAGAAAAGGAAGGGAAAGGAGTATGACAAGATAGGCTACCAGCGAATGTTAGTACGGAGGGGAGAAGTGAAGTAGCATGAACCAGGAAAAGGAAAGACCGTGACTAAGATTGAGTATACTTTATACAGGTCGTACAAGGGTAGTTATGTTACCTATGAATATTTATATGCTAGAGATGAGACCAAGCGAATACTTAATGAGAAAAGTTTGGATTCAGTAATAACAATATGGTTACGAGATTCTGGGTGCATTAAGGAAAGATGTAAAAATGGTTTAAGCTAAATTACCGAGATAGAATTAGTACTGAGGACAAACAGGACATGGCTATGGTTGAACCAAAGACCTATTCCTAATACCGGTTGTAAGATAAGAGAGGCGAAGACAAAGTAACACATAAGGAGTAGGGAAGCCACGCTAGGGTATTGTTTTGGGCTAATTTGAGCACTCTCGCATATTCGCGTAAAGATTGCAATATCATGTGTGACAGGAAAGTTGAGAGCAAGATCTGAGCAAAGGAACAATAGAAGGGTTGAATTAAAGATAAGGAGACGACACGAGATAATGTGCTTAGAATGTTACAAGTTGAGTAAAAAGGGGATTATAAGACGATTTAAGCAAGATGATCAGAACTAACTGGTTACTAAAAGAGGGTGAATTTATATGTCAAATTCTTTTAGAATTATACCAGCTGATGATAGTTAAGGCAGGGAACGGCTATGTAAAGTTATTATATGAGGGAACTTCATCGCTACTTGATGCCTAACTCCAGGGATAGAGACTAAGAGCAAAAGGTAGAGTGACAGCTAAGGTCTTTTAAAGGAGTCGAGAAGAAATGCATGAGGCCAAGATTCCATTAATATGGACTTCATGACAAACTTACCTCGCACTCTGCGGAAGTATGACTCTTCTAGGGTATTCTCTGTGGATGGACTGATTTATGCATACAAACGGTATCTAACATTGTTGGCGTGTTGATGAGGTTATACCCCGATCGGGATGGAAGAAAGTGCAGATCACCCGTGAAAAGTGTAATGAGATTCGACAAGAAGGAAAAGCTTATCCCGAGATATATTGGGCCTTATTACACTGTTCGTAAGGTAAAAAGGTTGCATACTAAAGACGTGGCTTCTATTAAGGTATTGTGGAGATGACTTGAAAAGCTGAAGAGGAGAGGAAGAAGAAACATGATTGGTGCATGAGACCGCATGTATAGTAATAAAGGAAACCCCCCGAGATCTTTATAAAACCTTATGGGGCTAGTTCAACATTCGCGGACGAATGTTCAAAAAGGGGGAAGGATGTTATATCCCGTATTTTGTACATTAGGATATTCCGAGCTAACAGTGATAAGTTAAGGACAAGACTATTTTGGAATACTAGTTTGGGGTGGAATCCCTAAGTATCTATAGCTAATGTTTGGTATATAATGACGTTGTGTAGATTTTGAGAAGCCGAGACTTAAGTTCGGATTAGCTTAGGAAGCAGACGAGGTATGTAAAGCTTACCCTTTCTTTCTTTTGGCATGTCTTAGATGTAAGTAAGATATGATATGATACGAGCCTTGGGGCAACTCTATTCCTAAGATCCGAGCATGTCTACATTCTTATTCACTTCTTGATATTCGCACTCTTAATGTAGTCGAACTATGGTCCTTGTGTTTTTTGTATGTCCGAATAATGAATGTTGCATAAAGAGTTTTATTCCTAAAGTGTTCTATAACGTATAATGTCCCTAACTTTCATGTATGGTCTCGGATTGCTATGATATGTTCGTAGAGGATTCTATAATGAATAATGCCCGTAACTCTCATAGGCGGGCTCGGATTGGCTTGATCCATGTTTATGATCCCTGAGACGTTATGTGACATCTTTCATAATGATATTTCAAGAGTCCTGAGTGTGACTATCATTCGGATACGCCAGCGTTGATTTGTCTACTTACCTATTGAGTCTGGATTGATGATTTGTATGCATGTGGTTTCTCACTACTCTCTGCCGTGCTAGCCGTTATTACTTCTTTCACCGCGTCCCGGCCGGGCATGTACTCGTGCATAACTCCGCTGCATTATTCACCGCGTCCCTCACTAGAGGGCCGGGGCACGTTATATGTATATGTTGATATTCACCGCGTCCCTACTACAATTCGTTTTAGAGTTGCGTGAGGTAAGGGAACTCTAGTGTGTAGAGTGTGTGGCCTACTACAATCTCCAGGATTGACTCGGCTAGTTTGCGAGTGTTATATCCCGTATTTTGTATATTGGGATATTCCGAGCTAACAGTGATAAGTTAAGGACAAGACTATTTTGGAATACGAGGTAGAGACTTTTAACCTCCGGTTTTGTTTTATGGCACAAGTTGCTTATGATTTTATTGGTATGGAATATTAAGGAAAATTAGGGGTTAAAAGTGAATTATGGAAAGTTAATATTTCATGAACCAAGCCACAACTTGGCCGTGTGGAGTGAGTGGCTCCCACCCATGGCTTGGCTAATTTTAATTGATCCAAGCCATGTGTGGGGCATGGCCCACTTGTATGAATTATATACATAGGCAAGAGATGACAAAGCCTGATAATTCATCATTTTATACAAGCTCTAGAAACTTGGAGAAAAGAGGGAGACATTCGGCCATGGCTTGGCCGAAATTGTTGTCCAAAAATTTTGATCAAAAAAATAATTTTCTTCTAGCTTTTCAACCAATTGGAAGGCCCTTATTAACGTGGAGTAGTTGTTGGAGCAAGCAAAGCATTCATTCTTGCAAGGCACAACCCTTGCCAAGTTGAAGAACTAAGTGGAAAAGGTAAGGTTTAATCTCTTCTTGCATGTATTATGGATGATTTGTACATGTTGTAGTGTGTCGAAACGGATGAAATTCATGAAGTCTTGCATGGTGATGTTGAGCCGTGTGTGGTCAGGTTTGGCATGAAATGGTGAACTAAATTTTATTTAGTATTTTTGGTTGTTGTTGTTGTGGATTCTATGATGAGAATGAAAGTTTAATGATTCAAGTTGAAGTTGTAATTGTTGTGGGCTATTTTAGAAGCCAATGTGATTTGAGTGTAGTTTCTATATTTATGAGAATGATATTGTTAACGTGTGGATTGTTGGTGTAATTCATGAATTTGGGAGAGAGGAATGTGTTGTTATTGTTGTTCTCGGGTTTGGGGAGGTTTCGGGTGAAGTAGTATATTGGTTGAGTTGTTTTGAATATTGTACGGATTGTTTGAAGTGTTCTTGAATCTTGTTTGAATGGTTTCGGACTGGTAATTGAACGTGTGAGCGTTGATGTTGGCTTGAATGTATGTAGTTGGATTGAATGTAAATGGAATGTTGTCGAATTATGTAGAAAAGAGTTACTAACGTTAGAATGCGTTTTGAATTTATTGTTGATGTTGCTAATATGATTGTTGGTATTGTTGTTGATGATTTGGCCGAGTTGAATTCTCGGGGTTGTTGAATGTACAGGGAAATGCTTTGCCCAAATTTCGTAGATAAAGTGCTAGTTTGGGGTGGAATCCCTAAGTATCTATAGCTAATGTTTGGTATATAATGACGTTGTGTAGATTTTGAGAAGCCGAGACTTAAGTTCGGATTAGCTTAGGAAGCGGACGACGTATGTAAAGCTTACCCTTTCTTTCTTTTGGCATGTCTTAGATGTAAGTAAGATATGATATGATACGAGCCTTAGGGCAACTCTATTCCTAAGATCCGAGCATGTCTACGATTCTTATTCACTTCTTGATATTCGCACTCTTAATGTAGTCGAACTATGGTCCTTGTGTTTTTTGTATGTCCGAATAATGAATGTTGCATAAAGAGTTTTATTCCTAAAGTGTTCTATAACGTATAATGTCCCTAACTTTCATGTATGGTCTCGGATTGCTACGATATGTTCGTAGAGGATTCTATAATGAATAATGCCCGTAACTCTCATAGGCGGGCTCGGATTGGCTTGATTCATGTTTATGATCCCTGAGACGTTATGTGACATCTTTCGTAATGATATTTCAAGAGTCCTGAGTGTGACTATCATTCGGATACGCGAGCGTTGATTTTTCTACTTACCTATTGAGTCTGGATTGATGATTTGTATGCATGTGGTTTCTCACTACTCTGCTCGTGCTAGCTGTTATTACTTCTTTCACTGCGTCCCGGGCCAGGGCATGTACTCGTGCACAACTCCGCTGCATTATTCACCGCGTCCCTCACTAGAGGGCCGGGGCACGTTATATGATATGATGATGATATGGGGAAGGCGGCCAGGATGGCATATGATGACTTCATTCACCGCGTCCCTCACTAGAGGGCCGGGGCACGTTATATGTGTATGTATATGATGATTTCATTCACCGCGTCCCTCGCTAGAGGGCCGGGGTACGCTATATGTACATGTATATGATGAATTTACCGAGTCCCTCACTAGAGGGCCGGGACACGTTATACATGCATATATACATGATGATTATTTACTCATGTCCCTCAATCCCATAATGGTCTGGACTTGATATTGATACACATGATTTATGTTTCAGAGGCAAGCCTTATGATTTTCTATACTCCTTGTTTCAGTATGATCTTGTTTACTGTATTTCATGCTTTACATGCTCAGTACATATTCCGTACTGACCCCCTTTCCTTCTGGGCTGCGTTTCATGCCACGCAGGTGTATACAGATGAGTAGAAGATGTTCCAGCTGGATTGGCGAGCTCCACTTCCTTCCGGAGTGCTGCCGAGTCAAAGTATCTATGTTATGCTATCCTAGTTTATGTTAGAGACTTTGCAGACAGAGTCACGTATATAGCATGTCAGTCTCGTAAGCGGCTCTGTAAGCCGATGTATCATTATGCATTATGTTACAGACTTCATTTGATTACAGATTTCACTTGATCTGAGAAAGACGAAAAGCATGTTGTTCTTTGAAAAGCTTCCATTATGCATTCATTTCATGATTTAAGAGTCCAGTAAGATTAGAAGTACCACGAGGATCAGCGGGTTCGCTCGGCCCTAAGTAAGGGTCGGGTGCCCATCATGCCCCAGCAAGTAGGGGTGTGACAGCGAGACTTATGATTATGTGGTATACTATTGAGTGGGTTCGAGTAATGGTCAGACGGTAGCCGTAAAGGTGAACTGATAGAAATTGAGGAATCGAAAACTTAAGAAAAGGTATAGTTGATCGAGAATCGGTAAGAATAAAGTACATTTTCTGTATTACTTGGGTCTACGTAGATTATGTTGTTGTTTTCTTGCATAATTCAGATGAGGTATGATTGTTGAGTAAGCTTAAAAAAGGAAGTCTATAAATGGGACTAAGTGATATGATGAAATTTTGTGAGGTTTCGTGATCAACGACTAGTGAGAAGCAAATTTCAAGTAACCGACATGTTAAGGTTTATGGGAAGTGGCTTGTGTGGTACTCAGATGGGTAATTTAGTAGCGCTCTTCGATGAATGATTTGTGTGGTTTAAAGGAAAGGAACTTTGGAAATCCCTATAATTTGAAGGCTAGAGTTATATTTTGGAGAGGAGACCGATTTCGTGATAGTGTATTATGTCGTGGGTAAATACTGATTGGATAGCTAGGGTGAGCATTTTTGGAATATTAAAGGCTTGGGAATAGCTGTGCAAGGTTGGCACAAGAGATTGCGAGATTTGATACCTTCGGAATTGTCATGACCCAAAATACGGATCGTGCGGGCACCTACCATATTATTATCTGATAGGCGAACCCTTGCTAACCCAACCCCTTTGTAACGTTGTTTTGAAAACGAATGCATTTAGCAATAGTGAATAGAATAAACATTACAAGGGCATTCTTTAATTATATAAAAACAGTTTCACTTTTTCAAGGATCTCATCTAAACCGGTACAAGAGCTTCTAAATTAAAGAGAGATAACATAATTAAAAAGACATAGCTTCTGCCTTCGTAATGAGATGTACAGAAGCAGAAAGAAGATAGCTGCCACTACAATTAATGAAACCTTCAAGCAAAACCTGAAACACATCTACACCTAAAAAGGGTGTAGCAAGAGTAGTATCACTACACCTCATGTACTGGTAGGTCGAATAAGATTAGTTCACGCAACACGATATAAAATCAAACATAATAGACAAATGAGTACAGTCGTACACCTCTTTATATCCTGCTCAGAATTACATTGTTTTGACTTAACATGCTCATAACTCACTACCACTCCGAACAACATTAGGAAGTAGGGACCAACGGCTAACAATGATCATCTTCAAGGACTCCTAAGCCAATTAAACTACATTAATTTGTACGTAATGTAACTCAACCTTCCTACCAAATTGACACACCGTGGGACCACTAATTCTTACCTTATTTCCCTTACTTTACCATACTCAAATCTTTCAAACACTTATCCCACAATGGACACCAGACTCAACCCACTCATCAAATATCAAGTAAGAACAGTAAATCAATGCAGTCAATGATAACAAATCAACATACTCCGCAACACTTAGCCACACCAACGGAGTCAGGTCAACTTATATTCCTTTATTTATCAATGGACTATGAGGTTGATGTAAAAGCCTCATTTTCACAATCATAAATAAATCAATTGTAACTTACCAGAATAACCATAGCAATATGTCATCCAATCGGGATCAGCTTTTCCTCCGCCACAAATATATGAACACACAAGTGTTGTGCAGTCAATGTTAGTATCGTATCCGTGCACATATGCTAAATGGTAATGTTTGACTCATTAGCCATGACCTGCAAGGGACCCATGGTGTCCATGTACCATTCGCTTCGGAACTAACCTCGGATCATGAGCCTATAACTAGGCCACATCCACACCCCCTGTCAAATGTGTCTTTTCATATTTTTATTCTATTTATCATCATAATGTATTTCCATTACACAATCGATAAGGAATGTGAACAATCACGAATCAATATCAATGACCATAAGTCACCACGTCACAAGTCATACAAAGACTCACGAATCAATTTGTCAATATCAATAATACAAGACACTCTATCACGAGTCACAACAAGGCTTAAGAAATCACCCTTCTAATAATGGGGATGCAACAGCCATACCCAGACTCAGACTCGACTCGTCAATAATACGAATAAGGAATCATTCCGAATAAAACAAGAAGTAAATACTAACGAATTCCACATAATGAATACATATAATAATGAAAACATGAATATTCAATGAGGACACCTACAATTTAGGAATAGGTCTCCCCCATCCGTGGTATAGCAAGACCCTATTTTGGCCAATTTGGTAATTGCACATACCTACCCTCTAACTGGATCAATAAAAAACCATAACCAGTACTTGCTTCCCCTTTTGGCATACCAACTATGCATCTTATTTCACTTACTTTCTTAATGGCATAATGATGTGCCGTGAAATTATGGCACATTCAATACTTTTCGGCTATAAGTTTTACTTGTTTTTGAGCGAGTCTAGGTCGTTTTGATGTGTTTGTGACATGTTGCAGGTGTTTAACGTGATTCGGGAGCAAGTCGTGAAAATGGAGTGAAAAAGTTGTTCCGAAAGAGAAATTTACTGAAGACAGAGTCATACGGAGGAAGATACGGACCGTAGAATATTCACGGTCCGTAAATCCCAGCGTACAAGCTCAACAGAATGCGTCCTTGGATGAAGCAAATGTCCGAGCAGAAGTACGGACCGTATAATATTTACGGTCCGTAAAAGTTGATCGTACATTGGACCACTAGAGAGATTTCACGGAAAGCTTCCATTGATTCTACGGACCGTATAAAAAGTACGGTCCGTACATTGGTCCGTCGAGGGTAATTTTGTCAGTCCAGTTTTGCACGACTTTGACTCTTATAAATACCTGGTTTTAGGTTTCCTGCAAGAATATTCATTACAGAATTCAGTTTTCTTTTCCCTTAGTATTAGCACTCATATTTTTGAAGTCTTTTGGGGAGATTACAAACAATTAGAACTCAATTCTCTTCAATTCCATACAATCAATTGTAAGCATTATGTTTTCTATTACCGCTTATTGTTCTTCTCCTTCTATGAGTAGCTAATTTTC
>NC_081349.1:5738963-5744649 GCF_029784015.1 Lycium ferocissimum | reverse complement strand
ATTCAAAAAGCTTGAACTTATTTTGGGGGCTATGACCATTGTAGATTTTGAAGCAAACGGGATTTGAGTTTGGGCGAGCGTAAGAAGTGAAAAGGTATGTAAAGCTATCCATTTTTCTTCTTTTGGCATGTCCTAGACATACTAGGCTGAGATTTGAGCTTCGGGGGCAATTCTGTTCATAGAAACCCGAGTCGGATTCTAGGCACTATTCATTCAATGCAATTGAATTATAATTCTTATGTTTTGTTGGAAAACTATTCGAACATCTGTAATTTGCATAAATGGGATAGAATCGTTTTGAAACTTACATGGACCATGCCATAGGGTCTAACGTTCGTAATTTATGTCCGCCACCTCGATTTGACCCGAGGTGGGCCCACTAGTCCCGAGACTTCCTTCGGTTGTCTTACTTAACTTACTTTCGTATGATATAAAGATAGGACGTTTGTCTATGAATTTAAGGCTCCGTTTGATTTGTTCTGTAAGTTATTTGGAAGCCCCTAAATGTGAACGACATTAAATCTTCAAAAAAAAGAATGGCTTGTGAAGTATTTTTCGAAAGTTTGGTACATTTAAAGGCTCATACTTGTGCATACTACTCTGACAGACTTGACACTTATTTTGAACCTTCTGACTTCAATATGTATAAGTATATGTATATGTGTAGTTAATCGTCGAGTCTTGGAATTAAATTGTGTATATGCATATGGTTTCCGCACTACTCTGCTGTTACTATTACTATGATATCGTTCGCCGGTTCCGGGCCAGTTTGTGATCGTGCGCACTATGATAAATTCGGCGGTATGCTTTGTGTTACGGTTCCCGAGACCTGCCATAGGGCCGGGTTCCGTTTATGGAGTTATGTTGTGATATGGCTTATGATATGTTTGATGATGTGATATGTTTGATGATATGATATGTTGTGTTCGGGGTGTACGGAGATTTGAAACCTTCTGGAGTATGCTGTGTGTGGCACCAGCGTCGGAGTGGTGACCACGTTCCTGAGCCTTATGCATGATCTCTGTTTGCATTATGTACATATGTCTTCAGTACAGGTTTGGTATATATATATTGATCCGGTATTTTCTCTCTGTACCTTTCACTTCAGTTATGGTTTGGATTTCTGTACTTTATGCTTTACATACTCAGTACATCTTTCGTACTGACCCCCTTTCTTCGGGGGGCTGCGTTTCATGCCGCGGTACGAGAGATTCGTGATACTGCCCGGTGTAGGCTATACATTCTTTGCTATCGAGAGAGTGCTCGCACAGTTCGGAGCCCTTATGTTGGTACCTACCTTTTGCGATGTTTATGCTTTTGTATATTTGATTATTTGGGGTACGGCGGGGCCCTGTCCCGTCATATGTTCTGTTTTGATTTATAGTGGCCTGTAGTCATACATGTGGGTCATGGGTCATGTGTGCGTTCGTTTGTTTATGATCTACGTCTTAATGCGGTCCCGTTTGGTATTATGGCCAAGACGGCTCATTTGTCTGTATACGTGTATGTATTTGGCGATGTATATTCCGCCAATCTACCAGATTTGGATGCGGTCCAAATGGCCTGTATGTCTGTATGTGTGCCTATATCCGGCGATGTGCATTCCGCCGCCTCTTTTGGTTAGATATGATATTTTTGTACGTGCGACCGCTTAAGATAATAATTGCTTCCAATCTGTTTAAAATGATTAATATGAAATCTAAGGTAAATTAGAAGATGGCGAGTCAGTTTGTGAGTTTGTTTGGGGTGTCCAGATAGGACACCAGTCGCGGCCCACGGAGTTGGGTCGTGACGATCTGATCTTTGTGGGTAGTAAACGCTCGGGCTGGCACGATCATCGCTACCCTTTCTACTACAGCGGACTTTCATGTTTTCAAATTCGTAGTAGACACGAAGCCTTAATCGCCATAGCGGATGCGCTACAACCGAAATTATACCGCTGCTGTGGGTAGAAAATTCCAGTGACCAGATTCCCTACTACAAAATTTCTCAACCTATGCAATTCATCACAAACTCAAAGAAAAGCCAGAAATTCCTAACACAACAAATTTATAGAGACACCTAGTCCAACGAGGGCAGGGTCCCTTCAGTACCAAACATTGTTATCAAAAAACCCAATGCAGAAAACAAAATAAATTATCTGAAACATCCAATTAGAACAACCAAGACAAGATAAAACCATGTCTTAAAACAAAGCCCTACAAGGGCAAGGGAAATCATGCTAAATAGAGGGTGGGGAAGGGAAAGAATACTAGGCCACTCCTCTACTGGTCGCTCGTCCCCTCCGGTACTGGAACTGCTGGAGTCATCACTGTCTAGCCCGAACCCGCTCAGGAAGAAGAACTGCTGGGCATCACGTTTGGTAACCTTGGGCAGCTTTCCTTTGGGGTTCAAGGTCTTCAGGATACCCTTGATGCCCTTTCACATATTTGCAAACAATTTGTCCCGGGCTCGCCTTTTCTTATTCTCCTTATCAAGATCCTCCCGAAGCTACACTTGCGCCTAGGCCAGAGAACCATACACATCCTGCAAGGTATCCACGGACTCTTATATCTTGGTCTGCGTCTCTATGTACCCTTTCACCCTGTCCTAGGTGAAATAGCCAGCACCAGCAGCGGCACTAGATGAACCAACCTCCATGGAAGGTCATGTAAACCCCTCCACCCTACTTCTCATGGCTGCCAACTCAGCCGTCGTCAGCTCCAAGGGGCCCTGGGGCTGCGAAGGGCCAGCACCATATCCTTTTCCCTCCTGACCCTCACTCTCCTCGTTATCCGAGTCTATCTTTCTCTTTTTTCTGCGGGACTGCAAACCCTTCACCCTCAATGGGTCAAACTCAACATCACACTCAACTATCTGATCCGCAGGCTCAGTAGGCATATTTACCCACCGGCACAAGCGCGTGATAAGGGAGGAAAACATCAGACTCAGGCCAGCCTTGACTGCACAACTCCTTCAGTCCTCGATCACCTGGTTACCCATATTTACACGCAAGTAATCATAAGGGCCCGAGGGTAGGTGACATCAGTAGTGTTACCTGAAGGGCGAACCCTCCAGGAAACTAGGTTCAGCCACTTTCGAGCATCTGCATGAAGTAAGTACTCTTGATACCGGTCCGGCTAACAACCCAAGTGACCTTATGCCTTTTGCTCTTCTTTACCAGCATATTCACCAACCAAGGGCCATTACCGTCATGGTCCCTAGCAAGTCTCTCATACTCGGGGGGATTGGGAAGCCCATAAATATCATCAATCACCTCTGCCCCGACTTTCACCTGGACACCCTGAATTGTGACCTCCAGGCCTGGAGAGGTCCAATCAACAGTGGGAAGCATGGCATAAAACTCCCTGACCTAGTTGGCGTTGCAATTGCTGGGGTCCCGCACCAACTTGTTTTACCCAATTTCTTGTAAATAGTTGTAGAACTCCGAGGCAAGCTCGTCCACTCGGTCCATGATAAAGCCTCTCTCATGCAGCAAACCCTTATTTTGTTTCTCCATGTAGCGCCTTCGGTACTGAGTGCTGGCGAACCTGGCATAAGTGGGAGCTGCTAGTTATTGTTGATCAGCCACAACACAATAAGATTGTGTACCTATAAAAGGAAAACCAAGTCAGTTCAGTGATACACATAGTTTAGTTAGCTATAGTGCATCTGTAGCTAAGAAAAACCAACAAAACTCAACCTAGGTGGGAGAACTACTAGAAACCATATTCTGCCCGAGCAGCCTTGGCTGTGGCGGTAGTATAACCGCTGCTGCAAGGTCGCGCCTGCAAAGAGGGTCCCGCTGCAGCGGACCCATCTTCCCTAGCGAGGAACCTTTTTTTCGATAAAAATGGTGGCCCAGAATTTTGGCTAAATTTCTACAGATTTCGACATAGATCGGGTAATATGTTGGCATGCATGTTGTTTACACCCCATGAAACATCCTTTTAACAACAAACAGACCCAAAGTTTCAAACATTATCAAAAACACTTCTACCAAATGCACCCACTACCTAAACAAGGTTTTTTCCCCATTTTCGAGCAGATCTTAGGTAATAAGTGATGCTAAGACTTTCTGAACGTCGAAATAACATGCCATAATTCAAAAATCTCCTTCCCCCAAGGAATCACAAACCGTTGTTTCAAAATCCCAATATTTCTACACTACACAGCAACTTTAGCATGAAATTTTTTGTAATAATGGAGACTAACAGGCTAATAGAGAAGTAAAGGAGAGTGCATACCTTAAGTTAGCAAAGATTGCAAGATTTGCTCCAAAAATTTGTCCCTTGCTGTTTTCCCCAATTTTTTGCTTTTTTCTTTTTGTTTTGAAGTGTAGGAGTTAAATGTATCATGTGGGGAGTTTAAAAAGTGAAGAGGGAGATATTAGGAATCTAAGGGAGTGAATGGGGGGAAGAAAAATCGTGGGGAGTGAAGAGTTTTTTTGAAAAGGGGGAAGTAGAAATGGGAAGCTGAAATATCACCTCCCCCGCTTTTATTTATGCCTGGGTAGTTCCACTGCAGCGGCACTCGACCTGCTGCAGCGTTATCGTCATAGCGGGAACACAAACAGCTGCAGCGGGCCGCGTATTTTTCCAGTTCCCAGTTGTGACAATGGCTTGTGGTCCCGCCCTTTCCAGCCATAGGGATTTAAAATCATGTGTGAGTCCAAGGTCCCCCGATTGTTCCAATTTTGCGGACTAAGATTTTCAAGTCTAGTGCCTGGTCCCCTCATTAGTACGGCTGTTCTAACCACGTGTTTTCCTTGCGGCCGAGGTATTGATACCTAATGGCGAGTGAACTGGAGTAAGAATATAAAACATGCAATGTGGCAAGGGATGCATAATGTTATAACGTCCCGCATAATATGACCTTGCGACCCAAATCCGCCTGACGCCGTTCGAGGACGAACGGTTGTTTAATTAGTATCTAATGTAACAACTCGCCTGATCGTCATTGGACCTTCCACAGCCAGTGTATGAAAACCCAAGGTATCGTCATAAAATTAGTCCCCGGGGGAGTTTTAAGTGTAATATTTACTCGTAGTTGAAATTAGTTAGGAGTTAAAGAGTTGTGGGCTCGGGGAGTATGTTCCCACTGTAGCAAGTAACTGACCGCCATAGCGAGCCCGTTGTAGCGGAGGATCAGTCCGCTGCAGCTGTATGCGCGGACCAGAACCTGCGTTTAAACCATATTTCAGGATTTTACAACTTTTATCCACAAACCCCTCTTCTAAGCCGTCATTAGGGTATTCCTAGAGTAAAACATTTGGCGACTAGGGAAAGGTGGCTCGCCAAACATCCTTCGGGTTATGTTCATTAAAGATTTCTCTATCACGATATTCGGCTCCAAGATGGGATAGTGGATACTCCATGAACGTTCATTATAGCGGCTCGGCAACGAGGTAGGTTATGGTTTAATTGAATTATACTTTGATTAGTAAATCGTATATATGTTATAGAATTGACGAGAGAAAGCATTATTAGGTCTTCGGACACGGAGTTCGGACGAACAGTGTTTAGGTTAAGATGAAAGCTAATTTATGTGGGCGTTATGTGATACGCTCAAATTACACCTATTAATGGTATAACGCGGACGTTGTCAAATATAGTAACCCAACAAAGGGTTTGGGGGCGGGTCCGAAAAGGGAAAATGGTGTGAAAAGTTTTTCTAAAATCGTAGATGCTAAATTTTAGGTCTAATA
>NC_081349.1:5708703-5738863 GCF_029784015.1 Lycium ferocissimum | reverse complement strand
AACTCGGAAGGATTCCATACCATTACACAAAATATTTGCAAAACATACAAAAATCCCACCGAAATCATAATTCATTCAAAACCTCCATTCTTCGACATAATTGTTCATAACACATTTTCGTCTCCCAAATTCATCAACAACAACCATAATTCACATTTAGAATCTTACTTCCATACTTATATAAAAATCGTATAAAAATCACATAATTTTCCATAATAACATACATGCCATTTCAATGCCAATTCGAATCGTTTAAGACTTATTTACGTCATAAATGTCATACGACGCAACTAACAAACTAAATAGAATATAATTCACCATCTCCATCCCACTATGGCTCACGGCCACACACATATATCTCCATAACACAAAATTTTCATCCTTTACATTCATTCCCACATACTACAACATAAATATATAATTCTTCAAAGCTAAAAAGAGTAAAATTATTACCTTTTTTTTTCTACAAATTCTCTTCTTTGAAAAGAAAACACTCTTTTGCTTCCAAATTGGTATCACATAGAAGAGGACCTTGAGCTTAGTATTAATTCAACAAGGAATGAATTTTGGACTAAAGATTTGAGCTCAAAAAAATTTTCCCTCTTCTTTTTTTTTTTTTTTTTTTTTTTTTTTTTGAAGGGGGCCGAACCCCCTCTTTGCTCTTGCTCTCTTTCTCTTGTTTTATTTTTTGGTCTTGAATTAGAAGATGAGCTCATATATATATAATTCCACAAGCATGTGAGGGCACATGCCTCTCCCTCCATTTTCTAGAGTTTTCTTTTCTTTTTCTTCTTCTTTTTCTTTCTTTTTTTTTTTTTTTTTTTTTTGGCCACATGGCCTCTTCCAAGAAATTTCTTGAATGCTCGTGAAATGACCATTTTTCCCCTAGCCTTTTCCCATATTTCCATGAACCATTTCATGAATTTCCCGTTTCGTCCTTAGTCTTTCTCAATATTTCCGTACTAACAATATTCATAACCAATATTCATAGCCTACTCATATGTTAAAATAATTTTAGTAAATGGTCTTGCTCTCGACATTCCGCGATTACTTCGAGATATCTGAACGTACAAAGTACGGGCTATAACACGTACAACCCAAGAAACTAATTGTATATAAATGTAGCACACACACAAAATTCACCAATCATCGATAGGACGACACCGCCAGATACCAATTGGAATGGACCAGATACTAATTGGACTCGTCGAGCTACCAATTTGGGATCCTCCAGATAACAATTTAGGATCCTCCAGATACCAATGGGATTTTACTTAGAGGTGAAACTGTCTGAGATAGCATGATGAGAAAGAAAGAAGGGAAATTTTCCAGATGCCCCATAGCCTCCCGTGGATGGGTACGGACGTTATTGTACCACTCCACAAGACTCTACTAGACATTGCTCTTGTACTCATGAGGCCGATAACCAATGCTCCGATACCAACTATCACGACTCAAATTACAGATCGTGTGGGCACCTACCTCATTACTATCTGATATGCGAACCCTTACCAACCCAACCCCTTCGTAACGTTGTTTTGAAAATGAATGCATTCAGCAATAGTGAATAGAATAAACATTACAAGGGCATTCTTTAATTATATAAAAACAGTTTCACTTTTCCAAGGATCTCGTCTAAACCTGTACAAGAGCTTCTAAATTATAAAGAGATAACATAATTAAAAAGACCCAGCTTCCGCATTCGGAATGGGATTTATAGAAGCTGAAGGAAGATAGCTGCCACTGTAATTCATTAAACCTTCAAGCAAAACCTGAAACACATCTACACCCAAAAAAGGTATAGCAAGAGTAGTATCAGTACACATCACGTACAGGTAAGAATCATAGGCCGACTAAGATTAGTTCACGCAACACGATATAAAATTAAACAGAATAGACGAATGAGTTCAGTCGAACACCTTTTTATATCCTACTCAGAATTACACTGTTTTGACTTAACATGCTCATAACTCACTACCACGCCAAAAACATTAGGAAGTAGGGACCAACAGTCAACAATGTTCATCTTCAAGAAGGACTCCTAAGCAAATTAATCTACATTAACTTGTACAGAATAGAACTCAACCTTCCTACCAGCCGACACCCGGTGGGACCACTAATTCGTACCTTATTTCCCTTACTTTAACATACTCAAATCTTTCAAACACTTATCCCACAATGGACACCAGACTCAACCCACTCATCAAATATCAAGTAAGAACAGTAAATCAATGCAGTCAATGATAGCAAATCAACATACTCCCCAACACTTAGCCACACAAACGGAGTCAGGTCAACTTATCTTCGTTTATTTATCAACGGACTATGAGGTTAATTGTAAACGCCACATTTTCACAATCATAAATAAATCAATTGTAACTTACTAGAATAGCCATACTAATATGTCATCCAATCGGGATCAGCTCTGCCTCCGCCACAAATATATGAACACACAAGTATTGTGTAATCAATGTTAGTATCGTATCCGTACACACATGCTAAATGGTAATGTTTGAATCTTTAGCCATAACCTACTGGGGACCCATCGTGTCCATGTACCATTCGCTTCGAAACTAACCTCGGATCACGAGCCCATAACTAGGCCACATCCACACCCCCTGTCAAATATGCCTTTTCATATTTATATTCTCTTTCTCATCATAATGTATTTCCATTCCACCATCGATAAGGAGTATAAACAATCACGAATCAATATCAATGACCATAAGTCACCACGCCACAAGTCATACAAAGACTCACGAATCAATTTATCAAAATCAAGAATACAAGACACCCTATCACGAGTCACAACATCATTTAAGAAATCGCCCTCTTTACAATGGGGATACTCTACAAAGATTCATATTGTACGAACACACGCCATCATGCAACAGGCATACCCAGACTCAGACTCGATTCGTTAATAATACGAATAAGGAATCACTATAAATCAAACAAGAAATAAATAGTAATGATTCTTGCATGCTCAGTACATAAAATAATAAAAACATTAATACTCAATGAGGAAACCCACAATTTAGGAATAGGTCTCCCCCACCCATGGTACAACAAGACCCTTTTTTGGCCTATTTGGTAATTGCACAAACCCACCCACTAACTGGATCAATAACAAACCATAACCACTACTTGCTTCCCTTTTTGTCAAATCAACTACGCATATTACTTCACTTACTTACTTAATGGCATGACGCCGACAAAAATTGGTATTTATCTTAACCTAAACAATGTCTGTCCGAACTCCGTGTCTGAATACCTAATCATGCTTTCTACCGTTAATTCTATAACATATATACAATTGACTAATCAAAGTCTAACTCAATTAAACCATAACATACCTCTTTGCCAAGCAGCTATCACGAACTTTCATGGAGTATCCACCATCCCGCCTTGGAGCCAGAAACCATGATAGTGAAATCTTTAAGAAAGATAACCCGAAGGATGTTTGGAGAGCCACCTTTCCCTAGTCACCAAGTGTTTTACTCTGGGAATACCCTAATGATGGATTAGAAGATGGGTTTGTGGATAAAAGTTATAAAATCCTGAAATAAGGTTAATAAACGCGGGTTACGTCCGCGCATACCACTGCAACGCATTGATCCTTCACTACAGCGAGCTCTCTATGGCGATCAGTTACCTATTGCAGCGGGAACATACTCCTCAGGCTCATAGCTCTTTAACTCCTAAAAAATTTCAAGTACGAGTAAATATTACACTTAAAACTCCCTGGGGGACTAATCTTATGACGATACCTTAGGTTTTCATACACGGGCTGCGGAAGGTTCAATAACGACTAGGCGGGTCATTACAGGGATGGTGATAGACGTATCGAGGTGTGACAATGGGAGATTCGATGGTCAAAGGGGTATTATATGAGGCTACAAATTTTGCATCAAAAATTTCAGGGTCATATCAAATTTACGTATCGAGTAAAGGTTGAGAAACATGAAGATTGCAATCACAAGTTATCGTTCTTTAGTACTAAGTTGACAACTTGGATAGAACTCAGCTTTTGGAGTCGAGGGAGACATACATGACTTATTTTACATCAGAAAAGGATTAAAATTACCCATCACAGATGTATGATAGGATTGTGATTGGTTTCAAAAAGTTGGAGTCAGTTCGAGTGACTATTGGTGGTATTCAGGGGTTATGCATTCATTCTGGGTCAGAATTGTTCGATTAAATCTTGATGGATTATGTTTATATTTCCAAGAGGGCGTATGGGTTCTCAGTAAATCACCTTTGCGAATTCAATGAGTTCCAATTCTGATTTGAGGTATGGCAGGTTTATCGAGCTTTATCAAGGTTGCGAGTGGACTTGCTAATATTTTATCGAGAACAGCTATTCTGATAGATATAAAGGTTTACATTGGTACTTGGTAATGATTTTAGGAGGTACTATGATTTCAAGCGATCGTTACAGTGATCAGATAGTTTCCAATAGACTTGGCTTGGCGAGGTATTCAATGGGTATGTTTCTAGTATTGTGACTTGAAAGTTTAAGAGGACTTGGAACTAGCGAAGTCGGCTGTGAGTAAGATTAGTTTAATGGAATTGCTTAGAGTTCTTAGATGGAGCAGGAATTCTTTTCTGGCAAGAGAAAGTTATGGTTTCGGGATTGTGCCGTGTGCTTATGTGTTTCTAAGAAATCATGATGCAAAGAGTGGCTTTAGAAGGTGTGAAAGAAAGGTTAGCGAAATTAGAATAACTTCCCAATTCAGAGCGGGCTATGATTATGTCTGTACCTAAAGGTTTGTGATGTTTGGGAAAATGTTTATAGGACCTATTGATCGCATACAGAGGTATGGTTATATCGAATTAGAGAATTCCAACAAAAGTAATTTTTTATTCGAGGATTAGTTGTGAGAGAAATTCGAGTATGGAAATATGGAAATTAGGTCTTTTAGCTAAGTTAGAGGAAGTTTTTATTGATAAGGTGAGTGGGCAGTGATTTTGGCATATTCTTATCATGGAGGCTTCCGTGTGGGTATAATAAGGATTTCATGGTTACCGACAACTTCCATACTCTCTTTCTTTATTCAAGGACGAACGATTGTTTAATTGGTATTTGATGTAACGACTCATTTGGTAGTTATTATGCTTTTGACCAATTTACCCCCGTTGACCCTTTCTTGAGTCCTATTAGTATGATTTTGACCCACAGGGATGGGTGGCATGGTTCCCGAGGTAATCGGGTGAGATCTATGATGACTTATGTGTAATAGAGCCTTAAAGTGAAAAAACTTTAACCAATAATTGAATTTGGGGTAAACGTGCCTGTAATCGAATTCCGACAGTTCCAGTAGGTCTGAAATGTGATTTATGACTTAGTGGAGTCATTGATTTGGTTCCCGAAGGGGTTGGATGTGATTTGAGTCGTTGGTGGAGAAACTAGTTAAGTTAAAGAGTTAGAGTTGATCTCGGTCAACATTGGGTCAAGATGACGCCGTGTCGATGTTTGAAAGTTCCAACAAGTTGGTATGATGATTTTGGACTTGTCCGCAAGTTTTGGTGAGGTTCTGCTAAGTTTTGGATGGATGTGGATTGTGTCGCGCTCATATTCTATGTTTTCACCATAGTTTCCTTGGCTATAAAAGGTACCATGTTGATCAAACAACCTTTGTTTTGTGTTTTGGTTGATCCATTAGATCCGTATCGTAATTACGAAGCCATAGCAAATAGAATTGTCGCATTTCGCCTTCGTATGAGGAAGTTATGGTCATTTTAGCGTGGACAGCTGTTGTTGTACCTGGTGTGTCTGCTGGGGCGGACTTCTAAGCATGGGAGAGGATCCGCTGGGCAGAAATTGGTCCGCTAGAGCGGAAATTGGTTTACCAGGGTGGAAATTGGTCCGTCGGAGCGGAAATCGCTGTGTATATCATTATGAGCATATCTTGAGTTCTAGAGCTCCATTTGAGGTGATTTTCATGGCGTTGTTCTTGTCTCAACGAGGAGGTAATATCTAACCTTTATTTTGATGTTTCCTCAAGTTTATTTTCATTATTTATCGATTTTATCCGAGTTTGATTGGGGAAAATTGGGGTTTTGAACCCAAATGTTGAAAGTGGTAAATCAGGGTTTTGAAGATCAAGATGATGGATTTTTGAATGGGTTTTCTGGATCTAGACTAATTAATATATGGGTAAACTAATTTTGAAATAAATTTACAATTTTGCACTTGCAGGCTCGGGGTTACCTTTTTGGGTTCATTTTGGGGTTTCGAATTAAAGTATACCAATATGGGTATCGTTGAACTCGTTTAGACTTGTAGGGTACTATTTTTACTATGTTGAACCTGATTTTTCATTGAAATTATAGTTTTGCCCTTATGGGTCGGGTTTGGCTATTTTGGGTTCATTTTTTGGTTTTGGATAAAATTATGGCAGTATGGGTATTCTTAGATTCGTATTCTAACATAGAATTCATATTTGACAGACGTTAATCGTTCTGAGGCTCTCCGAAGAGGAAAGGTAAGGCTCAACTAGATTAGTTCGTGGCACCTGTTCGGCATCGAGGTTGGTTATGGCTTACCTTCTGGTTAGACTTCGGTTAGCGAAGCATATGTAGAGTTAGTGATTGTCAGAGAAAGCATGTTACCCCTTCGGGTATAAAGTTGGGATGCATTACTTAGGTTTGGTATTTTTGACTGGTTGGTGGGCTTGTTGCCTTTTTGTGATTTATTGGCTTGTGGCCATGTGTGTGATATTGGACTTGGACTTAGTTGCCATATTGTGATTTTGATACTGTTGTCTCTCACTTATCTTGACATTATCTTTGATAAAGGAAAGGACTTGACTTGATATTGATATTAGGATATGTGTCCATGCGTGGCATGATTGGGAATTGATTATGATTTACACTTGAGATTGATATTGTGCATATCATTCATACACATTCATAATGACTCATTGATATGAACTGTGATTTGATATTAATAAGGATAAGAGTGAAAGTGAAACATCCGAGGCTTCTTATTATGGTGTTTGCTACACGCATATTTCATATGACATCTCTTGCATATATTATTTGGTGTTACCTATGTGGTCTGAAGGGAAATTGTTCCGGATGTGGCATTGCATAGATTTGGGAATGGGATTGTATTGGTAGTTCATTTGCAGATGTGGTTGTGTTTATTCACGCACATGATTATTATTGAATTGACATTCATGCATGGCACTCATCCTCATTTTACATGATACATTGATATGAGCTGTGACTTGGTACTAATGGTGATGAAAGAGATGAGTGCCCGATGCTCGAGGTCTTTTCCGGGATCGTGAGAGTGTCTGATGCCCGAGTTCTTTATCGGGATCGTGAGAGTGTCCAAACCAGAGGTCGTTGCCGGAATCATGAGACTGGTACATGGACTTCACGGGTCCCCCATGGGTCATAACTATCGAGACGTGGTGGTATTCCATCCGTAGCATGTGCGTACGGAGACTTACATTTGGCTAGTCTATATCATTACATTGCATCACCGATGCATTCATATTACACCCATTCACATCTCTGATTCTGGTTATTGTATCTATTGTATTGCATGGTGCGGTTCAGTCTTGATTCTTCGGTTGTTGATTCATTTGAGATGCTGCATGCTTGTTAATCACTTACTTAGACACTTGATGGATTCGAGGACGAGAAGTTCCGCCTAGCCTCTGACTGTAACGACCCGCCCAGTTGTTATTTAATATTTCGCGAAACCATACCCAATCTAGGTCGAGGGTCGTAAACAACAAACTCCATGATGTGTTTTAAGGGTTGGGAGTAGGAAAAATTAATTTCGGAAAGAATTAGAAATTTCAGACCAGGAAAAGATGCTGACCGCTATAGCGGCGTAGCGACCGCCGCAGCGGTCCACGCGGGGCAGTAGCCCGATTTTGTCTACTTAGTCTATTTTTCTCTCCTTTTTCAACAAAAGACTCTCAAGGGCTGCTCCTAGGGTTTCATATGAAAGAAAAACCTTTGACACCAAGAAAAAGGTCTAATTTCCTCCCCATCATTCCCTACGAATATTATTGCTCGTGGATTCGGAGGAATGCTAAAAAGATGAGCAATTCATGGAGAATCAAATAGCTGGTCATCAAAGAGGTAGGTTATGGTTTACTTTAGTTAGACTTTGATTAGCGAATCGTATATACTTTTAGAGTTGACGGGAGAACGCATGATTAGGTTTTCGGACATGAAGTTTGGATGGACATACCTTTTAATCTAAATTATTGTGTAAATGATGGCTAGGGTAATAATGAGTTATTATTAATAGAAAGTGATGTTATCACTGTGGGGTTACTCCGTGTTTACTTTATGCAACCCTAGAAGGGAGTGGTTTCCGTCTTTATACCCGATTTTGTTGAATATTCATATGGTTGTTTTTCCTTGAAAATAAGAGGTTGTATTGAAAGAATTATATTGAGTTGGGTTGGCATTACGCCCGTCAAGGGCAGGAATTATGATTGTTTTGGCATATAGCATCGTCGCATTGCACTGCATGGTTAGTGTGGGCATTGTGTTATCTGGCCTTGTGGCCGTTGAGTTGAATACGTGAAATATATATATATATATATATATATATATATATATATATATATATATATATATATATATATATATATATGTGTGTGTGTGTGTGTGTGTGTGTGTGTGTGTGTGTGTGTGTGTGTGTGTGTGTGTGTGTGATTTGGATCCGCGTCCGGGGTTCGTTTCGGAGCAGAGGTTTGTGCTCGGGTCCGAGGAGTGAATCCGGAACGAGTGGTACATGGACGCCATGGGTCCCCTGCAAGTCATGACTACTGAGCAATGACCTCAGATAGCATGTATGTACAGTGTGTTTGGGCCCCTTTGCATCGCATTCTGCATTGCACTACATCTCATATTCTATATTATACATGTGTATGCTACTGTCGTTGATACTGCTTATGTGACCTTATGATTTAGTTGAGAGTCTGGGTGGAGGGGGAATTGCATATGGTAAGTGTAGTGCTGAACGTTAGATAGTGATTCATATTCCTAGTTGCATTGTATTATAGTAAGGAATGTGAGTAGGTGAACGTTATAAATAAAAAGGGGGTAGAAGTTAGAGGATACGATGAGCGTGGAGACGAGAGTACTAGGATGGATGAATGGAAGGGAATGGTTGTGATTTAGTAGAATGCTCGTACACTTTGGAAATAAAAAAAGCGAACTTCGAGAGCGAAAAGGTTAGGGGGGACATTGTAATATACTTTATTTAGAATCTGAAATTTCATTGATTTGTCTGCTTATCTTAGTGACTTTATATTGTGTTGTGTGAACTAATCTTAGTCGACCTATGATGCTTACCAGTACGTGTGGTGTACTGATACTACTCTTGCTATGCCCTTTCTGGGTGTAGATGTGTTGCAGGTATTAGCTGAAGTTTCGCCGTGTGGTTTATCGGACATTCTCCTACCGCCACGCCTCTTGTACCTGTCTAGAGTAGATTCCGAGAATTTCTTTTCAGTTTTATTGTACTTTAAAATAGAGTCTGAACGAAGCTTTTACTCTAATTTTGTGATTTTGCAAGACTGTTGTCGCAACTGTTTAAATGTTGGGTTAGTTGGTAAGGGTTCACCTACTAGGTTAGTAATATGGTAGGTGCCCTCACGCCCGGTGGGTTGGGTCGTGACACTGACTGTAGACTACTGAGATCAAGTGTGGTTCACATTACTATAAGTCTTACGTGGATGTGCTTAGTGATTACTTCATTCTCACACTTCATGGATTCTGATGTGATACTTCTATACTTGAGTTGTTGTTCTTGGATTGAGTTGTGTTTGTACTTGATTGCGAGCATGTCTATTCTTCAGTTTCTTTCTTTATATGTGTTAGCTAACTATTGTCGGCCTATGATACCTATCAGTACATAGTGTTTGTACTGATACTACTCTTGCTACACCCTTTTCGGGATGTAGTGTTGTTCCAGGTACATGAGCGAGATTCTATTAAACTTCAAGGATCTCATGGAGTTCATCTAGACTTCTCTATTTAATTTTCATACTAAACAGAAATTGTATTCAGGTTGTGGTTGTAACTTTTATTTAAGTTGTATACTCAGAAGCTCTTGTCCTATTCAAACCAGATTTCTTGGGTAGTTGTTGTAATCCGCGTTACTAATTATTTATGATTTTAGATTTCTGTTGCTCTTCTATATTATTTATGTTGTTTAATAAGTCTTTAAGGGACGAGTTCGCCTACCAGGTGGTAAAAGTGTAGTGTCCGCACGATCAGTGATTTCGGTCGGGACAATACTAAATCATGCTAAAATAAGTACGGCTAATAAGAATTAATTGCATGATAAAGAAAAAAATAAAATTAAGTTTTGCATTTTCAATGTTTAATTCAATAATGCAAAACTAAATAATAGATATGCAACATTATTATGAGGGTAAATTTCAGAAATATACAATTTGCTTACTTACGTTGCAAAAAATAGTCTAAAACTTACATTGCAAAGCTTTGGCGCAAAAGAACTTTTATACAGTGTTATACACTTACATACAAAAGACAGGTACATTATGTATATAGGTGTTCGAAGGTGTATAATGTGTAGATATATACACTAAAAAATGTAATTATACAGTATTACGCACGAAAATACACACATACATATTTATACACAATTACACAATATTGCATAAGTGGGTATAAAGATAGATCTGGGCTGGTTTTAAATAAGAATTGCACTTTTATACAAGTCAGATACATTATATATATATATATATAATATGTGTGTGTGTGTGTGTGTATATATACTATGTATACACCCATATACTACTATTATACAATATTATACACTATTATACAAAATTTAACTCCAACACCACCAACAACGGAGCAGCAACAACCACCAGCCATTGCAAGAGTTCAGTTCTCTGGCCCAACACCACCACCAGATCTAAGAGAGAGAGAGATTTTCGGTGAAAACCACCAGCCACAACACCACCAGACTTGAGAGATAGAAATTTTCAGTAGTGCCGACCAGCTACACCACCACCAGTAGCCACTAGCGACACCACCACTAGAATAGTCGACGAATTGTCTATCTGACCTTTCCAGTAGTGCCGACGGCCGACTGCAATGTCGGCGTCGATGGGAGAAGAAGAGAGAGAGAGAGGAGGAAGAGGATGAGAAGGGAGTGGGTGAGAGAGAGAGGGGGAGGAGAAGGATTGAGTAGGTCAATTTTTAAAGATTTTAAAAGATGGGTCAATTTTGGTAGCATTGTTACCCTAATTAACATACAGTGTAATTTTTCCTATTATCATTCCAAGTGTTAGGCTTGAATTACTTTTGTTAGCATTAACATTGATTTGGTTTTGACTTAATTTGAGTTACTAACATCTATGAGCTATAAATCTTATTGGTTCATTGTGTTGAACCTTCTGTTTGATGTTGGTGTGGTGAGAAGTTAATATGATCTTCTCGGTGAAATTAGAATACAAAATGATGATTCGATTATTGAAAACAAGAGGACAAGAAATACCAATGTATATATATGAAAAGGCACATTTGATCGAGGGTGAGGATGTGACTTAGTTATGAGCTCGTGGTCCGAGGTTCATTCCGAAAATGAGTGGTACATGATGTGGATCTGCGTCCGAGGTCTTTTTCGGAGCGGAGGATTTATGGCTCGGGTCCGATGAGTATCCGGAACGAGTCGTACATAGACACCATGGGTCCCCTGCAGGTCATGACTACTGAGCAATGACATCAGTTAGCATGTGTGTACAACATGTATATGGTTATTGTTGGTAGATTTATCTTCGTTGTTGGTTTTGTTGATTTGATTCTTGATATCATTGGGTGACTTGATTGTTAACATCCTTGGTTGTCTTGTTGTTTAAGTTATCTGAGTTTGTGTTGTTGGTTGGCTTGTCTATTTTATTGATTTTATGATGTATGCATGATACTAATCTTAGTCGGCCTATGATATATACCGGTACATAGTGTTTGTACTGATACTACTTGCTGCATTCTTTTGAGTGCAAATTGTGATCCAGAGACTGATACCCAAACTCATATCTAGCGCTGAGGCCACTTGCTGACAGATTTAGGGTGAGCTTCTATCCATGCTAGCCGCTCGAAGATATTCTTTTATGATGTCTATTTCTATTCCGGACGTTGTCGGTTATTTATTTGGACAAATTACATTCCTTAGACATGTTTTAGATTAGAGTCCTTGTACGGTGACTTTCGAATTTTGGGGTTTGTAATAGATAGGACTTCCGCATTTACTTCATTTTCTTATGGCATGACTTAATTTTGATTATCTTGTGCTTGAATGGTTAATAATTGATGGAAATGGTTAATATAAAAATGGACTTGAATGAGTAGATGGTTTACGTATTAGTTCTCCCACTAGGAGTTAGTGTGGGTGCCAGTCATGGCGGGTTGGGTCGTGACAGTCATTCGACTTGCCGGTATGAGTGTACGGGAAGTACGTGTAATAGTGGGGAGCTTGGGCTACAAGGGAGGCATGCGTTAACTATCATTGACAAATATATCATCCTTGGTTACTTTAGAAAATCCAGTGTGTAGGACTGTTGTTTTATAGCATTGTACAAATATGGAAGAAACATGGGCATATGCAAAAACCCCGATTGACATAGGTCTGCCGTGGTAGCCGACTTGGTGCAGAGAGTGTGAATTAATGCACCCAACAGGACTGGTGCTTTGAATTTTGACAGGGCTATTAATTTAATTCCAAACAAGAATAAGAGGGTAAGAGACGCCCGTAAAGTTTAAGTCTGTAAATGTCTTTTTCGTGCAAGTTTGGAGGGCCAGTTATTAATTTTTCTATTTTTGTAACAACAAGGTATGTTGACATCTAGTTTTTTACCTCCAATTATTTATTTTAATTACGCAGGGTTCTTGGATCTCAAACGGAGTGAAATGTGTATTTTTATAAATCAAAATGATTTTACAAAACTATTTTGATAGTATTTTGCCATTTCATTTGGCAAAATAACTTCGAATACATATTGTAAGTCATTTAAAAATAATTTACATATTTTTACAATTAATATTAAGTATTTTTCAAGAAAAATCAGAAAATAACTTAAAACAATTATTCAACTATTTGTCTAAATTATTAAACATCCAATTGACAAATATTTTACTCCATTGATTCAAGAAAATTAATTAATTAAATACAATAATCCTTTACCTATAAATTTCAAATTACATTTGTGTTTTGTTAATTGCAGTTAATCATTTGTTTAATTGTCGTTACATTTGAAATTATTTGTTATGTGTTAATTACGGCTATAATAAGAAATAGCCACTTATCTACAATGTGTTAATTAAGGTCATAATTGCAATAATTAGTCAATTTATGCATTTGACCAAATTTGTTAACGGTTATTTGGTTAATTTTTAAAATATTTAATCGACTGTCATTTTTGCAACCTTGGCCATTAGATAAATTGCGCATTTTTTCCCTCCACATATATACATGTGCATACGGGTGTATACACATATATATGCGTATATCACGTATAACACACATATATATGGGCCATTTTCCCCTCCTTCATCTAAAGGACCGAGCCCAGTCCAAAAGACCAAACTCGGCCCAACAACTCAACATATAGATTAAAACAGGCCAAACAGACCTAAAGGTCTCATTTGCTCGTTGAAAGGGTCTCTACAAGAAACCCTAGCCGCCACCATGTGACTTTCTCTCTCCCAAGTCATCATCGTTGCCAAAAACGGCAAAGAGTCAGACGTACTATGCTTTCTCAGGCCTGGCATGGCCGACTGAGGCAAGCATTAACTGTTTGCCTCCTCTCTGCACCGTGCCACGAACCAAACACGGTGTAACACTTCTATTTTAATCTTTTTTTGTATTTATATGGTCAAAAGAATTGATTTTCTTTAATGGTTTTTGTTGTTTTCGATTTTAAACATTGGGTTTTGATTGGATGATATAGATTTGAGGGGGAATTCAAGAGAATTTCCCCCCAAAACCCTTTAGTCCCACATCGATTAGGCTTGGCAATTTTCAGATTTTGGGGTTCTATATAAAGAATCCCACTCTTCAAGATTAACACATAGAGAATATCCTGCATATTCACAAAACTCGATACTAGGGTTTTTAACGAGTGACCGACATTAGAATTGGACACTTAGTTAAATTTTCTTAGTTTTCAAGCAACAGTTTAATTTTTAATTTTTCTTTTGTGGCTAAAATCTGGGGTTGAGGAGCAAAGGATCTCCAAATTTCAAATCTCGACAGCAGGCTGCACTCAAAAAAGGTAAATGTTCTTCCTTTTAGTTTCTTTGATTTGTTTTTCTTTGTATACTTTGTTTAATTATGCATTAGTTTGTTTATTTGTAGTTGTTAGTTGTTAGTATGTTACGTAGGTTGGTTTAATCATTGGTAGTTTGTGTATGCTTAGATTAGCTTAATATGGCTTAGTTTAGCTATTTTGGGAGCATAACTTAACTGCTTTTATAAATGTAGATTAGTTATCATTTTTGGTAAGTCAACGTGTTCATAGTCTTCATTTAGTTCATTGATACATATTATGTGTTTACTTTAACTAATTTAGGCTTAATGTAGGTTTAGGTGCCTATTTAGCCTCACAAATGATCATGTGCTTTTTTAATGTTGGTCTGTGTATTTACTTAGTATTTCCATAATACACAAGTGTTAATTTAGATCGTTTAGGTTATCTTGTATGTTTATTTTAGCTGTCCATACATGTTATATAGTCCTATATTGATGATCTAGACCAAATAACTAGTTTTGTATGCTATGTTGGTGTTCTGTCATGTTCATATGCACATGTCTTCCTGATGACCAGCCTATATATGTTGCCCTAGTGTTCCTGTGTGATTATACATGTCTCTATCATGTAGATTTAGACTCTATTAGATGGAATATTTGCACCTAACTCTTGGTCAATGATATAAAAACTCTGGGAACTTGAAATAATGTTTAGTCCTTACTAGTATACCATATTAAGTCATGTCCATCCTCTTTTCTATGTGCTCATGTGAGACTATTAGTTTTTAAACTAATCACCTAATTTAAGCACTTACTTGCTAAAGAAATGGAATGTGAATGTGAATGCATAAATGTTAACATACTATGTGGTATCTTGATGTTTAAGTCCTGTTTGATGTTAGTTAAAGAGGTTTCAATGCTGGTTTGCCTGCTTTACACTGTTTGAAGTAACTTTCACTTCATATTAAGTAGAAGTAAGCCTTTGTGAAGGAAAGCTGACAATATATGCCCTTATGTATCTATATGTTGTTTAAGTGTCTCCTTTATGTGTCCATAGATAGCTTAGATGTCTTATTTAGATGGAAATAAACTTGACATTATGAATAGTTATTTTGAAGAGCCCAAGATTGCATAGGTTTCTTTCTGGTAGTTCATAAGCAATCCTTTTTTTACCTTATCTTACCTGGTGAGAACCTATATGCATGTTTTGGATTTAACTTGGTTTTTTGTTTCCTCTCAAGCTTACCCCCGGATGTTTTTGAGTTGTTCATATCATGCCTATCCATTCATGTGTTTAGATTGGTCTCTGTCAAGGGTCTATGTGAAGTCAAAATTAAAAGAACTCTTTGCTTTGTCACGAATCCTTTTCACTTATGCTAACTGAGTAATGTTGTGTTGTTTTCCTACTGTTGGACTGAGGATTAAGCTTTACAATTATGTTGTATAATTTCAGGTGATTTTCCTGTCTGAATGTCCCCCAATGCTTGTCTTATTGCCAATATGCTCAGTTGGTATTAAATTAATCTGATTTTAAAGGCATAGTACCCCTGTAGATTCTTTTGTGCCATGATTACTTTGAGATGGGGTGAGGGTCCTCTCATTTGCATTGCCCTATGTTTTGTCTAATTTGGAATCAAAAACTTGCACACTGTTATATCAAGCATTGACATGAGCCTGTTGGTTTTGGTAGAAGTCAAAAATGCAATATTAGAATTGTATGTGTTTAGCCTATCTTGCCTTGTGTTCCTTTGATCATTTCTGGGCTTATATTGCATGAGTATTCTTGTACATGCATGGGATATACAAGATATTCCCAGCTTGTATACCCTTATGTGTATATAGGATGGTATATCCGGTATATCATCGGTAATTATACATACTTTGGTATTCCCATGAAATTTTGTCTTTGGGCCTATTCTTTAAATTAATACACTGTTCTTAAATTGGGCCCATTTTCTCCTTTTCACTTAATAATCTAAAGGTTGTTCTTCTTATTTGGGCCTAAGTCCCTTGATGTCTTTTTGGGCCTTTGCCCCTTGTTTGTTCACTTTAAGGTTAATAAACATACTTCTTGCATATGTATGTATCCATATCTATGTGTATGATCATTTTTTAAGCTTTATTTAGTTTATTAATTAAGTATAGATACCTTCTAACCGCAATTTTCCTTTTCCCAATCTCCTCTTTGCATGGAATCATCGGTGTGGGCCACGGGCCGATTTCCATTGAAACCTGAGAGGCCCAACTCCTTCCTTTGATCAAATCCGGATTAGAAATATAATTTAAGGCCCAACCATGGGTGAAAATGGTAAACTGGTGGGCTTAGGTAGGCCCACCAGCCTAAGCCCTCTCCTATTTCATTTATATATATATATATATATATATACACACTTGTATACATTATTTGTATGATAGTTGTATTTATAAACAACACTTGTAAAATATATTGAAACCCATGTTTGTTAGGACTTAGGAAATTCGCGTAGGAATTACGTTGTTTTGTCAAATGATTTTTCAACTTAAATACGGTTTATAATGTTTGCATATAATCGATAAATTTTGAACTTTACAAAAAAAAAAATGATAAACTGAAAATTAGTAATATATCCAAGTCAAACGGATTTTTCTTTTGGACAAAAAACTGAGTTTGTTCTTGGGCCGTAAGGCCTCTTGCCAAAAAATTAAAAATAGACGGATCATTTGGACTTAATAGAAATTGGGATTTAAACCTGCTTTGAGCCTTAAATCTACTTCAAACCTTGTATAAATCAAAATGAACTGCTTTTCCTTTTGGGCCTTAAATAAATCAGATTGAGGATATTTTTGGGCTTCATGACTTGGACCCGCTTAAGTATCAATTTGAAACAAAAATTAGATTTTTGAACAAGTGTAAATGGACCCTTTTTAAACTCATTTCGACTTAAGGGATTTTTGAACACTTTTTGGGCCAAAGGGCCAAACCTTAAAGAAAATAAACAAAGAGAAATATACTCAAATCTTTACTTGAGGAATAAGATGGCTTTGAAATAGTATAAAGTTGATTAATTCAGCTTCAATGGACTAAAACAAAAAGATGTGAACTCTTCTCTTTACTTGTACAAAATCTATACTACTTTACCAAGGAGATATACTCCATTACTTCCTTATATATGTACATTCAAAATCTATAAGGAACTAAATACTGACATTTGGACTAAATTAGTAGGAACTCTACTTAAGAAAAACTCTTAAGTGTGTTTTGGTCCGGAGATGAAGTGAATTTAACCCTCTTATAACGTTTTTCCCAAAAGAAACCAATTCTTTTTTCCTTAAAGGGTATTTTGCCAAAAATGGAGTTTTATGATTAACATGACAATTTTTGCAAGAAAGAAACATTTTAGCAATTAATCACACATTGAAGCTCGAAGGTCAACCGTACTACGGATCTTTAATACTAGGGTGCTTAAAACCTTCTCTAGGGGATCACCAAAACCCTTACCTCGAACTCTGGTTTACAACAACATAACATACCCAGTTGAATCCCACAGTGTGGGGTCTGGGGAGGGTTAAATGTACATAGACCTTACCCCCACCATGGTAGGGAGGCTGTTTTCGAAAGAACCTCGGCTCAAAAGAAAACAAGAAAACAAGGGGAGAAAAGTCAAATACCGACAAGCAAATCAAAGCAATGCGAAAATGAGAAAAAACCTCGAACTCTGGTTTAAAAAGGACTTTTCTTTTCTTTGATAAAACCCTTTTAACTCGATTTTCCTAGTTTACCAATAAATTAGGTGGCGACTCTAAAAGATACAAAATCCAAATAGAGTTCGCAACTTCTTAGTAGCTTTTATACACCCGCGTAAAACTGAACCGTAACAGACGACGACTCCCCTGGCGATTTTCTAGGTTCTAACCATAAGGGTTTCAATATAATGTGATATAATTGTTAATATTTTCTTATTTTGTTTATTTTCTTACAAACTGTAAATTGGCATGCATTGCATATCATAAACTCTGTCACTCCTGGTAAAAAAATATGGTTTCAAATGGGACACGCTGGATCGCGGTCTGGCCTTCACTAAAAATTTCGAAACACCTTTTGAAACGACCCTTTTGGTCGTTATTGCATTTTTGACCCTTTCTCGAGCTTGGTTAACTCCCTTTTGACCCGAAGGGACCGTTGACATGCTTCCCGAGGTGTTTAGATTTGATTCGGGTAACTTTTTGTGAAATTTGGGCTTAAAGCGAAAAAGGATTGACTCAACGTTGACTTTTGGGTAAACGGACCTTTATTTGAAATTCGTCGATTTTGAGAGGAGCGGATGGTCGTTTAGAACTTGTGTGTATATCTGGTTAGGTTCCCAATGTGCTCGGATGCATTTTGGGACTTGGGTGGGAAGTTGAAATTGAGTTATCGGGGGTTTACTCGGTCAATGAGACCTCCGCTCGAAATTCTAAGGCCACGAGTGCGTTCGTAGCATGTTTTTATGTGGGTCTGTGTATGTGGTTTGTGAGCAGATGGCCTCGGGAGTTGGTCAGGATTTGAGTTGAGACTTGGAAAATATTTGGGATTTCTGGTACCTGGTGTCCGCCAAGGCGGCAACAGTACCGTCCCAGCGGCACCGCCATAGTGGCGTGATGGCCACTTGGGCGGCCAAGCTTACTTTTGCCAGACTGTCCTGACGGTCTAAGTGGACGTCGGGGCGGAGGCGCCGTGGAGGTTCCGATGCCGCCGTAATAGTATCGGGCTTGTTATTTTCATTAAGTGTGTATTAAAAGCCCTTATTCTATCATTTATTACCATTACGAAAAATTGAGCTCTTGGGAACTATTCTAAAAGATTCTTGGGGGAAATTCTTGGTGGTAAGTCCTGCTAATCTCCTTACCAATTGATTATTCCTAATCATCTTAGAATCCCTCTTCCCTTGTTAGTTCCTTAGTAATGGAAGATAAAAAGTGGATGTAATGGATATTCTACCTAGGCTTTTAAATGATGAAATTGATTAGGTTTATGCTAGATTATGATGTATTTGAGGTTGTTAATCATATATCTTCCATTATTAATGTTGAATCCTTGAAGCTAAGAGTTAGGGTTTATACCCAAAATTAGGAGTTTTGCTTGGATTTCTAAATTGGATGAACCCTTGAGTTAATTTAGCAATTAGTTGATGGGTTTTGATCACCTAGTGTTTAATTGGATATTTTACCCCCGAATTTTCTGTTCTGACCTTGTGGGCCCCGTTTTCCCAAATTATGGGGTTGGTTTTGACCTAATTTGAATGATACCAATATAGGTATCGTTTTTCATGATTTCTAATCTAGATGTCAAATATGCCTAGACTTTCTTGATCTTGAGGCTCAACGGAAGGGCAAGGCTAAAGAGTGATTGTTGGTGTATTGTTGTTCGGCCATCTAGGTAGGTTATGGCTTATCCTTGGTGAGACTTCGTGTAGCATATATTTAGATGATATTGTCGGAGACCGCATGTAAACCTTCGGGTATGAAGTTGGGTTGGATTTTGTCTTAGGATGAGCCCTGTTGTATGAATTGTGTTGTGACTTGATTGTTCTATCATTGTTGGCTTGATGCCACGTGTTGATAGTAGATATTACGGACTGTTGTTCCATCGTGTTTGTGACGTTGTAGTACCTTACTTGTTAAGGTTGATATGAGGATATGTTTCTATATGACTTGTGTAGTCTTTCATGATATTGTTGGTGTACCCATGTTTGATACTTGTGATATTGATTGATTATTAATGTCGACACATCCATTGCACGCATTCTCATCCTTCATGATATATTTTCGATACATTGTTGATACTCGATGAAACATTGTGATGATCTAGGCTCGGTTTGGATTAGAGTGATGCGAGAGTCCGATATCCGATGTTTGTCCCAAAATCGTAGATTGAGTAAGTGCATGGACTCCGCGGGTCCCCTAGGGTGGTGCTGATGAAAATTCTCCGTAGGCAAAGATCCAGGACGAATAGCACTTAGACTTTGCGAGTCACCTTGGGTTGTGCTACCGAGACGTGGCGGTATTCCGTCCAGAGTCCATGTGTACACAGCATTGCATGGCATTGTATTTGCATTCATACATTATTGCATTGCATTGCATCATGGCTTATTTTGTGATGATCTGGTGTTTTACTTGTGATGTTAGTTTTGGATTGGATATTTTTAGACTTAGCACATTTAGGTTTAGATGCTCTACCTAGGCGATGACGTGTACTTGGTTTCGATTGTGTTGACTTATACTTGTTGATTTATCTGCCTATCTTGCTTTATTTTATGGATTATGTTAGCTACACTTAGTCGGCCTATGATACCTACCAGTACTGTGGTTTTGTACTGACCTGCACTTGCTGCATTCTTTTATGAATGCAGAATTCTAGGTTGGATCTACTTCTGTTTCTCGTGGTTGAAAGTCGCCCCAAGATTTGCTTAGAGTCTACAAGGTGAGCACAAGACGTCCGCCGCCTTGAAGATTCTTCTTATTTATGTCTTTTTTCCTATTTCGAGACATATTCGGACTTGATTTATTATTGATATTCCAAACTTGTAGATTTTAGTTAGATGATCTTATATGACCAGACCAAACTGGGGCGGATTTCATTTACTTACGCATTTTCCTATTTATATTATAGCTGTGAGACTTTCGCTATTTTACTTCCTCCGCTATTTTTTATTATTTGAAAATGTTGAGTTAAGGGTTCGCCTATCAAGGTGAGAAAGGTAGGTGGCCGCACGACTTATTGAAATTGGGTCATGACAAGTTGGTATCAGAGACCTAGGTTATCCGGTCTATAATACAAAAGCGTGTCTAGTAGTGTCTCGTGGATTGGTACGATGAGCTCCGTACTTATCTGCAAGAGGCTATAAGACATTTAGGAAACTTCAAATTCTTTCATTCCCTCGTGCGACTTTATTCAAATTGGTATCTAGTCGATTCCAATTGGTATCTGAACTTTCTTATCCTGATAATCCTCGGGAGATGAAAACTCATCCTTAATTCTTACACGAATGGTTGATCTATGACGTGTCGTGGTATGGTATGAGATATGTTTTCATGATTCGGATGCGTGATGCAGTTTAGTTAGTAGTTATGGCCTGCGGTTTCAATTGTGTGGAGTCGCGGTTAGACTCGATTGTTGTGAGGAGTCGCAAATAGACTCGTTTATTGTGAAAGTTTGTGAGAAATGGGAAGATAGTTTAGAGGGTTACAGGGTCTCTATGTTTCAGCGTTGGGTTGCTCAAAAGTGACAAAGTGCATTTATGGCTTAACAATAGTGGGTTGCTCGATGATATGATCGATTTGACTTTAGCTTCGTCAAGGCATAATGAGGGTGTGCGTGACACTGGTGTAACAATGGCGGATCGATGGTCCAGCAGCAGTAGAGTATTAGACTTTAGTATATGAGAAAAAGTGTAAGTTCGGTGATGGCCATCGAATTGGGCAAACGTATTGTTATCATGGGAGATAGAGAAAAGAAGTCGACAATAAGGACATGAAGGAAGCTTTTATGGAAAGGGTGTAGCGAAGCAAGACTTCCTGGAATATCTTGGACATAAGTACTTTTCGTGAGATTGGGAAGGAAAAAAATTGGCATCTAACACGATTGTCAGGATAAGGTTACGACTGGTGCAAAAACAGTTATTCTTGATATGAGCTCATTGATGTTAAAAGGCTACTCGGCTACTAAGTGAATGCTATAGGCACATCGTTTGATCAGTAAATTGTCTGGGTTGTAGGCTTTTGAGGAACTAGTAATCGACTGATAGGAATGACTTCAATTATGGGTGTATGCGATGAGTTAATGACTTGGGAAGCTACTGGTTGCTACACTTCGATTTGAGGAGAAGTATTGATATTGTTGTGATTCATTCGGCTCAGAGGGATGATTGGTTTAGAGGATCGAGTGGATTTGAGTGTTGTTGGTTGATAGTGATAGAGTGATTTGAGATGGAATATGGGGACTGAGGGGTTACAATGAGACATCTTGCTATCAGGTTTTGGAGATTGAGGTTCGTAAGATTTGAGGTGAGTTAACATGAGAACGTGAGTTGTGTTGGACTGCGGGGCATTATTTCATGTCGTACAGTAAAAGGGTGACGGATGAGGTTGATCGGGATCTGCGAGGTTAAGGGAAACAAGAAAACCTTGGAAACAGGAGTTATGATGTGAGAGCTTGGTTGCGATTGTACAGTGCAGAGTGGGCTTGAGAGTTTATGGATGAGTTGGTATGTTTCAGTTATGTCATAGACTAATAGAGATCAGTAATGGACTAAGGTTGGGAACCTTGTAGTCATTGTGTAATATTGTCTAGATCCCGCTACTAGTGATTTTAGAAGAGGGATTGGCGTGCGAGTAGTTAGAGGTGTTCCGATTTGATAATTGAGGTAAGAGATGATTCTTCGAGGACTAGCAGTGTTAAAGATTTGAGTAAGGGGTTCGTAAACATGGATACTTCAAATGGTAGATCGGTGTTGGGTTAACTCAGTTGAGTTCAGGATGATATTTCAAAAATTGAGTAAGCCAATTCGGGAAAAGACGCTTCAGTGAGATACATGAGGATATTAGTGAGACTATTTGTGTGATACACTGGATTTAGAGAGTGTTCAAGTTCGAGTTGTAAGCGTTAAGGAAACTCTAATGTGCAGAGTGTGTGGTACGATCCTATCTCCAGGATTAATTTGGCTAGTTTGCAAGATTTATGATTATGTGGTATTCGATAGAGTGGATTCGAGGATTGATTAGGGTATCGATGATCGTGAAGTGATTAGAAAATTGGGAGTTGACCAGTCGAGAAAAGGTATAGATGATTGTGAATCGAGAAGAAAAAGGTATACCTTGGGGATTTCTTGGGTCAGTATGGATTGTGGTTTCGTCGTCTTGCATTTTCCAGTTGAGATATGTTTGTTGCGAGAGCTTATGGAGGAAATCTATAGGGATGGACTATGTGATATGACAGAGTTCCGTGAGGTTCGTGATCCGCGACTAGTGAGAAGTATATTTCAGTGAACCGACTTGTTGAGGTTTATAAAAAGTGGCTTAGTGGTACACCGTTGGATAAGTTCGTAACTTTTTACAGTGAATAAGTTAGTGTCCTTTAAGAGAAAGGATTGTGAAATTCCTATCATGTGAGACTTGAGTTATATTTTCGGGGAGGGACCTTGCTCGTGGTAATACAACATGATTGCAAATAATGTTGACTAGACAGTTTGAGTAAGCGCTTTTGGTTATTAAGGATTTGGGGGTAATTGCATGAGATTTCAAGCGACAGTGTAAGATTGGAAACTTTTGGAGAATTTACGAGCATATCGAGATGATATTATGAGAGGCTCGATGGTTATATAATTACTATATGAGGCTTCAGGTTTTGGCGTCAAAAAGTTTGGGGTTTTATCGAATTCGCATATTGGATGAAGGTTGAGAAACATGAAGTTGAAATCGTAAGGTATAGCTCTTCGGTACTAAATTGATAGCTTGGATAAGACTCAACTTGTGGAGTTAAAAATGATAGACATGATTTGTTATGCGTGGTATGACTGTGATTGGTTTCGAAATTCGGAGTCAGTTCTAATGACTATTGGTGATATTTGAGGGTTGTGCATTCGTTCAGGGTCAGCGTTGTTCGAGTTAAGCTGAAAGGTCCATGATTACACTTCGAGGAAGATATTTAAGGATTTGAAGCGTTTCGGCAGATTTGAGGTATGACAGATTTACCAAGCTTTGTCAGGGTTTTCTAGTGAATTTGATGATACTTTCTGAGAACAATTATTCAGGATAGAATAAGAGTATACAATGAGCTAAGTACATAGTTAAGAAGGAGCTATTGTGTGAATGGTCTTTTTAGTGATCAGTTGGGTTCTAACGGACTTTGCTCGGCGTGATATTCAGTGGTATGGTTCCTATATTGTGATTTGAAGGTTTAAGAAGGTTTGGAAACTGGCCAAGTTGGCTGCCGGTAAGATCAGTTGATGAAATTTCGTAGAGATCACAGATGGATCAAGGATTCTTTCTGGCGAGATTAAGTTATGGGTTCAGAATTTTGGTACGTGTATTCATATGTTCCTTAGGAATCGTGGTGCGAGTAACGGCTTTAGAAGATGTGGGAGAAGGAGTTAGCAGAATCAAAGTATTTATCGGTTCAGAATGGGCCATGGTTGTGACCATGTTTTAGAGGATCGCATTAGTTTGGGAAGTAGTTGTGGGGCCTATTGTTTGCGTTCAGAGTTGCGGTTTTATCAAATCAGAGAATTCGAGTAAAGTGATTTATTTATTTGAGGATCAGTTGTGAAGGAAATTTTAATGCGGAGATGCGAGAACTGGAGCTTGAGCTAAGTTAGATAGTTGTGACTGGTAGAGTGAATGATCAGGTTTTAATGTTACACCTGGCAAGGGTGTCTTGCGATTTGGCAAGGAAGGCAAATGAGCCCGAGGTGTATTGTCCGTTGAGACTACCCATTGTTGGACCCTTGTTCTATAAGTTAGTTTTTCACCGGATCTGTCATCCAGTTTTCCATGGTTTTGTGTTGGAGAAGTACCGTTTTGGTGGTTTTTGTATCATTCATTGGGATTTAGTTTTGTTCAATGAGAATCTTTCCGGTAAAGAGAAGTTCGGCATACGTAGCCGATATTTTCAGTTATCGCCAATTCGAGCTTTTTCTGTCCTCTCTTCCTTGCCGGTCGAGGAAGAACGATTGTTTAATTGGTATCTGATGTAACGACCTGTTTGGTCGTTATTGCATTTCCAACCCTTTTGACCCTTTTCTGAGCTTGGTTAGCTCCCTTTTGACCCGAGAGGATCATTGACACGCTTCTCGAGGTGTTTAAATTTGATTCGGGCGACTTTTTGTGAAATTTGGGCTTAAAGCGAAAAAGGGTTGACTCAAAGTTGACTTGTGGTAAATAGACCTTTATCGAAAATTCGTCGATTCTGATAGGTCCGGATGGTCGTTTAGAACTTGTGTGTATATCTGGTTCGGTTCTCAATGCACTCGGATGCATTTTGGGACTTGGGTTGGGAGGTTGGAATTGAGGTATCGGGGGTTGACTCGGTCAACGAGACCTCCGCTGGGAATTCCGAGGCCACGAGTGCATTCGTAGCGTGTTTTTATGTAGGTCTGTGTATGTGGTTTGTGAGCAGATGGCTTCGGGAGTTGGTCGAGATTTCGGTTGAGACTTGGAAAATATTTGGGATTTCTGATCCCTGGTGTCCGCCAGGGAAGTACCAATACGGTCCCAGCGGCACCGCCGTAGCGGCATGATGGCCGCTGGGGCGGGCAAGCTTACTTTTGCTTAACCGTCCCGACGGTCTGAGTGGACGTCTGGGCGGTGGCGCCGTGGCTGTCCCGATGCCGCTGTAACATTATCGGCCCTGTTATTTTCATTAAGTGTGTATTAAAAGCCCTTATTCTATCATTTATTACCATTACAAAATATTGAGCTCTTGGGAACTGTTTTAGAAGATTCTTGGGGGAAATTCTTTGTGGTAAGTCCTGCTAATCTCCTTATTAATTCATTATTCCTAATCATCTTAGAATCCCTCATCCCTTGTTAGTTCCTTAGTAATGGAAGATAAAAAGTGGATGTAATGGATATTCTACCTAGGCTTTCAAATTATGCAATTGATTGGGTTTATGCTTGATTATGATGTATTTAAGGTTGTTAATCATATATCTTCCATTTTTAGTGTTGAATCCTTGAAGCTAAGAGTTAGGGTTTATACCCAAAATTGGGGATTTTGCTTGGATTTTGAAATTGGATGAACCCTTGAGTTAATTTAGCAATTAATTGATGGGTTTTGATCACCTAGTGTTTAATTGGATATTTTACTCCCGATTTTTCCGTTTTGACCCTGTGGGCCCAATTTTTCCAAATTCTAGGTTTGGTTTTGACCTAATTTGAATGATAGCAATACAAGTGTCGATCTTCATGATTTCTAATCTAGATTTCAAATATGCCTAGACTTTCTTGATCTTGAGGCTCCATGGAAGGGCAAGGCTAAGGAGTGATTGTTGGTGTATCGCTGTTCGGCCATCCAGGTAGGTTATGGCTTACCCTTGGTGAGACTTCGTGTAGCGAAGCATATATTTAGATGATATTGTCGGAGACCGCATGTAAACCTTCGGGTATGAAATTTTGTTGGATTTTGTCTTAGGCTGGGCCTTATTGTGTGATTGGGGTTAGCCACCTCGTTGTGTTGTGACTTGATTGTTCTATCGTTCTTGGCTTGATGCCACGTGTTGATAGTAGATATTAGGGACTACTATTCCATCTTGTTTGTGATATTATAGTACCTTACTTGTTGATGTTGATACGAAGATATGGTTCTATATGACTTGTGTAGTTTTTCATGATATTATTAGCGTACTCATGTTTGGTAATTGTGATATTGATTGATTATTGATGTTGACACATACATTGCACACATTCTCATCCTTTATGATATACTGTTGATACATTGTTGATACTTGATGAAATATTATGATGAGATAGGCTCGATTTGGATGAGAGTGATGTGAGAGTCCGATATCCGATGTTTGTCCTAGAATCGTGGATTGAGTGTGTGTATGGACTCCGCAGGTCCCCCAGGGTGGTGCTGATGAAAATCCTCCATAGGCAAAGATCCGGAGTCTCGTCTGTTTGTTGGGCAAAGATCCAGGACGAGTAGTACTTAGACTTTGCGAGTCACCTTGGGTTGTGCTACTGAGACGTAGAGGTATTGCATCCGGATTACATGTGTACACAGCATTGCATGGCATTGCATTGCATTGCATTTGCATTCATACATTATTGCATTGGATTGCATCATGGCTTATATTGTGATGATCTGGTGTTTTACTTGTGATGTTGTTTTCGGATTGGACATATTAAGACTTAGCACATTTGGTTTTAGATGCTCTACCTAGGCGATGACGTGTACTTGGTTCTGATTGTGTTGACTTATACTTGTTGATTTATTTGCCTATCTTGCTTTATTTGTTGGATTATGTTAGCTATACTTAGTCGGCCTATGATACCTACCAAGATCGTGGTTTTGTATCGACCCGTACTTCTGTCGCATTCTTTTATGAATGCGAATTTGTTAGATCTACCTCCGTTTCTCATGGGTGAATGTCGCCCGAGATTTGCTTAGAGTCTCTGGAATTGGCGAGCACGAGACGTCCGCCGCCTTGAAGATTCTTCTTATTTATGTCTTATTTCCTATTCCTAGACATATTCGGACTTGATGTATTATTGATATTCTAGACTTGTAGATTTTAGTTAAAGTCTCTTGTATAACCAGACCAGATACTGGGGCGAATTTCATTTACTTCCACATTTTCTTATTTATATTATAATTGTGAGATTTTCGCTACTTTACTTCTTCCGCTTTTTTTTTTTTTATTATTTTTGAATGTTGAGTTAAGGGTTCGGCTACCGAGGTGGGAAAGGTAGGTGCCCGCACGACTTAGTGAAATTGGGTCGTGACACCATTTCTTTGGAACACGTTGAACGGGGAGTTGGCATGCGATCGTACAACAGCCGACAACAGTTCGCCTCGAGTAGTTCACTCGAGTTCTTGTCAATTCGAAAAAGCCTAGACTAGCATTGGATTAGGATAGATTCGAGCCAAATCCTACCGGACTCGCGCATGATTGACCTAGATGGATTTTGAATATTTTAGACAAAACCTATTAAGGAAATTACCTTGTATCAAAACGGTCTATGACCAAAAAGACACCGCATGCCCATTATGTGCTAATTGGAAACATGTTTGTTCCTATGAGTTAAACCATTGTTCATAGGATTGGGGGATTAACCGTGCTTTATTTTGTAGATGAATAACAACATAAAATTCAACATTGTTCTCAAGGCACCGCATATATTGAAAATATGGTGGGGTTGGATGAATGCCGAGGCACAAAGAAAACTAACCAAGTGTTTAGAAAATCTTTTACCTTTATTGGTCATAACCGGGGGTAGGGATTTGGTAGAGATCATCACGGGTTATTGGGACCGAGATAGGATGGTGTTCAGGTTTGGGGAGGACGTAGAGATATCCCTAACCTTAGAGGAGCTTCAGCATGTGATAGAAAACATCGGGACTAGCCTAAAAAGAAGAAAGAAACCCGATCAAAGCATTCTTATCCCATATAAGCCTATCCCTAACCAAATCCTCAAAATGTTATCCTTATCCCACGCAAATTGGATAATCGGTCCAACCATAGCCTTTAGAGAGATACACAAACGGTTTGGAACCAAACAAGGATTTGTGGAGCACCCTGAAGAGTTTAAATCCTTGGTCGAGTGGGATGGCACCGGACCTTTGGCCTTCACCGTTTGCTTATTAGGACTGTAATGACCCATTTGGTCGTTTAAGCATTTTATCCTTTTTACCCCTGTTGACTCTTTCCCCATCGTTGTTGGAGTGTTTTTTACTTGTGGGGATGGGTGGAACGGTCCCCGAGGTGATCGGATGAGTCATGGTTGATTTTGATGCATTTAGAAGTTTTTAAGTTGAATAAGTGAAAAATAGTTGACCAAAAGTTGACTTTTGGGTAAACGTGCCTGTAATAAAATTTTGACAGTTCCAATAGGTTTGGAATGTGATTTATGACTTAGTCGAGTAGTTGGTTCGGTTTTCGAGAGGTTAGGGTGTGATTTAGGTGATTGGTTGAGAAACTAGCATTGGAGATGATTTGGAGTTGACCACGATTAAGATCAGGTCAAGATGGTCCCGTTTTGATATTTTGAGAGTTTGAGCAGGTTCATATGATTATTTTGGACTTGTCCACAAATTTTGGTTAGATTCCGATGAGTTTTAGATGATTTTAGGTTGCATGGTGTTTGTTTCGATTTCGAAGTTGATTTGAGCAAAAAGGGTATCATATGAGGAAACGACCTTCGTTTTGTGTTTTGATTGAACCGTTAAATCCGTATTGTAATTTTGAAACTATAGCAACAAGATTCGTCGTATTTCATCGCTGTATGATTGAGATATGGCCATTTTACTTCAAATTGTTGTTGTTTTCCGGTGCGAACTTTGTTCTTCGCGAACACGAGAAGGTTTTACGAACGTGACGAAGGAATTTTGGGTTGACCGTCAACTCTCCGTAAAAGCAAGGCAAAGGTGTGATCGTTCACGGCTCCCGCTCGGCTACCAGGTAGGTTACGGCTTACCTTATGGTTAGACTACGGTTAGTTAAGCAAATGTAGAGTTACTGATTTTCAGAGACAGCATGTTAGGCCTTCGGGTGTAAAGTTGGGGTGGATTACCTAGGTTGGTACTGTTGTTTGATTATGGCTTGTTGCCTTGTAGTGATCTATTGGCTTGTTGCCACGTGTGTGATATTTGACTTAATGCTTAGTCGTCTTATCATGACTTTGAAATTCCTATCCCTCACTTGTTGGGTGTTATCTTGGATAGGGGAAAGAACTTGACTTGTTACTCACATCGAGAGATGTGTCAATGTGTGGCACAATGATTTGATATTTTGTTATGATTCAGTTGATATGCAATGTACTCATTCTTTATCTTTCCTATATACTCGATACGAATTTGAGCTTGGTATTGTTGTTGATTATGGCTTGTTGCCTTGTTGTAATCTATTGGCTTGTTGCCACATGTGTGATACTAGACGTGATACTTAGTAACTTATTCATGGTTGTGAACCGGTATCACTCGTATTGGGTTTTTGACTGAAAGAGGAAAAATTTATCTTGAATTTGGGGGTAGTGTCCAGTGTTGACGATTGCTTTACATACTTTGGGGGCTTTATAACTTGCATTTATTCAACCATAATTTTGGGCCGGGCCTTGCAACAATATTGGGTCGAGTTTTTTGTCGCGCGGGGCAGGACTTGGGGGCCCCGAGTCAGCCGCGGCCGTGGAGGTTTTCCCCCGGGGTATGGTGTATCAATCACCTCG
>NC_081349.1:5561388-5708603 GCF_029784015.1 Lycium ferocissimum | reverse complement strand
AGACCCGAAAATATGTGGGTTAGTCCTACCCCTCGGGGGTGTTTGTATGTTATATTTTTTGGCGGGCCCCGTTTTAACCCCCTTGCCCCCGATATATGTTTGAGTTCGAGAGGTTTTTGAAACGGTTGATATTTGATACGCGTAACCGGTGTGTGTATTCGGGTTTGATGAATGCGTCATGCCCAATCCCGGCACTACCACGGCCCACGGGTTGGGTCGTGACAATTTCATTCACCCATACATCCGATTCTTGTCAGGTTATTTATTGTATTGCATGTGCTGCGCTGTGGACATTGACTTCATGGTTGATTACTGATTTGAGATCGCCGTGTGCCTGATTAATACATACTTGGGGATTGATGGACTCAAGGAGTAGAGACTTTCTCATAGGCTATATATTCAGGTTACTGTTATATCCCGTGTTTTGCACATTCGTGAAAAACCTAGACACAGATGTGACTTGTTAAGAGTAAGGCCAAATCTTTGGTTCTATTTAGCATATGTTATTTATGAGAGGTATGGATGAAGTATCGAGGAAGGTTACCTAAGGGCAAAAAATTGGAATTTTGAAAATTTGTTTCGGGAATTTGCAAAATACGATTCATGAAGCATTGGGCCAAAGAGAAAATGGAAAAAAAATGAGGCCCAAAATCGAGGGTGGCTTCGTCATTAATAGCTCCAAATCCACCACATTAATAAAATTTCCATGTGCCAAGCATGTGCCCAATTAAGGAGGCATATATATATATAAGTGTTCATCCGAGGAATGTTCAAGAAAATCAAAGAAAACTCGAGAGCAAACACTTAGCCATTCGCTGAATCTTGAAAAAAAAAAGAAATTCCAAGTCCTTTAGGCTTCATCCAAAAATCTCATCCTCCTTGAATTCTTGACAAGTGCAAGACGCCCTTCGACGCGGTATAATTGGTTAAGCGAGAAAACTACGTTTGCGACAAGTTGGAATTTGAAGGAAAAGGTAAGAATTCCATGTTTTTGTGTTATGGAATGGGTATATGTGTTATAGTGATTAGAGTTGCATGAAAATTATGGAATTGTTGAGTGTATGTGCATGTGTGTGATGTGGCCGTGGGGGTGCCATGCATGAAAGGGAGAAGGATTGAATTTATTTAATGTATTAATTGTGTTGTTGTGTTCTTGTGGAGTAAATGAAAGGAGAATGGTTCAAGTTGGCATGAAAAATCCATTGTTAGGTTGTTGTAGGAATTATGTGATTTTATTCTAGTTTTATGTTAACATGGAAATGAAATTGTAAGATGCAATTATGATGATTGTTGATGAAATTGGAAGAAGGAAACATACTATGAATATGTATGTCAAAGATTAAAAGTTTTGGAGGCATTGTGGCTTTGGTAGAAAGTTTGTATATTTTGTATATTTTGCGAATATTTTGTAGAAATGATATGAAATGTTTCCGAATTGTATTTGAATGGTTTTGGATTAGTAAATGGATAGGAGAATGTTGACATGAAGTTAGAAAGGCGAAGTCGGAATGGAAGTTATAGCATCATGTTGGAAAGAAGATTAGTTGTGTTATATTGTGATTTGTAGTGTTGTTGTTGTTGTTGTTGGTGTTGTTGTTGGGTCGTCGTTGATATTATGGCCGAGTTAACTCTCGGGGATGTTGAATTTATAAGGGAAATCTGTCGAAATTTCGGTAGGCAAGTATGGATCTAAACTTGAGTTCTTAAAAGCTTGTAACTTATATTTGGTAATTATGACCAATTGTAGATTTTGGTAGAAACGGGAGCGGAGCCCAGACGAGCGTAAGACGCGATCAAGGTATGTAAAGCTAACCCTTTCCTTCCTTTGGCATGTCCTAGGTGTACTAGGTTTGGATTTGAGCCTCGGGGGTTATTCTATTCATAGAAATCCGAGTTTGAAATTGAGTACTATTCATTCAGCGCAATTGAATTAAAATCCTTATCTTTGGTCAAAGTATGCTTAAACCTTTGTAACGATGGCCAATGTGTCCAAATCGCTCCGGAACCTCTATGGATGGCTTTAGGGAGCCTAATCTTTGTAATTCCTGTTCGCCGCCTCGACTTGACCCGAAATGTGGGCCACACATTCCCGAGATTTGTGTATTGCTTCATTTGACTCAATTTGGAATAATAATTAGAGAACTAGTTTTGTACAAAGAGACATAAAATTGATTTTCTTTAAAAGAAAACCACCCCGAAGTGGGGTGCGAGGTTTTATTATTTAAACTTTTCAAAACCACTCCAAATGGGGTGCGATGGCCTCTACCTTATGCCTAAGTGTGCTATGGCCTTGGTTTGTATCCGAGCGAGCCATGGCCTCACCGATCCCCGAGTGTGCTATGACCCCGCCCTTACGTCCGGGTGCGCTATGGCCTTGGCTTATGCCTCGAGTGTGCTATTTTTCCAAAACCACTCCGCAAGGGGTGCGAGGTTTTACTATTTCATTTCATTTACTATTTATGTTTACATTATCATTACTAACACGCCCGAAGGGGCCGTAATCACTATTATCTTGGGAAGCGGCCGCCCGAAGGGGCCATTGTTGTATCGAGCCGAAGCCGGCCGCCCGGAAGGGGCTATCATTATTTCGCCGGAAGCGGCGCGTGTGATGTATTGTATTACTTACCTTGAAAACGTTAGTTAGATTGCGATTGTTTATTAAAGCTTGTTTTAGGGCTTTGTGTATTTATTTATGTTTTCTTTTAGCGAAGGCTGCAGATATTGGGTTGATTGTGACTTCTTCCTTCCTAAATTGCGCGGTGGTTATTATTTATCCTCGCTTTACATATTCGGTACATATTCCGCATCGACCCCTTCCTTTCGGGGTGCGTTTCATGCCCGTGTAGTACGGTGGACGCGACTTGGCGATCCGGCCTACTTAGGGAGATTCAGCCTTCAGAAGTCGGACAACTCCACTCGTTCGAGGGTCTGTTCTTATTTTGGTATAATTTTGTGTATATATTCCGCAAGTTGTACTTTTAGACGTCCGCGAACAAATGCCGTGGGTATTATGGGCATCGTTTGGTCTGTCGCTACCACTATGTTATTGTACGTATAGCGGTAGCCTCTTCGGCCCGCCTTGTCCTATGCCATGTATATATTTATGTATGTGTATATATGTTGGTACGTTTCAAGGCGTTTTGAGTTATATCTCGACTTTAGTATTTTATCTAGGACTTCAAAAAAAAAATTATTGAACGCCATTTCCAAGTGTAAGTAGCAAAGGTCGAGTCCTCGTATTGCAGTGGCTCGGTTCTTGTCACGGCCCTAGGTTGGGTCGTGACAGTTACGGAGTACTATTGTTGGTTGTACTGGTGTTTGTTGTTATTCTGAAGAATCTTGGGAAACTTAGCAGACTTGTGTTTAGGTGCTTCACCATAAGCTATGATTCGGCTATTTGATCTTTATGTAATGGATTGGTGGTGTTTATACTTGATTGTGAGCATGTATTTTCTTCAGTCTCTTCCTTTATATATGTTAGCTAACTGTTGTCGGTCTATGATGCCTACTCAGTACGTGTTGTTTGTACTGATGCTACCTTGCTACACTTCTTTTCGGGGTGTAGAGTCTGTGACAGATTCTATTTTCTGATCCTCGAGAGTGTTTCCCGAGACGATGTTGTTAGAGATTTAGGGTGAGCTATTGCAAGATCTGCAGCCCGAGTTTCCATTCTTCATATACTTGTCACCTATTTCCAGACACTATCCCTTTTGATGTTATGAGACTTGTATGGCAACATTAAGATAGTTGTTGGTGTATATTCCGACCTATGTGTTTATTAGCAGCTCTTGTGCTGACTCAGACCAGATGCCTTGGGTAGTTTATATATTTCACACTTATTACTTTTATATGATATTTGAGACTTATCAGCATTTATATTATTCTTCCGCATTGATAGATTGTATGTTGGGTCAAGGAAGGGTTCGCCTACTGATGTGCCGGGAATTTATGGCACATTCAAGGCCTTTTTACGAGAAGTTTTCTTGTTTTTAAGCAAGTTATTATCTATTTAATGTATTTTTAGTGTTTTTCAGGTAACGGAATAGATTTGGAATGAGAACAGTTAAAAGTGCAGAAGTGGTCGTAAACCTAGTTTACGGACCGTATTCTCAAATACGTGCCGTATTCCATGGGCGTGTTTAAGGATAAGAAGAACCAGAAAGGCAGGCTAAAGAGATGGTGATTTACGAAAAACTTTTATGGACCGTATTCCACTTTACGGTTCGTATTTCAAAGCATATTTAACCATTCAAGCATCTAGCAGAAAGTTGAAGTTTTGGAAGGTGAAAGACGACTATGCAGAAGACGGACCGTAAATCAAAATACGGTCCATATATCAAGAGATTACAGTTGTTCAAGTCTTGAAGGAAGACCAGGTCAGAATCTGTTTATCGTCCGTATTTCAATTTATTTGACCGTATTTCGTATCGTTAGGTGGACCAAAGTGCAAATCTATAACTTTTACGTTTTCGTAAACCTATAAATAGTCATTGTAGGGTTTTAATTGTTATGCTTATTATATTTTTGTCTCTTGACTTAGAACATCAAATACTCTCTAGTTTTTTAAGACTCAAACATCAATTCAAGTATTATCAATTCCTCTTTTCTTCCAAAGTAAGCAATTATGAATTCTTCAATTTCTTATTACTTGTTCTTTGGCATGAGTAGCTAAATTCTCTTACTAGGGTTGCGAACCCAATGATGGGTGTTTTGTGATTGATATACACATAATGGATTATTAGGGTTTATTTATTCTTCATTCTTCATTCATAATTAATGGTTGCAAACATTGATTAAAGCCATAGACTTTGATTTATTTAGGAAAATAATTAGGGTTGGTAAGAATAAATAACAAGGACTCAAAGCTTTAAACTTTGTTTAATAAATTCACTTAGGAATAAGAAGAATTTACTTGGCATAATTAACCGTTCTTCATAGTTACTTTCTTATATTTGGGCAAATCATAGAAAGAGATAATCTTTATTTATTGGGAAATAGTAGAGATTCATATAGAGGTTAAGTGTATTCATATAATGATCCATTAGAAGTATATCAAGATCAATACCCATGGTCATACATCCTATCTAAAGGGGACACAACCTTGGTCTCTTTTACCATAAATTACAACCCAAAGCAATTAGTCATAAAAACCCAACTTTTACAGAAATCATCGGATTAAGATATTAGACCTAAATTAAGCATTCTACGACTTTAGTAACCTTTTCACACCATATTCCCTGTGGAATTCGACCCCAACCTTGTTGGGTTACTATATTTGACGACATTCGCATTATACCATTAATAGGTGTAATTTGAGCGGATCAAAATTTGGCGCCGTTGCCGGAGAGTCCACTAGTCAGCCGCCTGATACAGTGGGCCAGTCGTGAGACACGCACAGCGCCTAGGGCGCCAAGGTACAACCTCTTTCCGTTGTTCTTATAAGCGGTGCACTGGGGACAGTGCTTGAATTTTCTGTTGGGGGTGGGAGTGTTGGAACTGTTGTATTGTAAATATATGTTTAGGAACCCCTTCAGCTTTTCTTTGCCAGAGTTCCTTTCCTGAGGGGTTTTGTTTTTGTTGAAACTGGCATGTTTAAGCTGTTGCTTAGGTTGAATAGAGTAGTTTTGACTTAGTTGGTGTTGCCCTGTAACTAATGGCATGTGGTTAGGGTTTGTGGAAATTTTGGACCCCTCGAAAAAAATGCATACTTAGAACAGTTATTGGTTGACAAGATTGATTCTTTATGTGACATTATGATTATTGGGGTATTATGTGTGATGAATGATCAATACCCATGATCGTACATCCTATCTAAAGGGAACACAACCTTGGTCTCTTTTACCATAAATTACAACCCAAAGCAATTAGTCATAGAAACCCAACTTTTATAGAAATCATCGGTTTAAGACATTAGACCTAAATTAAGCATCCTACGACTTTAGTAACCTTTTCGCACCATATTCCCTGTGGGATTTGACCCCAACCTCGTTGGGTTACTATATTTGATAACGTTCGCGTTATACTATTAATAGGTGTAATTTGAGCGTATCAAATTTTGGCGCCGTTGCCGGGGAATACGGTTTTGAAATTACTAAATAGTATTTGCTTTTATTGAAGTCTTTTGCTTATTCCATCACACCTTGTTTGATATTCCTTGTAAACCAGGTGAACATGAATCAAAATTAGCAAAACCAACGTGTTGGTAACCAGGGGAATCGATTGAATAATCAGGCAAATGAATCAGATGAAGAAAATGTCTTTGCTGATCTTATTCTGGAGGAGGACTATGCATCTACTATTGTTCATCCTCGATGTGGAGCTACAAACGTAAAAATCGACTCCTCTCTATACCAGTTGTTGAAGCTTGAGGGCTACTTTTGGAACTCTACCGAGAATGACCCTCAACGTCATTTGCAGAATTTCATGGATATGTGTGCTAATCACATCCAAAACATCGTTCCACAAGATGTTATTCGGCTGAGATTATTCAAATATTCCTTAGCTGGAGATGCAAGAGCATGGTTGGAGAAGCTGCCGTGGAATTCTATTACTACATGGGCAGAGATGGTAGCAGTCTTTCTCAAGAAATGGTACCCTCCTAGCAAGAAGGCTGAGATTAGAGACAAGATCTATGAATTTAAGCAGCGACAGGGGGAATAGTTATATGAAGCTTGGGAGAGATTCAAAGAGTACTTGCAAAAGATTCCGAATCATGGTTTTCCGGAGAACATAGTAATGGAGAAGTTCTACCGAGGACTGGATCCAGTGACGCAGTCAGTTGCTAACAATGTAGTTGATAGTTGTTTCATGAATAATCTTACCGACGAGTGACCAACATGCTTGACAGGCTGACTACTCACAATCAGGCTTGGCACTTAAACAATGCTGATGTTGTGCCTTACGGTAGTCCTATGATCAGAATATGGTAAAGGAGAATGTAGATACCCAGCAAACATTGGCTGAGCTGGCAATAAATATTCCCTTGCTAACAAACATGTTACACCCCGTGTCTTCGAAGAAGCACTTATCAAATTTGAAACGTAAGTACGTTGAGTTATGACTAAGTAAAACCACTTTGGAATATAAGGAGCAATCAGTATTAAGTATATTTAATGGGTGAAGGACTTATATAAGGTATACCATAAGGTTTTATAAGGAAATGAGTGGAAGAAATGGAGTAGTACGACTTTGGAGAAAGGATGGGTAATGTCTTGTGCAAAAATTTTGGTCCAAATTGGGGGACGAATATCTCTTAGCATATGAAGTGTTTTAAGGTGTTTCAAAGGCTTAAAATGAAGTTCGTCGAGTCTAGTTTCCAACGCAATAAACCGCTCATCGATAGGACATCGGAGTAGAAAATTATGGACGTTACAAATTCAGCTGACAGAGCAGAAACGCGTGCTACAGTACTACTACAGTAAAATGCTGCAGTGACCCTCGAATTTAACCCCTATAAAAAGGGTAATAACCCCCTTTTTTCACCAGATTTCAGCCCAGAAATTTCCAGAAATTATAAGAGAGGGAGTGAGGGAGTCAAAAGAGAGCAATTTTCAAGTAGCGGAGTAGTGATTTAGGTCCGGGTAATGCATGGTTGTGACTCTAGTATTGTTTTGCGGTGGATTTTAGCATGGATATTGAGGATATTGCTGTCTTAGCAAGAAAAAAGGTATGAATCTTTCTCTTTTGGTATTATCTAAGGCTTATTCTCGGAGACAAAGTCGTTAAATAATTGTGTAGTAAGTTGGTTAGTTATGGAAGTTGAAAAAAATAGCATGTGGGCTGTTTTCTGATATAATTGGTGTTGGAAATGATATTATTGATGTTGGTGTTGTCATTTTTGTTGTTGGTTGTTGGATTGTGATTTCGGGCTAGGCATATAAACAGGGGAGGTGCTGCCCGAATTTCGACAGATTCTAAACGGAATTAAATTGAAGGCTTAAAATGAGCGTATGACATTGAGCCTAATAATAGTATGAATGGTTTATATATAGATTTACTAGCTTGGAAAGATAAACGTTGAACGACTAAGGCGACCGAAAGGTATGTTAAGGCTCGTCCCTTTCTTTCAAAGGCATGATTCCTATGGTATGATTCCATAAGTGTTTCCATAAACTCCTTGATTTCAAAAGCTAGAAGTTTATGACTCTTAAAGCTTCTTGTGATGTTAAAAATAAGAATGTTTTTATGAGGATTACGTTGAGGATGATTTTATGCTTAAAGGTCTCAAATATGATTTCAATGATGATGTAAAAATGCTAAGCTATTTCATGATTTTCTCGATTAATTTCATTGTTGTTGATCTCACCTTATAAATTGTTCCTTCAGTGCGGGATAGAGCGATAGTTTTTATTTGAACTCCTATGCATGCCATGAGTATAATATATGTATATAGCTATTTTGTGACATTACATAGTTCTATTATTTCATTTTGATTATGCACTGCACTCATTTTCGTTCTTCATGCATATATAAGGCACAGTTGACTGGGGGTGACGCTATGACCTTTGTTGTATATATATAAGGCACAGTTGATAGGGGGTTACGCTGTGACCTTTGTTGTATGTATATATGGCACAGTTGACAGGGGGTGATGCTGTGGCCTTTGTTGTGATGTGTATATGTATGGCACGCGGATGGGGTGACGCTCGTGGCCTTTGTTGTGATGTGTGTATATGTATGACACAGCTGATGGGGGTGACGCTCGTGGCCTTTGTTGTGACGTGTATATGTATGGCACGATTGACCGGGGTGACGTTTCGTGGCCTTTGTTTTGGTGTGTATATATATGGCACAGTTGACAGGGGGTGACGCTGTGGCCCTTGCTGTGATATTTCTACGGATATATGTGTTTCTTTGATATAGCTGTACTGTCACGACCCGAGCTACGGGCCATGACGGGTATCCAGGGCTAACCACCGAATACCGCTCATACTATTACTCATCTGCTCTCATTCGTACTGTACATACTCGTAATCATATAAAACTATCATCATTTGCAACACATTTACTTTTATAAACATAAGCCCTTCGGCTATCAAAATATATATACATGCATATACCTGAAGACCATGGGACCATACTACCCACACTGCGTATCTACGAGCCTCTACTAGAGTACTAGACATATGGACGGGACAGGACCCCGTCGTGCCCAATCATGAATATATACATATATGTACCAAAAGAATAATCAATGGCACCTCCGGAAAATGGAGTGCTCTCAAACCAGCTACTAGCTCCTACGAGTCTGGATCACCTCCCTGCCTACCTGTGGGCATGAACACAACGTCCAAAGAAAAGGACGTCAGTACGAATATTGTACTGAGTATGTAAGGCATAAACAATAATGAAATATCAATATAATAAGGAGCAATCTGTAACTGACTGAATCATAAGAGAAGTAATGCATGCTAGCTTACTATCAGAAACATCATCATGTTATGTATGTATAAATATATAAGCTGCCCGACCATATAGGTACGGTGTGATAATCAATAACATTAGCCCGCGTCCAGGCCTCCCGCGTCCGGGGTACCATCTCATGCCGCCCACTAGTGGTGTCTGCCCATGCCATCTGGCCATGGTGTATAGCTGCCCGCCTTGGCGGTGACTGCCCGGCCATATAGGCGCGGTGTAATATCATCATGTGCTCATCATAGTATGCTCATCATAATATACTTATCATAATGCATGCATAGAGACTCATAGATAATCATACTCTATCGGGGTGACATAAGGTCGTGGACCCCCGATTTCATTATGGAGCATTCATAAGCATTCTGGCTCACCTTGAAGGAACAAGCATAAGGTGAGTGTATATAATGATCAACATCAATGGGTTATGGATAGCTTCATTAGCTTTATAGGAACATCATAACATGAACTATAGCATCTCTAGACTTAAGCTTGTCATTATCATTATCATACTCGTAGTATATCTCTTATCTCGTGTGGCTATTCATGAACAAGGACTCATAGTTTTCTTGAAGATAGAAAATTCATGAAGAAGGAGGAAATTCATGCCTTAGAAAGAAAGGACTAGCCTCACATACCTTTGTCGTTTATCTATTCTATCGCTTGCTCGTTCTCCTTTAATGCGCTCGTCTACACCTTCAAGGGAATTCGTATCGACATTAGCTATACAATTATAGGAACGAGCTTACTAAGGCTAGAGAAAATTGGGCAGCATTTCCTTTGTTCATACTACTTTCCTCCATATTCCATATCAACTCCCAACATTCATAACGACAATCACAATATCGTAAACAATAAGCATCATCTAATTACATTACCTACAATTCATAATTCAACTACAATTCTCCATAACCATGACCAAAGTCCATTATCGCGTTCTTTCTTATACAATACTCATTCCATGTTCTAAATGTCATTTATAACGTATTTATAATCTCAACATATCCATTTTCATGATTCAATCCAACTACTACTCAATAATAGCACTATTCACACATTTATGACCCCTTTTCTATACTCTTCTACAATCCGAGTGTTTCAACCTACCAATACTTCAAACAACATGGAAAGGTCATGAAACTCACCTTATATGATGGAGGAATAAGCCTTGAATGGTGATACACCCTTTGCACCAAAATCCTATTTCATCTCTCTTGGGATTTCTTGATTTGAATGGCTTTTAATGTGTTTCTAACTCTTGATTCTTGTTGGTTTGATGAAGTTGATCATCAATTTCCTTTGAATTCTTGTGGTTGAAGTGTTTGGAATGTTCTAGAGGTTTCTTGAGTTGTGGAGGAGTGAAGATGAAATGAAAATGAAATGAGGAGAGGTCCCTTATATTAATTCATCATCAGTCCCGACCAAGATCTACGGACCAACATACGGTCCGTATGTTTTCTACTGGCCGTATGTTTGGCCGTAGATCTGGTCCAATGAGAGATGGTATACTGGGCTGGATCTACGGTTGGACATACGGTCCATACATTTTATACGGCCAGTATGTCTGGCCGTAGGTTTGCCCAGTTTTCCGAGAATTGTTCTCGTCGACTCGTTTGATCTCCGATCCTTATGGAACCTTCTTAATACTTGTTCAATGCTTCATTACCATTCTAAGGGATGTTATAACTCTTCCTTAGGGCATCATTTGAACGTTGTTAACTCAATACTCGAAGTTCTTATCCGATACACTCAACTTATAACTCGCTTCCCTTAACAACTTTCTTTCCTTAACTCGAATGTCTTTGGAAATCTTAATTAGGATCATCAAATACTATTTCTTACTTGTCCAACCTCATATACATCATGCCCCTCGTTAGTCCATTCGCTGTACACTAAGGGGTAATTTTCCAAGGTGTAACATTCTTCCCCCCTTTTGAAACATTCGTCCTCGAATGTGAAGTCGTCGGGGGTTCTAGAAAAATTTCGCCAGAGTTTCTCCTATAATATGGCATTACCATCCTATCACAACGACCCATAATATCATTGCCTCGTGGCCACAACACAATAGCAATATAAATTGGTCACAAACGACCCATATGCATAAAAGAAAAGCGTACATACTTTATAATCCCGGTGTCTCATCATAGATTTCTTTTGGGGGCTGAAATAAATGTGGATATGTGGATTTCATCTTCTCTTCCGCTTCCCAAGTCATCTCTTCCCGATTGTTATTTCGCCATAAGACTTTAACTGAAGCTATTTCCTTATTCCGAAGTTTCCGTACTTGCCTGTCTAGTATGGCAATAGGCACTTCTTCATAGGCTAGCTTTTCTGTAATCTGAACATCATCTATTGGCACAATATTTGTGGGATCTCCAACACATTTGCGGAGCATTGAGACATGGAATACTAGATGAACTAATTAAAGCTCTGAAGGCAAGTCTAATTCGTAAGTTACTTGACCCACTTTGCGGATGATCTTATAGGGTCCAATGTATCGAGGACTTAACTTCCCTTTCTTACCAAATCTCATCACCCCTTTCATTGGTGATACTTTTAAGAACACCCAATCATCGACTTGAAATTCTAGATCTCGCCGGCGGTGATCTGCATAAGATTTTTGGCGACTTTGGGCTGTCAACAACCGATCTCGGATCATCTTGACTTTTTCTACAGCTTGCTGAATCAACTCGGGGCCTATTAATTGTACTTCTCCTATTTCAAACCATCCAATTGGAGATCTACACTTCCTTCCATACAAAGCTTCATACGGAGCCATTTGGATACTGGAATGGTAACTATTATTATATGCGAATTCAATTAGGGGTAAGTGGTCATCCCAACTACCACCAAAATCTAAAACACATGCCCTTAGCATATCCTCCAAGGTCTGTATAGTACGCTCGGCTTGTCCGTCAGTTTGCGGATGAAATGCTGTACTAACCCTTACTTGAGTACCTAGAACTTCTTGAAAAGATTTTCAAATTAGTCGTAAACCGTGCTCCTCTCGTCCGAAATAATAGATATTGGGATACCGCGAAGCTTCACAATTTCCTTGATATAAACCTCGCATAATCTTCTGCTGAGTAGGTGGTTTTGACTGGAAGAAAATGAGCTGTTTTCGTCAATCTATCCACAATCACCCATATGGAATCATACTTGCCTCGGGAACGGGGCAATCCCACAATAAAATCCATATTGATCACTTCCCATTTCCACGTAGGAATTTCCATCGCTTGCAATAATCCTCCTGGCTTTTGATGTTCTATCTTTACTTACTGGCAATTTGGACATTGGGCTACAAATTCTGCTATATCTCTTTTCATGCCATCCCACCAATACATCAATTTAAGATCATGATACATTTTCGTCGCTCCTGGATGAATAGAATACCGAGAATAATGAGCTTCTTCTAAAATTGGGCGGCGTAATTCTGCAACGTTTAGAACACATAGCTTTTGCCCTCGTATCTAAGAACTCCTCTACGTGTTTCAAATGAGGACTTTTCTTTTGCATGACATGCATCTCTATAATAACTCAGCTGAGGATCTTCATATTGCCGTTCTTTTACTTCCATATTCAAGGATGAAACTGTGGGATCATTAATACTAACTGCTGCATCCTCTGAGTCAATTATACGTACTCTAAGGTTAGCTAGTTGATGGAGTTCATGAATCATTTCTTTCTTCTCCGAGGGTACTTCACATAAGCTACCCATTGATCGGCGGCTAAGCGCATCCGCTACTACATTTGCCTTTCCGGGGTGGTATAAAATATTCACATCGTAATCTTTCAATAATTCTAACCACCGCCGCTGTCGCAGATTCAACTCCTTCTGTTTGAAAATGTATTGGAGACTCTTATGGTCCGTATAGATATCAACATGCACACCATACAAGTAATGTCTCCACATTTTTAATGCATGAACAACTGCGGCCAATTCGAGATCATGAGTTGGATAGTTCTTTTCATGTTTTCGCAACTGTCTTGAAGCATAAGCAATGACTTTCCCTTTGCTACATTAATACACATCCTAGCCCAACACCGGAAGCATCACAATACACAACATAGCCATTCGGCCCTTATGGAAGTGTTAGACCCGGAGCCGAGGTTAACCTCGTCCTTCAACTTTTGGAAGCTACGCTCACAAGCGTCATTCCACCGAAATTTAGTCGACTCGGGTTAGCTTCGTCAATGGGGATGAAATAGATGAAAAGCCCCTACGAACCTTCTATAATAACTCGCTAATCCCGTAAAAACTATAAACTTCTATAGGCGTCGTAGGCCTTGGCCAAGTCTTCACAGCTTCAATTTTCTGAGTGTCAACTCGAATGCCATCATCTAAAATGACATGACCCAAAAATGTCACAGAATTCAGCCAAAACTCGCACTTTGAAAATTTTGCATACAACTCTCGAGTTCGAAGAATTCCAAGAACAATACGTAAATGATCTGCATGTTCTGATTCTGTGCGAGAATACACCAGAATATCATCAATGAATATTATCACAAACAGATCCAACAGAGGCCTGAATACATTATTCATCAAATTCATAAACACTGCCGGAGCATTAGTTAGCCCAAACGACATTACTTGGAATTCATAGTGGCCATGTCTCATTCTGAAAGCTGTCGTGGGAATATCTTCTTCTCTGACTCTCACTTGATGATAACCCGAACTCAAATCTATTTTGGAAAATCACTTGGCACCCTGTAGCTGATCAAATAAATCATCAATCCTCGGAAGAGGATACATGTTCTTTATCGTCACCTTATTCAACTGTCTATAATCAATGCACATTCGCAGAACCATCTTTGTTCTCATAAACAATACCGGTGCTCCCCACGGTGATGAATCGGGTCCGATAAACCCCTTTTTGAGCAAGTCTTTCAACCGGGCCTTTAACTCTTTCAATTTCCGCCGAGCCATTCGATAGGAGGAATGGAAATGGGCTTAGTATCCGGCAACACATCAATGGCAAAGTCAATATCTCTTTCTGGAGGAAGGCCTGGAAGTTCATCTGGAAATACATTCGGAAACTCATTTACTACCGGAACGGATTGAAATGTTAGCGAGGTTGCCTCGGTGTCACGAACTCGGACTAAATGATAAATATAGCCCTTGGCTATCATCTTTCTTGCCTTAAGGTAGGAAATAAACCTACCCCTTGGGGTTGCCGTATTACCTTTCCATTCAAGTACATCCTCTCCCGGAAATTGAAATCGGACTACTTTCATTCAGCAATCAACATTAGCATAGCATGAGGCCAACCAATCAATACCCATTATAACATCAAAGTCTAGCCTTTCTAGTTCAACTAAATCAGCTTTGGTTTGGCGATCACATATCACAATTATACAATCTTTATACACTTGTTTAGCTATTACGGGATTACCAACCGGAGTAGACACCTCAAAAGGTTTAATTGGCTCGGGTTTCACCCCAATACGATTAGCGACATATGGAGTAATATATGATAATGTGGAACCCGGATCTATCAATGCATACACGTCATGAGAAAACACAGTCAATGTGCACTTATAACCACGTACGGGGAGGTCTCGAGATCCGCTCATCCGCTAAGGCATATAAGCGGGCCGAGTAGCACCCGGCGTAGATGCTCCCCCTCGGCCTCTACCTCGGCCTGCTGGAATCTGAGGAGTCTGCCCTGTCGGACGCACTGATGAAGAATCAGCCGCTGATCCTGTGGGATGGACCCCAGCTCTGCCGCTCATCGACGGACAATCTCTCATCATATGCCCTACCTGACCACAAGCGTAACAAGCATCTAACCCTGGCGGAACATCCCGAGAATGTAATCTACCGCACACCGGCCGCATCGTGGACCGGAGGTCTCCTCGGACTATAATCTCCCCAACCGTGGGCCCGAGGCCCTCGAGCTCGACCCTTTTATCACGAACGAAAGAGCGATCAAATCTTCTCGCTCGTAAATCGGGGAGGCACTCGTCAGTCGATCGGCGCCGAGTGTCTAGAATATGACTGCCTTGATCCCCCTCTATAATCACCGCCTGTGCCCATAGATCTAGCCCTTTTGCTTTGCTCCCTATCAATATCACGATCACCCCTCTGCGGAGGTTGTTGTCCTTTAAGATTCTGGGCATGGGCTTGAATGTGAGAAATGTCCATCCCATCTTGCAATAAAGCCGTTAAGCAATCCTTGAACAAATGTGGCCCTAAGCCACTCACAAATCCATGCACCCTATCGCCCATGTCGGCCACTATAGTAGGAGCATATCTAGCCAAAGAATTAAATTGAAGGCTATACTCCCGGGCGCTCATGTTACCTTGCTTTAAATTTAAGAATCTATCCGCTCTAGCTCGGCGGACCTCGGGTGGTAAGTAGTGGCGAATGAAGGCATCAACAAATTTTTGCCACACGGGAGGAAGTGCATTTTCTTGCCTCGATGCTATCCAATTATTATACCATAAAACCGTCACATCCCGGAGTCTATATGACGCCAACTCCACAGATTCGGTCTCGGAAGCATGAATAATCCGCAACATCCTTAACATTTCATCAATAAAGCCTTGCGGGTCTTCATCTGGCTTTGACCCAAAGAATTCCTGTCACGACCCAACCCCGCAGGCCGTGACTAGTGCCCGAGCTGGACACTCGTATACACACCTGTTAGCTATAATCAGTCCATAACTAGCATGATAAGGAACTTATATATAAAAAGGCAAGACGTCGTCTCAAAACTGTCGCATATATATATATATCAAGACAACCTGTCTCCTGTGGAGAACTACCAACAAATAACATCGTACATAAGCCGGCAAGGCTATCATAACATGTGGGAACATCCCAACTATATATACGCAAGCCGACAAGGCTGCCACTACGTACAACATCCCAAGTCATATAGATATACGCAAGCCGACAAGGCTGCCACTACGAAAGGGAACGTCCCAAAACATAAGTCATACAGACACAACTGAACAACAACTATATACAACCCACACATATGTCTACAGACCTCTAAGAGTATCAACAGTGACATATGACGGGACGGTGGCCCCGCCGTACCCCCGAATAAACATATACATATATCGAAGATCTATACCAAAAGTCCGTACTCCGGAACAACGGAAAGCCTCCAAGACGACGCAGTAGAAGTACTAGGCTGGAGGATCACCAAATCGAGTATCTGTACCTGCGGGCATGAAACGTAGCCCCCCGAAGAAAGGGGGTCAGTGCGAGATATGTACTGAGTATATAAAGCATGAAATACATTAAGGAAAATCATAACTGAAGCAGAGATTTCAGGAGACAGGTATAATAGCCAAGAAGTCATTGTACCTGTGCCTTATAAAACAAGTCGTGCATATCATTATCATATACCGTACCCGGCCCATCGTGGGACTCGGTGAATAGTCATATCATCATGTCATCATATACCGTACCTAGCCCATTATGGGACTCGGTGGATAATTATATCATCATATACCGTACCCGGCCCATTATGGGACTCGGTGAATAATCATATCATTATATCATCGTGTCATCATATCATCATATCATCATATAGCGTACCCAGCCCTCTAGTGAGGGACTCGGTGGATAATGCAGTAAAATGTGCGTGATAACATACTCGGCCCGGGACTCGGTGAAAGATGTAACAACCATATGCACGAGCAGAGTAGTGAGCAACAATATACACTAGATCACCATCTGAGACTCAATCGACAAGTAGATTAACTAACATTCAAGTATCAAACGATAGTCATATCAAGTATTCTTTGAATGTCATTATAGAGTCTTTCAAGAATAGGAACTTTTATGTATCGTTTACTATCCAATCATATAGAAAACTCGAGGGCAGTAGCTCGACTACTTTAAGAATTCTAATATCAAGAAGTGAATAAGAATCATAAACATGCTCGGAACTTATGAATAGAGTTACCCCAAAGCTCATATCGTATCTTACTTACATCTAGGACATGCCAAAAGAAAGAAGGGATAGGCCTTACATACCTTTAGCGTTTACTCGCAACACAACACGTATACGCAGCCCAATAGTGCTTCAACCTATATTAAGACGGGAAGAACTACGGTTAAGCTACGGGGAGATTCAAAACGTATTCTAACGTTAGTAACTCCTTTCTAGATAATTAGACGACGTTTCCCTTATATTCAAACCAACCACATACAACCAAGCCAACATCAATAATCATATGTTTAAGTACCAACCCGAGACTATCCAAACAAGACTCGAGAACACTCCGGACAGCCCGTACAACATTCCAAAACAGCCCAACCAACACACAATACAGCATATAATCTTCCAAACTCGACAAGAATAACAACAACACATTAGACAGCCCCTAACTAGTAACTTAAGGATGCCCGATAACTTCACGAACGTCTACGGACATGCCAAACAAGCCATTTACGTTTATTATACATTCCTTAACACATTCTTTTCATCCAAATTCATGAACTATACCAACAACCACACATTAACAACATTATTCACATAAATACAAGAAACTATACTAACATCATATTAGCTTCTACAACAGCCCACAAACAATTACAACTCCAACTTGAACCATTAAATACCTTCATTCTCATCATAAAATCCATAACAACAACAACCAAAATACCAAGTAAAATTAATTCACCATCTCCTACACAAAACAGCCCCTACACGGCTTCAACACCATCACCCATAGTTCCATGAATTTCATCCATATCTACACATTACAACATGCTCAAACCACCCTTAATACCTGTAAAAGAAGATTAAATCTTACCTTAACACTTGACTTCTCAACTTGGCTAGAACTTGTGAATTGAAGTAATAGTTGTTCTTGCTACCCTAGGATCAATCCCATGTTTCTATGCACCTTCCAAAGGGGTGAAATACCTTGAAAAAAATTGATTTTTGATCAACAAGCTTGGAGCTTTCCATGGCTAGCCATGGCCGAGAGCTCCTCTCTCTATCTCTAGGCTTTTTCCTTTTTTGTTGAAGATTATAAATGGTCTTATTGATCATCAAATTACCTTAAATATGGATCCTACAAGATGGACACATTTCCCACTCATGGCTTGAGCCAATCAAATTTGGCCATGCCATGGGTGGGACCCACACGGCCACTAATGGCCAATTAATGAAATAATTAAATTTTTAATCCCACTTAATAATATAATCATGGTTAATTAATCCCTAATCTCCATTAATATTTCTATTCCAAATAAAATTTATAAGCAACTTGTGCATTAAAACAAAATCGGAGGTTAAAAGTCTCTACCTCGTATTTTAAAATAGTCTTGTCCTTAACTTGTCGCGATTAGCTTAAAATATCCTAATGTACAAAAATATGGGATATAACATCCTTCCCCCCTTTAGAACATTCGTCCTCGAATGTTAAATTAGTCTCACAAGGTCTTATAAGGACTTCGGGGGAATCTCTTTTATTGTTATAACATATAGCTTTATTTACCAATCAATATAATCAACGAGGAGTTTAGATTACCTGTAGGCATAGGGAACAAGTGAGGATACTTATTCTTCATTTCCTCTTCAGCTTCCCAAGTCATCTCTTCCCTGTTATTGTTCCGCCACAATACTTTAACGGAAGCCATGTCTTTAATACACAACCTTCTCATCTGACGATCCAGTATACCTACAGGGTTCTCCTCGTATGATAACTCCTCTGTTACCTGGATATCATCCACGGGGAATACCTTAGAAGGGTCACCAATGCATTTGCGAAGCATAGACACATGAAACACTAGGTGTACTGCTTCCAAATCAGATGGTAGGTCTGATTCGTAGGCACCCTTGCCGACCTTACGAACAATCTGATAAGGCCCAATATACCTCGAGCTGAGCTTCCCCTTTTTGTTGAATCTCATTACACCCTTCATGGGTGACACCTTCAAGAATACCCAATCGCCAACCTGAAACTCTAAGTGTCGACAACGATTATCTGCATATGACTTCTGTCGGCTCTGAGCTGCTAATAACCTTTCCCGAATAAGTTTCACCTTATCAATGGCTTGCTGAATCATATCTGGGCCGATTAATTTAGTCTCCCCAACATCAAACCAGCCAATAGGTGACCTGCACGTTCTATCATACAGAGCCTCATACGGTGCCATCTGGATGCTAGAATGGTAGCTATTATTATAGGAAAACTCAATAAGTGGCAGATGATCATCCCAGCTGCCTCTGAAGTCAATAACACATGCCCGCAACATATCTCCTAGCGTCTGAATAGTACGCTCGGCCTGTCCGTCAGTCTGAGGGTGGAATGCTGTGCTAAGACTCACCTGTGTCCCCAATCCTTCCTGGAATGATCTCCAGAAGTTAGCTGTAAACTGAGCTCCTCTGTCTGATATAATAGATGTGGGAACCTTATGGAGTCTCACTATCTCCTTGGTATATAACCTCGCATAGTTCTTAGCTGAATAGGTAGCCCTGGCTGGGAGAAAATGGGTTAATTTTTGTCAGCCTATTCACGATAATTCATATGGAGCCATACTTCCGTGGAGTATGAGGTAAGCTTGTAATGAAGTCCATATTCTTGAATCTTTAGCCTCATACATTACTTCTCAACTTCTTTAAAAGACTTTAACTGTCACTCTACTTTTTAGCTCTTAATCTCTATCCTTAGAGTTAGTTATCAAGTGGCGATGAAGTTCCCTCATATAATAACTTTACATAGCCACTCTGTGCTTTAACTATCATCGGCTGGTATAATTCTGACATATTTTTGATTTGACATATAAGTTCACTGTCAACAGTAACCAGCTCGTTCTAATCGTCTCACTTAAACCATTCTATAATTCCCTTAACCCAACTTGTAACACTCTAGTCACATTATCTTGTGTCATTTCTTTATCTTTAATTCAAACTCTCCTACTGCCCCTTTGCTCAGATTTTGCTCTTAACTTCCCTGTCACACATTGTGTTGCAATCTTTACAAGAATATGCGAAGGTGCTCAAATTAGCCCAAGAGATACCTTAGCGTCGTTTCACCAATCTTTATGTTTTACCTTGCCTTCTTCTCTCTTATCTTACAACCGGTATAGGGATAGATCTTTGGTTCAACCATGGCCATATCCTATTCACCCTCGGTACTTAATTCTATCTCGGTAATTTAGCTTAAACCATCTTTACATCTTTCCTTAATGTACCAAAAATATCGTAACCGTATTGTTATTACAGAATCCAAACTTTTCTTATCAAGTACTCACTTGGTCTCATTCTTAGCATACAAATATTCATAGGTTACATGACTATTCTTGTACAACTTGTATAAGTGTGTTCAATCTTAGTCACAGTCTTTCTTTCTCCCGGTTCATTCTCGCTTTACATATCTCCTCCGCACTAAAATTTGCTCGTAGCCTATCTTGTCATAGTCCTTTTCCTTCCTTTATTCACCCTTTAATTTTCTCACTTCCTACTATAGGAGATTTTCTATTCCTTCTCCTTTACTTTCTTATAAGTCGCAATATCATCGCGAGCAACTCTATTGCCGACATCTTAGCCTCCAATATAGCATAGCCTTGATGTCATATTATTCAAGATCTTTACAAAAATTTCTCAACACTGTCTCAAATACCCTCCTGACTTCTGTCCATTTATTGCTGGCTCTCAGATCTTACTAACTTGTTTCAGCAAGAGATCTTACTTGAAGCTCCAACATCCATATCAAATATATTGCGTTGTCAATTGTTTCCATCTCATACTTGCATTTCTCTTACCCGCTTCCCCCTTAACGGCGTACTTATACCATTATCCGTTTATATTCTCGCTTTTATGTCCCTATTTCCAATCTCAAATTCATCTAATCTCTTTTCCAATCCACTTGGTACCGTAACATATCTATATCTTTCTTTATAATTTATAACTTGATTATCCACGTACGAAACCTTGACTAAATCACGAAGCGACGAGAACCTTTCCATATATAGTGCAAAATTTCATCTGATAATCTGTACTCGAGTAATGCGACCAATGTAACAACTCATCCGAGGCCACATTCCACTCATTCCAATCAATAGTTAATTAGTACTTGTAGTCGTTCCAATCTCAATTAGGCAGCACTTATATTCCGACGATAAATGTCCAAAGTCCTCTTGAAATATTATCTTTATCCCAACCTATGTCATCTGTTTCCTTTGATGAATTTATAATACACCATTTGTTCCTCAAGCTTACTGTCTTTGTCCCTTAAGGATTCTACTATTTCCGAGGTGAAGTCATATACACGCAGCACTCCTTTATGCCTTATGCCCTTTTTGTGTGCCCAATACCGACTTCTAACTTACTCAAAATCATATCAAATTCATTTTAATGACCAAATCTTATCACCTTGTCGTCGTACTACACCTTTAAGTTCATAACTATATATTCCCCTTTCGTTCCGTACTCATACTCAATTAATTACGTCTATCTTGGGTGTTTCCTTTAGAATTCCCTTATCATTTCTCCCGTCTATGTCTATCTTTTATTCTCCGCACAAGGAATCTTATGCTACCTTCATTGCTTCTGCATAACCCCTTTCTCATTTTCAAAATGTATTATCCCTATTTGTATTCAATCCCATAGTGTAATACTTCTTTAACCTTATTCACGATTCTTACTATGGGTTAATTACACTCGGTGGAGTAAGCGTACTTAACCTTTTACCCTTCCTAGTCAATCTTATCCTTAATATCTCACAAGCTGTCTTATTAATACATTCATATCCGTCACGATTCTTTTTCCTCTGTACTCTTGTCTTAATCACACTATTACTTCTTTTAACTATAAACTCGTCACAATTTATCCCTGTTTATCAATTCAGTCGGTGCCTTAATATATCACTCTATCAAGATCTACCAGTCTTTTCTAAATCATCTCTTAGTATCACAAGTCCTTTCCAAATTCTTTTTACCATATCAGTATCGACCTCCTGATTACTATTACCACCAATTTAGCAATTAACTTATTTCTCGGGGTCGGCCATACTCGTAGTTAGTCAAACCTTATCATTTCTGTTGGTACGACCTTTCAAGTCATATCACAAACCTATATCTCATTCTCTTTTTATTTCTAGAAAATTTTGGCAGAGTTTCCTCTGTATTTCTTACTATCACAAAACCTGCACGCAGGAAATACCAACAATGCCTCACAGGGCCAACATATATATGTATATATCATATCATATCACAGCCACACAGGGCTCCCAATATCAACAACGGTATGAAAATGATAAACTTACCTCGTATATTCAACTCAAACTGCACCTGTTACATTTTCCTGTTTACTTTCCCTTTCGATCTTCAACTTTACATTTCAACCGTACTTCAATACCTTACCCGACATATATCTTTCGTACCGTTGCTTACCTGCGTACTCTTGTAACTTCCAATATCATCAGTCGCTTTCTTCTGTCGACGTCGTTCTTCTGCTGAAATCAAAGGTTAGTATAAGGAATTTCATTTCCTATGGCTTGGCTCTATCGCACGATCTTAGATATGAAAGAAAGGTAACATCCTAAATGCCTTGTAGCCTCCTGTTTATAGATGTGGTGCACAACACACCGATAAACAAGACTCTACTAGGACACGGTCCGTAGACACTCCGAGGATGTTTGCTTCGATACCACTTTTGTCACGACCCAACCCCGTAGGCCGTGACTAGTGCCCGAGCTGGACACTCATATACACACCTGTTAACTATAATCAGTCCATAACTAGCATGATAAGGAACTTATATATAAAAAGGCAAGACGTCATCTTAAAACTGTCGCATATATATATATATATCAAGACAACCTGTCTCCTGTGGAGTCACAACTACCAACAGATAACATCGTACATAAGCCGGCAAGGCTATCATAATCATGTGGGAACATCCCAACTATATATGCGCAAGCCGACAAGGCTGCCACTACGAAAGGGAACGTCCCAAAACATAAGTCATACGTATTACATAACTGAACAACAACTATATACAACCCACACATATGTCTATAGACCTCTAAGAGTATCAACAGTGACATATGACGGGACAGGGCCCCGCCGTACCCCTGAATAAACATATACATATATCAGAAGATCTATGCCAAAAGTCCAGACTCCGGAACGACGGAGCACTCCAAGACAAACTCGAGTAGAAGTCCTAAGCCGAGGATCACCAAATCGAGTATCCGTACTCGCGGCATGAAACGCATTTCGAAGAAAGGGGGTCAGTACGAGATAGGTACTGAGTATATAAAGCATGAAATACATTAAGGAAAATCATAACTGAAGTAGAGATTTCAGGAGACAGGTATAATAGCCAAGAAGTCATTGTACCTGTGCCTTATAAAACAAGTCGTGCATATCATTATCATATACCGTACCCGGCCCATCGTGGGACTCGATGAATAGTCATATCATCATGTCATCATATATCGTACCTGGCCCATTATGGGACTCGGTGGATAATTATATCATCATATACCGTACCCGGCCCATTATGGGACTCGGTGAATAATCATATCATTATATCATCATGTCATCATATCATCATATCATCATATAGCGTACCCGGCCCTCTAGTGAGGGACTCGGTGGATAATGTAGTAAAATGTGCGTGATAACATACTCGGCCCGGGACTCGGTGAAAGATGTAACAACCATATGCACGAGCAGAGTAGTGAGTAACAATATACACTAGATCACCATCTGAGACTCAATCGACAAGTAGATTAACTAACATTCAAGTATCAAACGATAGTCATATCAAGTATTCTTTGAATGTCATTATAGAGTCTTTCAAGAATAGGAACTTTATGTATCGCTTACTACCCAATCATATAGAAAAATCGAGGGCAGTAGCTCGACTGCTTTAAGAATTCTAATATCAAGAAGTGAATAAGAATCATAAACATGCTTGGAACTCATGAATAGAGTTACCCCAAACCTCATATCGTATCTTACTTACATCTAGGACATGCCAAAAGAAAGAAGGGATAGGCTTTACATACCTTTAGCGTTTACTCGCAACACAACACGTATACGCTGCCCAATAGTGCCTCAACCTATATTAAGACGGCAAGAACTACGGTTAAGCTACGGAGAGATTCAAAACGTATTCTAACGTTAGTAACTCCTTTCTAGATCATTAGACGACGTTTCCCTTATATTCAAACCAACCACATACAACCAAGCCAACATCAATAATCATACGTTTGAGTACCAACCCGAGACTATCCAAACAAGACTCGAGAACACTCCGGACAACCCGTACAACATTCCACAATAGACCAACCAACACACAATATAACATATAAACTTCCAAGCTCGACAAGAATAACAACAACACATTAGACAACCCCTAACTAGTAACTAAAGGATGCCCGATAACTTCACGAACGCCTACGGACATGCCAAACAAACCATTTATGTTTATTATACATTCCTTAACACATTCTTTTGATCCAAATTCATGAACTATACCAACAACCACACGTTAACAACATTATTCACCTAAATGCACGAAACTATACTAACATCATATTAGCTTCTACAACAGCCCACAAACAATTACAACTCCAACTTGAACCATTAAATACCTTCATTCTCATCATAAAATCCATAACAACAACAACCAAAATACCAAGTAAAATCAATTCACCATCTCCTACACAAAACAGCCCCTACACGGCTTCAACACCATCACACATAGTTCCATGAATTTCATCAATATATACACATTACAACATGCTCAAACCACCCTTAATACATGTAAAAGAAGATTAAATCTTACCTTAACACTTGACTTCTCAACTTGGCTAGAACTTGTGAATTGAAGTAATACTTGTTCTTGCTACCCTAGAATCAATCCCACGTTGCTATGCACCTTCCAAAGGGGTGAAAAACCTTGAAAAAAACTGATTTTTGATCAACAAGCTTGGAGCTCTCCATGGCTAGCCATGGCCGAGAGCTCCTCTCTCTATCTCTAGGCTTTTTCCTTTTTTGTTGAAGATGATAAATGGTCTTATTAGTAATCAAATTACCTTAAATATGGATCCTACAAGATGGACACATGTCCCACTCATGGCTTGAGCCAATCAAATTTGGCCATGCCATGGGTGGGGCCCACACGGCCACTAATGGCCAATTAATGAAATAATTAAATTTTTAATGCCGCTTAATAATATAATCATGGTTAATTAATCCCTAATCTCCATTAATATTTCTATGCCAAATAAAATTTATAAGCAACTTGTGCATTAAAACAAAATCGGAGGTTAAAAGTCTCTACCTCGTATCTCAAAATAGTCTTGTCCTTAACTTGTCGCGATTAGCTTAAAATATCCCAATGTACAAAAATACGGGATATAACATCTTTCCCCCCTTTAGAACATTCGTCCTCGAATGTTAAATTAGTCTTACAAGGTCTTCTAAGGACTTCGGGGGAGTCTCTTTTATTGTTATAGCATATAGCTTTATTTACCAATCAATATAATCAACGAGGAGTTTAGATTACCTGTAGGCATAGGGAACAAGTGAGGATACTTATTCTTCATTTCCGCTTCAGCTTCCCAAGTCATCTCCTCCCTGTTATTGTTCTGCCACAATACTTTAACGGAAGCCACGTCTTTAGTACGCAACCTTCTCATCTGACGATCCAGTATAGCTACAGGGTTCTCCTCGTACGATAAATCCTCTATTACGTGGATATCATCCACGGGGAATACCTTAGAAGGGTCACCAATGCATTTGCAAAGCATAGACATATGAAACACTGGGTGTACTGCTTCCAAATCAGATGCTAGGTCTAATTCGTAGGCAACCTTGCCTACCTTACGAACAATCTGATAAGGCCCAATATACCTCGGGCTGAGCTTCCCCTTTTTTCCGAATCTTATTACACCCTTCATGGGTGACACCTTCAAGAATACCCAATCGCCAACCTGGAACTCTAAGTGTCGACGTCGATTATCTGCATATGACTTTTGTCGGCTCAGAGCTGCTAATAACCTTTCCCGAATAAGTTTCACCTTATCAATGGCTTGCTGAATCATATCTGGGCCGATTAATTTAGTCTCCCCAACATCAAACCAGCAAATAGGTGACCTGCACTTTCTGCCATACAGAGCCTCATACGGTGCCATCTGGATGCTAGAATGGTAGCTATTTTTATAAGCAAACTCAATAATTGGCAGATGATCATCCCAGCTGCCTCTGAAGTCAATAACACATGCCCGCAACATATCTCCTAGCTTCTGAATAGTACGCTCGGCCTGTCCGTCAGTCTCAGGGTGGAATGCTGTGCTAAGACTCACCTGTGTCCCCAATCCTTCCTGGAATGATCTCCAAAAGTTAGCTGTAAACTGAGCTCCTCTGTCTGAAATAATAGATGTGGGAACCTATGGAGTCTCACTATCTCCTTGGTATATAACCTCGCATAGTTCTTAGCCGAATAGGTAGCCCTGGATGGGAGAAAATGGGTTAATTTTTGTCAGCCTATTCACGATAATTCATATGGAGCCATACTTCCGTAGAGCACGAGGTAAGATTGTAATGAAGTCCATATTCTGGAATCTTTAGCCTCATACATTACTTCTCAACTTCTTTAAAAGACTTTAACTGTCACTCTACTTTTTAGCTCTTAATCTCTATCCTTAGAGTTAGTTATCAAGTGGCGATGAAGTTCCCTCATATAATAACTTTACATGGCTGCTCTGTGCTTTAACTATCATCAGCTGGTATAATTCTGACATATTTTTGATTTGACATATAAGTTCACTGTCAACAGTAACCAGCTCGTTCTGATCGTCTCACTTAAACCATTCTATAATTCCCTTAACCCAACTTGTAACACTCTAGGCACATTATCTCGTGTCATTTCTTTATCTTTAATTCAAACTCTCCTACTGCCCCTTTACTCAGATTTTGCTCTTAACTTCCCTGTCACACATTATGTTGCAATCTTTACAAGAATATGCGAAGGTGCTCAAATTAGCCCAAGAAATACCTTAGCGTCGTTTCACTAATCTTTATGTTTTACCTTGCCTTCTCCTCTCTTATCTTACAACCGGTATCGGGATAGATCTTTGGTTCAACCATGGCCATGTCCTATTCGCCCTCGGTACTTAATTCTATCTCGGTAATTTAGCTTAAACCATCTTTACATCTTTCCTTAATGTACCAAAAATATCGTAACCGTATTGTTATTACTGAATCCAAACTTTTCTTATCAAGTACTCACTTGGTCTCATTCTTAGCATACAAATATTCATAGGTTACATAACTATTCTTGTACAACTTGTATAAGTGTGTTCAATCTTAGTCACAGTCTTTCTTTCTCCTGGTTCATTCTGCTTTACATATCTCCTCCGCACTAAAATTTGCTCGTAGCCTATCTTGTCATAGTCCTTTTCCTTCCTTTATTCACCCTTTAATTTTCTCACTTCCTACTATAGGAGATTTTCTATTCCTTCTCCTTTGCTACTTATAAGTCGCAATATCATCAGCGAGCAACTCTATTGCCGACATCTTAGCCTCTAATCCAGCATAGCCTTGATGTCATATTATTCAAGATCTTTACAAAAATTTCTCAACACTGTCTCAAATACCCTCCTGACTTCTGTCCATTTATTGCTGGCTCTCAGATCTTACTAACTTATTTCAGCAAGAGATCTTACTTGAAGCTCCAACATCCATATAAAATATATTGCAGTGTCAATTGTTTCCATCTCATACTTGCATTTCTCTTACCCGCTTCCCCCCTTAACGGCGTACTTATACCATTATCCGTTTATATTCTGCTTTATGTCCCTATTTCCAATCTCAAATTCATCTAATCTCTTTTTCCAATCCACTTGGTACTGTACCATATCTATATCTTTCTTTATAATTTATAACTTGATTATCCACGTACGAAACCTTGACTAAATCACGAAGCGACGAGAACCTTTCCATATATAGTGCAAAATTTCATCTGATAATCTGTGCTCGAGTAATGCGACCAATGTAACAACTCATACGAGGCCACATTCCACTCATTCCAATCAATAGTTAATTATTACTTGTAGTCGTTCCAATCTCAATTAGGCAGCACTTATATTCCGACGACAAATGTCCAAAGTCCTCTTGAAATAATATCTTTATCCCAACCTATGTCATTTGTTTCCTTTGATGAATTTATAATACACCATTTGTTCCTCAAGCTTACCGTCTTTGTCCCTTAAGGATTCTACTATTTCCGAGGTGAAGTCATATACACGCTAAAGACTCCTTTATGCCTTATGCCCTTTTTGTGTGCCCAGTACCGACTTCTAACTTACTCAAAATCATATCAAATTCATTTTAATGACCAAATCTTATCACCTTGTTGTCGTACTACACCTTTAAGTTCAATGATCTCCAAAGGAAAGGGGGATAGTATGCCTATGAATAGCAAGACAGCAGTGCTACCTAAGATTAGAAATTACCTCGTCCCTTTCTTTCAAAGGCATGATTCCTATGGTATGATTCCATAAGTGTTTCCATAACCTCCTTGATTTCAAAAGCTAGAAGTTTATGACTCTTAAAGCTTTTTATGATGTTAAAAATGAGAATGTTTTTTTTGAGGATTACGTTGAGGATGATTTTATGCTTAAAGGTCTCAAATATGATTTCAACGATGATGTAAAAATGTTAAGCTATTTCATGATTTTCTCGATTAATTTCATTGTTGTTGATCTCACCTTATAAATTGTTCCTTCAAGGTGGGATAGAGCGATAGTTTTTATTTGAACTCCTATGCATGCCATGAGTATAATATATGTATATAGCTATTTTGTGACATTACGTAGTTCTATTATTTCATTTTGATTATGCATCGCACTCATTTTCATTCTTCAGTGCATATATAAGGCACAGCTGACGGGGGTGACGTCGTGACCTTTTGTTGTATATATATAAGGCACGATGACGGTGGGTGACGCCGTGACTTTTTTGTGTGTATATATGGCACGCTTGATGTGGGGTGATGATCTTGTGGCCTTTGTTGTGATGTGTATATGTATGGTACGGCATTGATGGGGGGGTGACGCCGTGGCCTTTGTTGTGTGTGTATATGTATGGCACAGCTTGATGGTGGGTGACGCTCGTGGCTCTTGTTTTGGTGTGTGTATATATATGGCACGGATTGTGGGGTGACGTTGTGGCCCTTGTTGTGACATTTCTATGGATATATGTGTTTCTTTGATATAACTGTACTGATGCATTTATTTTGCCCATTCATTGACATGCCTCAAATGTTTTCTAGGATTTTATGTACATGTTGATTTCATGCCTTACATGCTCAGTAAACTATTCGTACGGAGCCCCTTTCTTCGGGGGTTGCGTTTCATGCCCGCAGGTACGGACACTCAGTTCGGTGATCCTCCTGTTTAGGACTTCAGCTCAGCTGCTTGGAGGGCTCTGATGTTCCGGAGCTCGTGTCATTTTGGTACAGATCGTTTGACATAGGCTTTGTTATACTCTTAGAGGTCTGTAGACATATGTGGGTTGCGTATATACGGTTTGATCAGCTATGCAGATGTAGTTCATTTTGGATATTCCCGTGCGCATAGTGGCACCCTTATCGGCTTGCATATTTTGTTATGTTTGGTTAGCTTTGGCTTCTCAAGAGACAGGTTCTTTTTGATGCATGATATGATGAGTTTACAGCGTGCTTTTACAGATTGCCATATTGTTTCCAGTTTTGGTCTGATCATATCGAGTAGGTTCGTATACGGGTGTCCAGTTCGGGCACTGGTCATGGCCCATCGGTTTGGGTCGTGACAAAAGAAGTTTGATGAAACCCAGATTAAGACGGTGAATGTTTGTGAGGATGATGCAGGTATGCCGAAAGGAATGTACCAAACTCAAGAGGGTCCGTTTCATAATGGACCTCCCATGCAGATGGAAGATGCTAACTATGTGAATAACTCTCAAAGGGGTTATCAAAGACAGAACTACTAAGGTGGTTACCAGAATCAGAATCAATGGAGACCTCAGCAAGGTCAAGGTGCTTATAACAACTCAAGGAACTACTACAATAATTATGGTTGTGTGAACCAAGGGAGCTACAACAACAGTAACAATTTTGGGAACAAGAGTTTCAATCCTTATATACCACCAAAAGGGCAGTCAGCAGAGCAAGGTTGTTCGAAGGTTGAAGCAATGCTTGAGAAGATTCTGGAAAATCAGCCTAAGTCTGAGAGGACTTTATCTGGGCTAAAAGAGATAGTTCCCATACAGCGGCTATTCAGAAGCTTGAGTCACATATGAGGGATATTTCTAGAGAGCAGCACCCTCCTAAAAAGGGAGGACTTTCTAGTGACACTATTCTGAATCCGAAGAATGGGAGAGGCGGTGTAGACCGTGTGTTTGCCATCACTATTAGGAGTGGTAAAATACTCCAAGGGGCTGATAAGAAGGTCGTTGATCTTGAGCCGATAGATGAAGAGGAAGAGAGGGCCTCAAGCACCAATTATTGTTGATGAGAATCCTACTGACAAAAAGGTTATTGATATTCTAGAGATTGTGAAGGAGGCTGATAACACGAGAAAGCAGACTGTAAAAGGGGCTCTCCGCCCTTTGACTCAGCTCTTCAAGTCTAAACCTCCCTTTCCTCAGAGGTTGGTAAATAAGAAGGAATATGCTAAGTTTGAGAAGTTTTATGATCAGTTGAAGCAGTTATATCTGAATTTTCCCATCTTAGAAGTTGGCAAGGAGATGCCCGATTTTGCTAAATATGTGAAAGACCTGCTGACCAAGAAGAAAATGGTTCAACATGAAACCGTGAGTTTGACTCACACTGTGAATTCCATCATCTCAACTACTACTGTTCAGAAAAAGGGAGATCCTGGGGCGTTCACCATTCCTTGTTCTGTTGGGCACCATGATTTTGCTCGAGCTCTGTGTGATAATGGGGCGAGTATTAATCTAATGCTACTTTCTATATACAAACAATTAGGTTTGGGGCTGCCAAGGCCGACTACTATGAGGTTGCAGATGGCTGATAGGTCTATCAAAAGGCCTGTTGGTGTGGTTGATGATGTGCTTGTGCGGGTTGGTGAATTTATGTTGCCTGCTGATTTTGTGATTCTTGAATGTGTTGTTGATCGGGACATTCCTATTATTCTGGGGAGACCCTTCCCTGCACCATTCCTTGTTCTGTTGGGCACCATGATTTTGCTCGAGCTCTATGTGATAATGGGGAGAGTATTAATCTAATGCCACTTGTTATATGCAAACAATTAGGTTTGGGGATGCCAAGGCCAACTACTATGAGGTTGCAGATGGCTGATAGGTCTATCAAAAGGCCTGTTGGTGTGGTTGATGATGAGCTTGTGCGGGTTGGTCAATTTATGTTGCCTACTGATTTTGTGATTCTTGACTGTGTTGTTGATCGGGACATTCCTATTATTCTAGGGAGACCCTTCCTTGCTACAGGGAGAGCTCTAATGGATTCGGAGAAAAATGAAATCAAGTTCCGAGTTAATGATGAAGAAGTTACTTTTCAGCAAAAGGGTATGAAGTTACCAAGTGCTTACGAGAGCATTTCGGTAATTGATTCATTTGATGTTGTCGATGAAGCGGTGGAGTTCAAGATGGAAGAAGAAAGTTTGGGTGAAGCTCCAGCCGGTATTCTTGTGAACTTTGATGCTGAAGATATGGAAGTTTATGTGGAGACAATTAATTCACTTGTTGGGTTGGGTTCATATTCTTACCACCCAAAGAAGCTAAATCTTGATCTGAAAAATAGAATAACTCCTCCAGCAAAGCCTTCGATCATTGAGCCACCTAAGTTGGAGCTTAAGCAGCTCCCATCACATCTGAAGTATGAGTTCCTTGGTCCGAACAATACATTGCCAGTGATTGTTTCAGCCCTACTGACCGCGAAGCAGATTCTATAACTTTTGGATGTATTGCGTGAATATAGGCGTGCTATTGGTTGGACCACAGCAGACATTCAGGGAATTCCATATGGGATCTGTGAACATAAAATCTAGTTGGAGGAGGATAGCAAACTGAGTGTAGAGCATCAAAGGAGATTGAACGAGAATATGCAAGAGGTACTCAAGAAAGAGATCATCAAATGGTTAGATGATGGAGTGGTTTACCCGATTACTGACAGTAAATGGGTGAGCCCAGTCCAATATATTCCTAAGAAGGGTGGCATCATAGTTGTGCCAAATGCAAAGAATGAGCTGATTCCGACGAGAACTGTAACCGGACGGAGAGTTTGCATCGACTATCGCAAGCTCAACACTGCCATATGCAAGGATCATTTTCCTATGCCTTTTATTGATCAAATGCTTGATCGACTAGCAGGGCGTTCTTATTATTGTTTCCTTGATGGTTATTCGGGCTACAATCAGATTAACATTGCCTTGGAGGATCAAGAAAAGACGACGTTTACTTATCCTTATGGGACGTTTGCATTCAGCCAGATGCCCTTTGGGTTGTGTAATACTTCAGCCACTTTTCAGAGGTGCATGATGTCGATCTTTTCTGACATGGTAGAGGACTACTTGGAAGTGTTCATGGATGACCTCTCGGTTGTGGGTGATTCGTTTGATGATTGTCCAAGCCATCTAGGTCAAGTGCTGAAAAGATTTAAGGAGACGAATCTCATACTAAATTGGGAGAAGTGTCACTTTATGGTGAAGGAAAGGATCATCCTCGGTCACAAAATCTCTGAAAAGGGAATTGAGGTCGATCAAGAGAAGATTGATATGATTGCAAAACTTTCTCCACCCATCTCAGTCAAAGGTATTCGAAGTTTCTTGGGACATGCTGGGTTCTATAGGTGCTTCATTAAATATTTCTCCAAGGTTTCTAACCAATGTGCAAGCTTCTTGAAAAAGAGGCTAAGTTTGTGTTTGATGACAAGTGCCGGAAGGCGTTTGACGAGTTAAAGGAGCGCCTCACTACTGCTCCTATTATTATTGCTCCTGATTGGTCCTAGCCCTTTGAATTGATATGTGATGCTAGTGGTTTCGCGATAGATGATGTGCTTGGAAAGAGGCACAATAAAATTATGCACCCGATCTATTATATGCGGAACACCGAATGCTGCCCGGATGAATTACACGATAGAACGGAGCAAGAGCTGCTTTCCATAATTTTTGCTTTTGAGAAGTTTCGGGCCTATTTGTTGGGGTCCAAAGTAGTGGTATACACTTATCATGCAGCATTGAGATACCTTATGGCGAAGAAGGAAGCAAAGCCGTGACTTATCCGATGGGTGCTATTGCTGCAAAAGTTTGATTTTGAGGTGAAGGACAACAAGGGCACTGAGAATCAGGTTGCTGACCATCTCTCTCAGCTTGAAGAAGCTGGGAGACTTTCTGATAAGATAGATATAGATGATGTGTTATGAGAGGGTGTTGGTTGTGTCAATGGAAGTAGCGCCATGGTATGCTGACATTGCTAATTATTTGGTGACAGGCATAGTTCCAGAAGATATCAAAGCTTACCAAAGAAGAAGTTCTTGTGGGACTCTCGTTAATACTATTGGGAGGAGCCTTATTTGTTCCAAACATGCGCTGACAATATCATTCGGCGTTGTGTTCCCGAAAGTAAAGTGATGGTGATTCTAAATGAGTGCCATGACTCTCTTGTTAAGGGTCATCATAGTGACCGAACTGCGGCTAAGGTTCTTGAATGCAGTTATTACTGGCCAACTATCTTTAATGATGCAAATCTCTTGGTGCGCTCTTGTGATCAATGTCAGAGGCAGGGGAATATAGGCAGAAGGCAAGAGATGCCTATAAATTTTGTGATGGAGGTAGAAGTGTTCGATGTCTGGGGGATTGACTTTATGGGACCCTTTGTGAGTTCTGGTGGAATGAAATATATCTTGGTGGCTATGGACTATGTGTCGAAATGGGTAGAAGCGGTGGCTTCACCTAACAATTAGGCCAAGAGTGTCATGGGGTTCCTCAAGAAGAACATATTTACTCATTTTGGTACCCCGAGGGCTATTATCAGTGATGATGGTTCTCACTTTTGCAATAGAGCTTTCGCGGGATTGATGGAGAAATATAGCGTAAAACATAGGTGGAAACACCTTATCATCCTCAAACAAGTGGGCAAGTTGACGTATCCAATCGCGAGATCAAGAGTATTGTAGCTAAAATGGTGAATGCAAATAAGACTGATTGGGCCCGCAAGCTCGATGATGCTCTATGGGCATACCAGATTGCCTTCAAGACTCCGATTGGGACTTCACCCTTCAAGCTCGTATTCGAAAAAGCTTGTCACTTACCGGTTGAACTTGAACACAAGGCTATGTGGGCTTTGAAGAAGTTGAATATGGATTGGGAAGAGGCGACCAAGCTGGGGTTGTTTCAACTCAATGAGATGGATGAGTTTCGGTACCAGGCATATGAGAGCGCAGCACTGTATAAAGAGAGGATGAAGCAATATCATGACAAGAAAATCCTAAAGCGAGAATTCTACAAGGGTGATCCTGTCTTGCTGTTTAACTCTCGGTTGAAGTTGCTACCGGGCAAACTAAAGTCAAGGTGGTCTGGTCCGTTTGAGGTGGTAGGTGTTTCACCCCATGGAGCGATTGAGCTGAAGTCCAAAGATGGAACTCGGACATTTAAGGTGAATGGGCAGAGGGTGAAGCACTATCACGGGATGGTGTCGGGAGATAGAATTGTTGACCGATACCGGTTGAAGCACCTCAGAATGAACGTTGATCTAGTGTTCGCCGATAAGGAGTGAATGGGTACCACCGTCGTGCCGCGATGTTAACTCAAGCGCTTTGTGGGAGGCAACCCAAGTGTAGTGTTTATTTTCTTTTTGCCTGTTTTTGATTACGTATAGGGTAATGGTTGTTTTGGTGCAGGAATATATTGCAGAAAATATTCTTTGAATAGCAGGTAAGTTAAGTAGTAAGAGAGACTGTTTCGCAACAGTGCAAAATACGCTGGCAGTTTACGGACCGTATTTCACGGTACGGCTCGTAAAACAGGGCGTATTTAACAATGTCACAAAACAGTAGCACTGTATTGCAACATGAAACTTTAAGATCATGGAATATGGACGTAAATCTGATCGTAATCTTTCATGAGACAATACAGTATACAGTCCACAAAGTTATCTCTAAATACGGGCCGTAAATCACTTTACGGACCGTATTTAGAAAAAGAAAAAAAATATAAGGGAGGGTAGCATTTAAATCACGGGCAGAGAGACAGTAGTTAGAACGCTTATATTCCATATCCCACGATCCAGAACCATAAACACACCAATCCACACTCTCAAATCCATCCACTCTCATAAAAAATTTTGAAATCTCTCTGCCCTAGGTTTAAATTGTTTGGTATTGAGTTGTTCTCTCAAAGTCCTTCAAGTTGTCATCTGTTGGTTCATCATTAAAGGTATGATTGACACTCTCCACTCTTATTTTACTCCATTGAGTATGAACTTGTTGGTAAGTGTTGATTAGACTAGGGTTTTGTGCAATTAAGTGTTTGCTTATCTTGGTTAATGATCTTGTGTGGGGATAGCGATGTTTAAATTTTCAATTCTCTTGGGAAACTTTTTAATAAGACCCAAATGGGTTGGAGGGCATTCCACACCTTGGAATTCAAAATTTGAGGTTTTGGTCTGCCCACCAATAGCATGACTCATGAGAGATTAATGAGAATTTGGTAGAAAATTGGTTGAAGTCTGAGTAACCTAATCCCTAAAACAATGTGAAACCAGGATGTGTAATGCAATTCAGCAACCAAAACATGTTCTATGTCTATGACTGAAAGATGCAAAAAACGATCTCACTTTACAGACAGTATTTCAATTTACGGTTCGTGTTTAAGCATTTAACTGATGGACAGAAAGGTCATACCCAAGAATGGAGCGTTATTTACGACCTCAGTTTACGGACCGTATTTCAGTTTACGGTCCGTCTTTTAAGTTTACGGTCACAGACTGAACACAGTTTTTGTGTACATCTATTTTGTTTTTGTTTTTGATTGGTTGTTCCATTTTAGCTAATATGATATGTCTTTTGCAGGAATGGGTCAGAAAAAGAATGCAAGGAAAGTGGGGGCCAAACGCAAAGGCATAAGAAAGAAAGTTCACTCGGACTTTACTTTGATAGATGAACCCTCCAATTCGGAAGGGGAAAATTCAGGATCCGAGTGGGCAGAAGTTATACCACCACCTAAGGTCAGAGGGGCCCCCACGTAAGGCACATCAGCAAGGCCATCTACGCCCCCAACCATGACACCATCCAAATCCGCGTCGGAAGCCTCCCAGTCTGAAGAGGGGGATCCTAACGCGGAAGTATCAAGCAGGGGGGCAACCCAACAAACGGAACAAGAGAGTGGCTCAGAGGGGCCAAGTGCTGGTAATGCTCCGGATGATGGTACACCGCCAGAGGGTCATAAATTAGCTGTCCAGACCAAACGGCTGGAGGAAGAAAAGCTCAGATTCTAGATCAAAGTGTCAAAGAAATTGTATGATCAATGGATGGCTGGGACAGAAACTGGAGGACAGCTGTAGAGGAAAATACTTGAGGAGCAACAATCGATTTTCGATGGTGTTTCGGCTCATCCACAGCTGGACGAGACCGTCAAGATGTACAAGCTGGATGTTTTCACTCACGAACCGGGAGAGTATGCTCCGCACATTGTGAGGGAATTCTATGCATCATATGGGGCTGTGTTGATGTCTATGAAGAAGCCGAGTCGCGCTTGGCATCAAATACCCATGTTGGAGAATGTGACAGTCCGGAACTCACTTGTCGATATTTCCTCCAAAGCCACCAACAGAGTTCTATTCGGCAATGATTTTGTGGAACCTACTGATCTGAGCCTGTACCTAGACAAGAGGGAGAGAAAAGACAAGAAAACTGTGAGGGGATGGACTACCGCTATTATCACATTTAAGCCAAATAAGCAAAAATGGACAAATGATGGGAAAGTCAAGATTGCGAAGAGTTGCTTATTTGCGAAAGCTAAGTTTTGGTGGACTCTGCTTAGGTACAAGATCACTCCAACCCAGGCGGATAATACCCTCTTCACCAGTTAGGCAGTCACTATTGCCTCATTAATGTCAAAGTACTCGATGAATATTGGAGAGCTCATTGATGAGGAGCTGCATGTGAGGGCACACAAGCCCAACTAAAACATAGTATTTTCGTGTCTGATCACGAAATTGTGTAGACGGGCAAAGATATTTCAGTTTTCGGAATGGGCCGGCACCATCACAGCTTCCCATGTGGGAGATTAGAGGAAGAATAAGGTATCAGGCAAGGATGACCAGGAGGCAGATCAGTCCTAAGGATAACGACGACACTTGGTTAGAGTTAAGTCTGAGCCATGCTTATGGGACTGACCCAGTAGATCCCGATATTGGTCTCGTATCGAGGTCGGTGCTCCCACTACGGGTGTCCCGGATACATCGTACACACCGGTGGTCACACCGAGATAGGTATTTCTGAGGCTAGACCTCCACCACCACCACCGCCACACGAGGCCCCTCGTGTCCGGCCACGCGTCGCATCGGCCCGAACTCGTCGATCCGTAGTTGAGCCGCTTCATTTAAGCCATGCTAACTACAATCAGATTGCATTCAAGGCGGTGAAGGCTGAAAGGCAGGTAGGGAAAATCTTGCAACAGTTTAAGCTGAAAGTGGTGAAAATAGTGCAGCAGTTGGTTACAGAGGCTGCCACAGAGATCCGTGCGGAGTTCAAGAAAAAGCACGAATTGTATCAGGCTAGACTGGATAGTTTAGAGTCGAAATTGGTGACTCAAGAGAAGACCACACCCGGTGGGGAGTCTGTCTCATTGAGGAGTGATTTAGATAAGCTAAAGAAGGAGCTTGAGGCACTCAAAGCGTAAGGTATGGTAGCTGCACCAGCTCCAGCACCACGTGCCACTTTGCCTAGTATGTTTAAGGTACTGGATCTGATGGATTCTGAGAAGGAGGCGGAGGATACCGAGCCCTGTGTGCGAGATACAGGCAAGAGGGTTGGTGAGACATCTGAGGACCCTGAGGAGTTGGCCAAGATATTGAAGAAGACGGAGAAAAAGGAGATGCAGCAGGCCATCCTTGAGTCTTTAGTCAAACCACAGTGCCGACCAGGAGAGTCCACTAGTCAGCTGCCTGATGCAGTGGGACAGTCTTGAGACACGCACAATGCCTAGGGCGCCAAGGTACAACCTCTTTCCCTTGTTCTTAGAAGTGGTGCACTGGGGACAGTGCTTGACTTTTCTGTTGGGGGTGGGAGTGTTGGAACTGTTGTATTATAAATATATGTTTAGAAACCCCATCGGCTTTTCTTTGCCAGAGTTATTTTCTTGAGGGGTTTTATTTTTGTTGAAACTGGCATGTTTAAGTTGTTGCTTAGGTTGAATAGAGTAGTTTTGACTTAGTTTGTGTTGCCTTATAACTAATGGCATGTGGTTATAGTTTGTGGAAATTTTGGACCCCTCGAAAAAAATGCATGCTTAGAACAGTTATTGGTTGAAATGATTGTTCTTTATATGACATTATGATTATTGGGGTATTGTGTCTGATGAATGACTACTTAGGAGGTCACAAGTGTAAAAATAATTGTCCTTATGCCAATGTGTGTGTGAGTTGTTAGTTTGGTTCTGTTTATGCATGTACAATCTAGCCTTGCCCGGTTGGTCGTGTTTGAAATCCAAAAGTTAGTTTGGTTGTGGGATGATCTTAGGCTTTTTTTGAATAAAAAGTCACTTTGCCTATATAAGCCTGACCATTTGATTGTAAATATCCCTAGTTTCCCTTTTTGAGCCTTTTGACCTTTTTCTTGGCTAGCCAATTATGAAACCTTACCCTTTGAGAAATTAATCCATCTTCGCACCCATTCCCTCCTTGATTCTACTAAATAGATGAGGCAAAATGCCTTAGTTGGGGGTGAATTAAATATGAAGTAGATTTTAAAAACATAAGTTGGAGGTGGTGAAGTTGCTAGTGGAGATTCGATGTGGTAATTGCATAGATTAAAAAAAAAATCAGAAAATTGTGACATAAAAAGAATTGTAAGTTGGTTAGAAATAAAACCACATCGAAGTTGAGAGCTTGAAAGAAAATAAAGGGGTTGGAAAGAAAAAGAGGTGAATTAAGGTGAAGAGATGTTGTAGCGTTCAAGGAGGGTGAGTCACTAATACCCAAAAAGTATCCTACCCGTCCCTAAGCCTACATTACAAGCCAAAACAAGTCCTAATGTGATCACAACCGAATGAGCCTAGGATGAAAGCATAGAAAATAAGGGCAAGCCTATGGTATTTGCATGTGTAGAGATGAATTTCTTTGTGAGTGTGAGTGTTTTTCTCGTCTCTTTTTTCCTCGTCCCATTCTTGTTATATATATGTGTGTTGTGACATTCTTTGGTCTATGTCAGGGCATAAGGATAAAAATTGAGCAAAATAAAGTGACCGCCTAAAGTAGCATTTGTGTGCATCAGAATATGTTGGATAATGTAATGTCATGCATTGAAGCTTCATTGTCAGTCATAGCGTTCTTGAGTTGTGTATATTGCTTTTAAATAGAGAATTTGAGGGGGGGGGGGGGGCAGTTTCCTTGGAAGAAAAATATGCATGCCAGTGGTTCAGAGTCAAAACCAATGTAGACACTATTACTCTGTGATATCTAGGTGTTAGATTGAGTCGTTGTATTGTATGGCTTGCTTGAGGACAAGCAAAGACTTTAAGTTGGGGGTGTTGATGTGCTGGGAATTTATGGCACATTCAAGGCCTTTTTAGGAGAAGTTTTACTTGTTTTTAAGCAAGTTAGTGTCTATTTAATATATTTTTAGTGTTTTTCAGGTAACGGAATAGATTTGGAATGAAAACAGTTAAAAGTGCAGAAGTGGTCGTAAACCCAGTTTACGGACTGTATTATCAAATACGGGCCATATTCCATGGGCATATTTAAGGATAAGAAGAACCAGAAAGGCAGGCTAAAGAGATGGTGATTTACGAAAAACTTTTACAGACCGTATTCCACTTTACAATCCGTATTTCAAAGCGTATTTAACCATTCAAGCATCTGGCAGAAAGTTGAAGTTTTGGAAGGTGAAAGACGACTATGCAGAAGAGGGACTGTAAATCAAAATACCGTCCGTATTTCAAAAGATTACAGTTGTTCAAGTCTTGAAGGAAGACCTGGTTGTAAACTGGTTTACGGTCCGTATTTCAATTTACGGACCGTATTTCGTATCGACGGGGACCAAAGTGCAAATCTCTAACTTTTACGTTTTCAGAACCTATAAATAGTCATTGTAGGGTTTTAATTGTTATCAGTTATTATATTTTTGTCTCTTGACTTAGAACATCAAATACACTCTAGTTTTTGAAGACTCAAACATCAATTCAAGTATTATCAATTCCTCTTTTCTTCCAAAGTAAGCAATTATGAATTCTTCAATTTCTTATTTCTTGTTCTTTGGCATGAGTAGCTAAATTCCCTTACTAGGGTTGTGAACCCAATGATGGGTGTTTTGTGATTGATATACACATAATGGATTATTAGGGTTTATTTATTCTTCATTCTTCATTCATAATTAATGGTTGCAAACATTGATTAAAGCCATAGACCTTGATTTATTTGGAAAAATAATTAGGGTTGGTAAGAATAAATAACAAGAACTCAAAACTTTAAACTTTGTTTAATAAAATCACTTAGGAAAAAGAAGAATTTACTTGGCATAATTAGCCGTTCTTCATAGTTACTTTCTTATATTTGGGCAAATCATAGAAAGAGATGATATTTATTTATTGGAAAATAGTAGAGATTCAGATAGAGGTTAAGTGCATTCATATAATGATCCATTAGAAGTATATCAAGATCAATACCCATGATCATACATCCTATCTAAAGGGGACACAACCTTGGTCTCTTTTACCATAAGTTACAACCCAAAGCAATTAGTTAGCAATTAGTCATAAAAACCCAACTTTTACAGAAATCACCGGATTAAGACATTAGATCTAAATTAAGCATCCTACGACTTTAGTAACCTTTTCACACCATATTCCCTGTGGGATTCGACCCCAACCTCGTTGGGTTACTATATTTGACAACGTCCGCGTTATACCATGGTGTAATTTGAGCGTATCACCTACCAAGGTGGGAAATGGTAGGTACCTGCACGATTAAGCGATTTTAAGTCGTGAGAAGTTGGTATTAGAGCTCTAGGTTACCCGATCTATAAGTACAAGAGCATGTCTAGTATAGTCTTGTGGATCGGTACGATAAGCTCAGTACTTATCTGCAAGAGGCTATAGGACATCTAGGAAACTTCCATTTCTTCTATTCCTGTCGTGTTACTTCATTTGAATTGACATCTAGTTGATTTCAATTGGTATCTAAATATCTTTGTCCTAATCTCTCACGAATTGTGGAAACTTATCCTTAAGTTATTATACGAACGATTTTGCTATCACGCGGCTTGGTATGATATGAGATGTGTTGTTCTGATTCGGACACATGACCAAGTTCAGTTTCTAGCTATAGCTTGAGGTTTCAGTTGTGTGGGATCCTGGTTAGACTCCTTTATTGTGAGGGCTTCCTGAGAAATTGGAAAGATGGTGCAAGAGGTCAAATGACCTACATGTTTTCAGTGTTGGGTTGCTCGGAAGTGGCAAAAGTGCATTTATGGCTTAACCAGAGTGATTTGTTCGATGATATGATTAGTTTTGGGAAAAGTTTCAACTTCGTCAAGGCATTATGATGGTGTGTGTGGCATGGGTGTACCTATGGCAGGTCAATGATTCATCAGTGGCAGGGTATTAGATGTCGATATGAGGGGACGAGTGTAAGTTCGATAAGGATCATCGGCTTTGGCAACAGTACAGTGACCGCAAGTATATAATAAGAAGGGAAGTTGAGAATAAGGAAATGAATGACGACTTTTGTGGGAAATATGTAGCGAAGTAATATATCTTAGGGTATTTTGGTATGAGGTTTTTTCGTGATAATGGGACGGAGGCGTAAGGAAGAGGATTTGGATAGATTAATCTCCGTGTTTGTCAGGATAAGGTTGCACTTGGTACAAGAGTGGAGTTCGTGTTCGGGCGTAAAAAGTTAAGTTGGACTTCGACGTGACTATATGGTAGTGGTTTGTGGGTTCTTTCAGGAAAGGAGTTATCGGTTCTAGATCGCAAAGCAAGGTTACTTGTGATGAGTGGAGACTTAAGATATTGGGTAGCTGTGGTCCTGGTCCTCCAGTAAAGGGTATATTCACCAGGTCTTCATGTTTAGAGGAATGGTAAGGATATCGTGGAATTAAGAGGTAGTTGATTTGAGAGTTATGTTGCGGTCACACATGGTAGGATAGACATAAGGGTTCAGTGTTGAGTTGGTATAATGGGTTATGCCGTGGGCTAATGGGAGCCAATGATTGGCTATTAAGGATGACTCTAGTGTTGGACAAGTACAAAGTTTTTAATACTCAAGGAGCTATCGGGTTTTGCATCTAATATTGGATTAGGGTTGAAAGCTTTGTACCTGTTGTGTAAGTTTCGGCTAGCTCCTTCTATTTCTAGTGTCACTACTTGGTTTAATTGATCGAATTGTAGGGATAATCGTGTGAACGGTTAGAGGTGTTCTGGTTCGGCAAATGGGACGGTCGGAGTAGTAAATCAATGATGAAGTTTAAATTAATTCGAGTTGTGGAGAACGTTTTAGAATATGAGTTAAGGGAATTTGAGCAAAGGCACCTTGGTGGAGATACATGAGGACATTAGTAGGACTATGTATGTGATACGCTGGACTTAGAGAGTATTCCGTTTAGAGTTGAGTGAGTTAAGGGAACTCTAGTGTGTAGAGTATGCGGCCTACTACTATCTCCAGGGTTGACTCGGCTAGTTTGCAAGACTTATGATTATGCGGTATTGTATTGAGTGGGTTTGGCAAATGGTTCAACGATGCCGAAGATTGTGATCTGATTAGAAGTTGAGGAATTAAAAAGTCAAGAAAAGGTATAGTTGATCGATAATCGATAAGAATAAGGTACATTTGCGAAAATTACTTGGGTCTATATAGTTTATGCTGTTGTTTTCTTGCATAATTCAGATGAGGTATGATTGTCGAGTAAGCTTAAAGAAAGAAGTCTACAGAAATGGACTAAGTGATATGACAGAGTTCCGTGAGGTTTCGTGATCAGCGACTAGTGAGAAGCAAATTTCAGGTAACCGACATGTTAAGGCTTATGGAAGTGGCTTGATTGGTACACAGTTGGGTAATTTCGTAACACTCTTCAGTGGATGAGTTAGTGTGGTTTAAGAGAAAGGGATTGTAGGAATCCCTATTAGGTGAGGGCTAGAGTTATATTTTCGAGATGAGACCGTATTCGTGGTAGTGTGTTATGCTGCAAGTAATATTGACTGGATAGCTTGGGTGAGCTCTGTTAGGTAATAATGACTTGGGAGTAGTTGCTTGAGGTTTAGAGCGGTGGTTGTAAGATTTGATACTTTCTAAATTGTTATGGGCATATCGAGGTGTTGCAATGGGAGATTCGATGGGTAGAGTGGTAATAATATATGAGGCTACAGGTTTAGCGACGAAAAGTTCAGGGTTGTATCAGATTTGCATATTGGGTTCGGTGAGTTTCAGTTCAGATTTGAGGTATGATAGGTGTACCGAGCTTTATCAGGCTTTGCGAGTGGACTTGATGATATTTTACAGAGAGCAGCTACTCTGACAGATGTAATGGTTTGCATCTATTCTTGATAATGATTTCAGGAGGTACTATGGTTGCGAAATGTCTTTAGAGTGATCAAATTGTTTCCTACAAACTTGGCTTGCCTAGGTATTTAATGGTATGCTTCCTGTATTGTGATTTGAAGGTTTAAGGAGACTTGGAACTAGCAAAGTCGGCTATGAGTAAGATCAGTTTGATGGAATTGCTTAGAGTGCTCTGATAAAGCAAGAATTCTTTTCTGGCAAGAGTAAGTCATGGTTTCGGGCTTGTGTTTATGCTTTTTTTGGAAATCTTGGTGCGAAGAATGACTTTAGAAAGGTGAAAGAAGGGTTAGCGGAATCAGAATATTTTACTGGTTCAGAGTGGGCTATAATTGTGACTATATCTAAAGGTTTGTGTTGTTTTGAGGAATATTTGTGGGACCTATCAATCGCGTTCAGAGGTATGGTTATATCGAATCAGAATATTCCAGCAAAGTAGTTCTTATATTCATGGATCAGTTGTGACAGAAATTCGAGTATGGAAATATGGAAATTGGGTCTTTTAGCCAAGTTAGAGGAAGTTTTGACTGATAAAGTGAACGAGTACTGATTTGGAGTACATCGTGCAGTACAGGCTTCTATCTTTGTTATATTAAAGACTCTTTGGTAACCGTCAGCCTTCGTACTCTCTTCCTTCATTCGAGGACAAACAATAGTTTAATTGGTATCTGATGTAACGACCCATTAGGTCGTTTAGGCATTTTATCCTTTTTACTCCTGTTGACCCTTTCCCCATCGTCGTTGGAGTGTTTTTGACTTGTGGGGATAGGTGGAATGTTCCCCGAGGTGATCGGACGAGTCTTGGTTGATTTTGAGGAATTTAGAGGTTTTAAGCTGAATAAGTGAAAAATAGTTGACCAAAAGTAGACTTTTAGGTAAACGTGCCCGTAATTGCATTCCAATGGTTCCATTAGGTTTGGAATTTGATTTATGACTTAGTCGAGTCGTTAGTTTGGTTCCCGAGAGGTTCGGGTGTGATTTAGGTAGTTGGTTGAGAAATTAGCTTTTGACATGATTTGGAGTTGACCAAGGTCAAGACAGTTCGGTTTGGTTGTTTTGAGAGTTCGAGAACGTTCGTATGATGATTTTGGACTTGTCCTCAAATTTTGGTTAGATTCCGATGAGTTTTGGATGATTTTAGGTTGAATGGTGTTTGTTTAGATTTTGACGTCAATTTCAGAAAAAACGCTACCATATTGAGAAAACGACCTTCGTTTTGTGTTTCCATTGAACCGTTAGATTCGTATTATAATTTTGGAACTATAGCAACAAGAATCGTCGCATTTCGTCGTCGTATGAGTGAGATATGGCTATTTTACTTCAAATTGTTGTTCTTTGTTTTCTGGTGCGTTCTTTGTTCTTCGCGAACACGACGAAGGAATTTTTGGTTGACTGGCCAACGCAGCAAATTGCTCTTTGTGAAGGCGATGTGTAAAAAATAACATGGACAGTTTTTTAAATGGACAGATCGAACATTTTAGTATTTGGAGCATATTTTGAGTTCTAGAGCTACGTTTGAGGTGATGTTTGCGGTGTTGTTCGCATCTCAACAAGAGGGTAAGAATCTAACCTTTATTTTGGTGTTTCCCGTGATTATTTTCGTTGGTTATTGTTTATATCCGTGTTTGGATTGTAGAAATTGGGGTTTTGAACCCAAAAATTAAAAAGTGGTAAATTATGGATTTGAGGATCAAGATGATGGCTTTTTGAATGGGTTTCTGGATGTTGACTAATTAAGCTATGGGTAAACCAATTTTGAAATAAAATTTCAGTTTTGCCCTTCGTAGCTCAGCGTTACCTTGTTGGGTTCATTTTTGGGTTTCGAATTAAAGTATAGCAATATGGGTATCATTGGACTCATTTAAACTCGTAGAGTACTATTTTGGCTATATTGAACTTGTTTTTTCAATGAAATTATAATTTTACCCTTATGGGCCCTTTTCCCACTTTTCCATAGTTGATTTCTATTAGAATGATCGCCCAACAATATGGGTATCGTACTTCCTATTTTCTAACTTAGAATTAAATTATGGTTAGACTTTGAGTATTTGGAGGCTCTCCGTAAAGGTAAGGAAAAGGTGTGATTGTTCGTGGCTCCTGCTCGGCTACTAGTTAGGTCACGGGTTACCTTATGGTTAGACTTCAGTTAGTAAAGCATATATAGAGTTAGTGATTATTGGAGACAACATGTTGCGCCTTCAAGTATGAAGTTGGGATGGATTACCTAGGTTGGTACTGTTATTTGATTATGGCTTGTTGACTTGTTATGATCTATTGGTTTGTTGCCACATGTGTGATATTGGACTTGATGCTTAATCGCCTTATCATGATTGTGAAATTGCTATCCCTCACTTGTTGGGTATTATCTTGGATACGGGAAAGAACTTGACTTGTTACTGATATCAAGAGATATGTCCAAGTGTGGCACGATTGATTTGATATGTTGTCATCATTCAATGATGTTATGCAGTGTACTCATTCTCATCTTTCATGATATCTTTGTGATATGATTTGGAGCTTGGTATTGTTGTTGATTATGGCTTGTTGCCTTGTTGTGATCTATTGGCTTCTTGCCACATATGTGATACTAGACGTGATACTTAGTGACTTATTCATGATTGTGAACCCGTATCTCTTAGTTATTGGTTATTGACTTGTAAAGAGGAAGGAAATGATATTGATCTTGATATTGGGATATGTGTCCATGTGTGACACGATTGTCATTGATATACTCTTATTGGCATTGATATCATTGTATTTGCATTCACACTCATATATTTGGACCGGGTTGCATGCTTTGCAACATATATTGGATCGGGCTATACACCGTAGTAGGTACATGGACGTCGCGGGTCCCCCATAGGTCATGACTGTCGAGGCATTCCATCCGGAGCATTTGTTTATCATTACAGTGCAATGCATCGCTCGTGCATTCATATTTCATTCACCCGTACATCCGATTCTTGTTGTGGTTATTTATTGTATTGTATGGTGCACGTGGACATTGACTTCCTAGTTGATTACCGATTTGAGATCGTAGTGTACCTGATTAATATATACTTGGGGATTTACGGACTCGAGGAGTAGAGACTGCTTTATGGACTCGAGGAGTAGAGATTGCTTTATGGACTCGAGGAGTAGAGACTTTCTCCTAGGCTATGACTTGAGGTTACGGAGTACTATTGTCGGTTGTACTGGTGTTTGTGGTTATTCTGAGGAATCGTGGGAAACTTGGCAGACTTTTGTTTAGGTGCTTCACTATAGGATATGATTCGGCTATTTGATCTTTCTGTACTTAAGATGTTAATCTTGGACTGTGTGGTGTTTATACTTGATTGGGAGCATGTCTATTCTTCAGTCTCTTCCTTTATATATGTTAGCTAGCTATTGTCGGCCTAGAGAATGGTTGCAAATAAAATGATGTTTCTCTATTTTCTCAATACGTGTTGTTTGTCTGTTGATGCTACTTTGCTCCACTCCTTTTCGGGTGTAGAGTGTGTGATAGGTTCTATTTTCTAAGTGAGTGTGAAAAATAGTATTCCATGGTATGTGTGTAGTATGATTGAGATGAATTGAATTTTTTGTTGTGTTCCTACGAGAGTGTTTCCCGAGACGGTGTTGTTGGAGACTTAGGTGAGCTATTGCCGGATCTGCAGCCCGAGTTTCCATTCTTCATATACTTGTCACCAATTTCCAGACAGTATCCCTTTTGATGTTATGAGCCTTGTATGGAAACATTCAGATAGTTCTTGGTATATATTCCGACCTATGTGTTTATTAGTAGCGCTTGTGATGGCTCAGACCAAATGCCTTGGGTAGTTTATGTATTTCCGCACTTATTACTTTTATATGATATTTGATACTTATCAGCATTTATATTGTTCTTCCGCATTTATAGATTGTATGTTGGGTTAGGGAAGGGTGCGCCTCCCAAACCGGGAAATGGCAGGTGCTCGCACGACTAAGCGATTTTCGGTTGTGACAAGGACACATGGTATTCCCAAAAGATAGAAACCAAACCATAGACACCCGAGTCATTTCGGTCACCCATGCTATCTTTCACGGCATAACCAAAAATGAGGAAACCAAATACTTAGACTTAATCCCTATCATTCTTGCTGATATAAATCGACCCTTGAGCATGTGCCGAAACCATTACCACTACTTCCAAGGTTGTAACTTTCTCCGACAATGGTGGATCATTAAACACTTGAGCAAGGTCGGGGGTACCCAATATTTAAGCATGCAAATGGGGAAGGATGACCTTTATAACCATTTTCCAAACCTAGGACAACAAACCAAAGAAAGTTGGGAGTTCTTCTCTCTAGGCTCAAAGAGAGTAGCATACAATGGATGTTCGCCGATTTCGATATGATGTGATATCCGATTCTTTTGTCGTCGAGTCGAGCGAAAGTGTCCATTCATGATTAAGACCGCTTCTTTGTGATGTTTTGCGGGACTAGTTGAACATTCGAGACGAATGTTCGTTACAGGATGTACTTTGTATGTCGAAATATTTTAAGTTGTTTGCGACGAGTTAAAGACAAGACTTTCAATTTCCGGTTTTGTTGATTTTGTCTTAAAGCATAAGTCGCATGTTCATCTTTTGAGGGTATAAAGTGTTAAGGGTAAGGTTGGTGTTATATCTCGCATTTTGTGCGTATTCGGAAAAATTGGAGATAATTCGGAATGGTAAGAAATAAGGCTTTAGATGGATCTTACTTAAGGTGCATGTGATGTCTAAGGAAATATTGAATGTGAAATATTGAGGAAGGCCAAGGGCAAAATTGGAATGTCGGAAAATGGTTTCATGAGTCACTAAAATATGGACTAAGCAATTGGGCTTGAAAAAAAAAACAAACAAGCCTAGCCCAAGTGGGAGGCCCAACCGGCCATGGCATGAAAAAAGGAAAGAAAATGGGCCAAGCCCATGAAGGGGCCAAAGTTTGCAAATAAAATAAACAAGGGGCCATTTGTTTCTCTAGAATTTTCAAGAAAAAGAAAGAAGGAAAGATGGAGAACAACAACCATGGCCATTCGGCCATGGTCCTCAATTTTTGTCTCCTCAAATTTTGTTCCCAAAAATTATTTTCTTGTTGTATTCCTACTAATTCAAGGTCCCTCTACAACGTGGTGCAATTATTTCGGAAGATAACCCGTTGGTTTCGTCGTTTGGATGAATTAGTGAAGTGAAGAAACTTGAAGAGGAAGGTAAGAATTCATCCCTTCTAATTATGTTATAAAGGGTTGTTTGCGTTGTGGTATATGTAAATGAGAAGAAAAGATAGAAATATGGAAGTTTGCTAAGTGAGTGTGAAAAATAGTATATGGCCGTGCATGGTATGTGTGTAGTATGATTGAGATGAATTGAATTTTTGTTGTGTTCTAGTTATGGATATTATGGAAATTGTACTAGAAGTGAAAATTTGAATAAAGTTGGAAAAATTGTATGTTGGCCGTGGCCTATAGATGGGTGAGATGGTGATGAATTTATTTTGTTTAATATGTTAGTCGCGTTGTTGTAATCCTTATAACGTAAATGAAGCAATTATGGATTGAGTTGGTATGAAAACGGAATGTAGGAATTTATGTCGTATTTGTATGATTTTATGACATTATGGAAATTGAGATATTAAGGTGTGAATTATGATGATTGTTGATGAATTTGGAAGATGGAAATATGTTATGAATATGTCTGTCGAAGAATGGAAGTTTTGGACGAGTTATGGTTTCGGTGGAGAATTTGTGTATTTTGTGAATAATATGTGAACTCATATGAAATGTCTCCAAATGATGTTGAGATGATCTTGGTAAGTAAATGAGTATGTAAACATTAATATTAGTTTGAAAGGTGAAATTAGTTGCAAGTTGTCGCTTATGCAAAAAGAAGACTATTTGTGTTAGTTTGCGATTCTTGTTGTGGACGATGTTGTTGTTGGGTTGTTGTTAGTTGTTTTGAGCCGAGTTGAATCTCGGGGGTGCCATGTTTATAGGGGAGATGCTGCCCAAATTTTTATAGACAAGCATTGGGCAAGAATAAGAACTTCTAAGATTCATGAATAGTAACTGGTAAGAATGACCATTTGCAGATTTCTGACGAAACGGGATTGGAGTTTTGATGAGCTTGGCAAGCGAGAAAGGTATGTGAAGCTATCCCTCTCCTTCTTTTGGCATGTCCTAGGTATACTAGGCTTGAATTTGAGCCTCGGGGGTTATTTTGTTTATCGAAATTCGATTCTGAAATTGAGCACTATTCATTCAGTGCGATTGAACTAGAATGCTTATATCTTGTTGGAAAATGCTCAAACGTCCGTAACTTGCAGGAATGTAATCGAATTGTCTTGAAACTACCATAAATGGCTCCATTAAGTGATATTTTATAAACTCTTCTAAAACCGCTCCGAAGGGAGTGTGATATTTTATAAACTCTTCTAAAACCACTCCGAAGGGGGTGTGATATATTATTTTCTAAAGCCTTCTTAAAACCACTCCGATGGGGGTGTGAGATTTTATTATTTAAACTTTTCTAAAACCACTCCGAAGGGAGTGCGTACAAAACCACTCCGATGGGGGTGTGAGATTTTATTATTTAAACTTTTCAAAACCACTCCGAAGGGGGTGCGATATCTAATATTATTACTATCATCATGCCCGAAGGGGCTAGGATTAGTAGTATGTCACGAGTGGCATGCCCGATGGGGCCAGGATAGCCGTATGTCACGAGTGGCATGCCCGAAGGGGCTAGGATGCCGGGGCCAGCATGTCCGATGGGGCCAGGATAGACGTATGTCGGACCGGCATGCCCGAAGGGGCTATCATCATTATTATGCCGGAAGCGGCAATGCCCGAAGGGGCTATCATCATTATTATGCCGGAAGCGGCAATGCCCGAAGGGGCTATCATTATTATTATGCCGGAAGCGGCAACACCCGAAGGGGATTACTATTATTATTATTACTAATATTATTATTATCATTATTATTATTATTAACATTATTATCATCATTATTATTGCGCGGAAGCGGCCGTCCGAAGGGACTATTTCTTTGGTATGTCGGAGGCGACACACGGGTTAGGTTGCATCCTTTGCTTAAGGAATGTGTGTTCATTGTATTATTTACTTAAGGGTTGTTCTAGGACCCCATGTATACGTTTATATTTTCCTCCAGCGAGGGCTGCGGGTAATGAGCTTGATTGTGATTTCTTTTCTTCTAAATTGAGTAGTGATTGTTATTTGTAATCGCTTTACATACTCGAGACATATTCCGTATCGACCCCTTTCTTCGGGGGCCGCGTTCATGCCGCGTGTGTACCCACCGATGAGCAGATGATGTTAGCGAAGATGTTCCGGCCGGATTGGCGAGCTCCATTTCTCCGGAGGCCGCCGAGTCGAATGCTTTGTATGGTATTTGGAGTCATGTTAGAGACTTTGCGCATGTTGTCGTGTGTACGAGATGTCCGTTTGTAAACGGCTATGTAAGCCGGTGTATCAAGATGCATTGTATTATGAATTTTGTGTGTTTACAAATTCGTTATGGTTACGGATTTTGTTTGATTTGAAAAGAAATGAAAGGCGTGTGTGTTTTCCGAAAAAAAAATTTCACCCGGTGCTTATGTTATGCTTTGTGGGCCCAGTATGGCTATGAGTATTATGAGAGTCTGCGGGTTCGCTCGGCCCTAGGTAAGGGTCGGGTGCCCATCACACCCTATCGGAAATCGGGGTGTGACAGATTCGACCTTATGTACCCGCCCTAGTACTAAGACAGTTTGGTAGGACCCATATCATACCACAAGTACGAAACATGGGGGAATTCATAGTCGACTACGAGGAAGAAAAGATTCAAATGGGTGGAGACATAGTCTGAGAGTGGAATGGTCGCAATATTTGGTCTCCGGAGACTTTAGCTCAAGATAGGTTCGACTCGGGTTGTGATGAGAAATATAGAGACTAGTTGAGGGCTCACTTGCAAGGCACCCTGGCCCCCCATCCTATCCTTTATCATTGCATCTAAGACAAGTCTACAAAAGACAAGTCTACAAAAGCTAAAATCAAGGCTCGTTTGATCCAAAGGAGAAATGATGATAGGGATGTAAAATACTTGGAGAAGATTGAGTATGATAAAACTGTCATAGATAGCTTAAAGAGTTGGATTTCACACATGACTGCCTATTGGAGCTTGATGATCGGACGAAGAAAATAATGGACGACACTACATTGATGACTTTCACCAACAAGGGGTTTTTTTATGGATGCCGTGTTGACATCGACTCATCTCTACATTCAGACGGCCCTTCGAAGGGCTAAGAGGGCAAAGATCGAGAGAGATTCATCATCCACTGGAGGACACTTCTGCTGATTTTATCTCTCTATGCTTTATGATCTTTTGTAATCCCTTAAGGGAAAATATTATTAATGAAACTATGATTTTATGGGGCAATGGTTTAATGCAAATGGCACATTTATGTTTCTAATCGACTAGGTTGACTATTTTAGAAATACAACTAGCATGATTTATTACATGATTATATGATTAAATTCTTATGTGTTTCATGTATTGCATTTGACTGATTGGTTGATCCCGTGTTTCGATTACTATCCCAAATAAAAACACAACAAAATACCAATTAGCCCAAAAAAATACGAACATAGAAAAACTAACCCTTTGCACCTCCTAAAAAAGGTTGATTTTCTAGCAATGGATGGACGAAGAAGTCCAAGGGTTGTTTAGTAGGAAGATTCGCAAGCTAGAGGAAAAGATTTAATTGGTCCAAGTCAAGATCAAGAAGGCCGACCAAATTTTGAATTTAGTGGAGAACCCACCCAAAGAGACTACTGAATTGAAGCGTTACCAAGATAGCTCATCAAACAAGGCTGAGGGAAAGACACCGAATTATGTGGCTTTGACGGTCAAAACTGAGATTCTTGAGGAAGAAGATGAGGATCCCAATGAGGAGTCCGACCCATAAGAGCCAACATGGCCATCCAAAGAGGCCACCACTGCCGCCTCTGCGGCTCAAGAGGAGGACAATGATGTGACCCAAGAACTCATTCGTCCACCATCACCAACTTGGGGGTCATTACTCTTAAGGCCATTTCTTGTCCTTACCGTGTAACGCCAAAGCATATACGAGGCTAAGAGATCTTAGAGAAAGTGAAGAATATGGGTGCTACATGTGTTAGCCATGAGAAACTGCCTCCCTGCGCTCCAATCTATGCTCACAAGAGGTGCTCGTTTCATAGGAATCAACCTGGCCGCACTGCGGACGAGTGTTTGGCTCTAAGAAGAAGGATTGTGAGAATGATCGATGACAAGACAATCCAAAAGCTATGGGGACCTCAATCTTTATTGGTCCACGACACGGTCACTCCAAATGAAGGAATCACTTTGGATACCCATGTTTGGCGTTACGACTTCACCATCTTCAAAGAATCGTATGCCAGCATTTTTCAGAAATTGGCTAGTATCGGGAAGGTCCATCCAGTCAAGGCCGCTTAGAAAGCCTCATCAAGCGGATCAAGTCAATAAAGGATCTGTTTGTTCCACTCAGGAGCACTGAGGCATGATATCGAAGAATGTGAGGCTTTCAAATTTGAATTGGAGCACATAGTCCATACTGGGGGGATCTGGGTAGTACTCCCACGCAATTATTAGGAAATAGGGCCCTAGGCCGAACCAATGGTTGCAAGGACAATAACCTGTTTTAATATCGAGAAGAGATTACTTTTGTTAAGACTCAAGGGAGGGTCCATTCTTGTATTATTTCAAAGTTTTTCCTCCTCCCTTCTTTTTATCTGTAAAAGAAACTACGTCCGACCTGATGTCCCAAGGAGGGATACGTAGGAAGCCCTTATCGGACCTGGTCTGGGAGAACTTTTGGGTAGTATAGGTTTAGAAAAATGTTTTCTATGTAAAATGAACTATTGAGGGGCCTGATTTCCCGCGGAGAGATATGTAGGCAGTCTACGTATGACTTTTTCCCTATATTATATAAAATATATATTTTCCCATAGTTATTTAGCGCAAGCAGGCATCGAGAAGACAGTCCAAAGAAAGTCAACCATAGACTATCATACCAAGATCCAAAGTGACTCAAAGAGCCAAAATACCAAAAAAAAAACCTCGGGAATAAGGCTCAATCAAATGTTTAAATCAAATACATGATTTTAATGTGCTCTATGTGTTCATATGCAACTATGTGCGATATTTTTCTTTTCCTATTATTGCCTAACGTACTAATGTCATTTGCTTTTGAGTTGTTTTTCTTTTATAGAAAGAGGTTGATCCGTGTTGTTCCACGCTGGTATACTTCACCAGATCCAAAGCTGCAATAGCATCCCTCTCCCAACAAGACAAAGGCAAAGCAAAAATGACTGATATTTCAGAAAATGAGCACAATCAGAACAAACTCGTCATTAGGGACTCTCCCCCGCTGAACCCAAAGGAACCCTAGCACTCCGAGGACGTGATGAACATGCTGCTGGAGAATGTTACTGATCTTAAAGAGAAGGTCACAAGAGCCGAAATGGATAAAGAAACACCTACTGAAGTAAGGAGGCCTCCTCCATCTTTTCCATCTCTAAGCTCACCATTACCCGTCCATTTTCCCACTCACCCAGCTAGAACAAAACCACACCCTGCTAACCCAAGCTCATCATACCATACCCCACCACCACTCAACACTGTCCAACTTTCGGGAACAATCCAGTTAGTGCCATCATTCAAGCACCTTAGCCCACTCACACCTGCGCTACTGTGCGTCCAAGCATCTGCTCTTTACCGATAACAAAGACTACTGCCACAGCCAAAAATCATCCCACATACCCAATCGTTTCTTTCCATACCCTTGTCACACCAAGTGCGTTTTCCCAAGATCATCAAGAACTTGATCACTATGAAGAGATGGAAAAGACTTGGAGAGCCGAGCAGGATAGGCACGACAAAGAAATTGAGCGCAAGGTAGCAGAAATGCTTACACAATCAGTAAGAAATACCCGAAAAGCAACTTGGTTGAGTTATGATGATCTTTTTCTTCATCCAGGCTTGGATCTGCCCAAGGGCTTCAAAGTGGCAAAATTCAAAATGTTCAATGGGGTAGGAAACCCAAGGCCCATCTATAAGCCTATTGCGACCAACTGGTTGGATTAAGAGACAACCTAGCACTGATCATAAGGTTGTTTAGCCAAAGCTTAACTGGGGAAGATTTTGAATGGTTCACCACACAAGATATGCGTTGATGGGCCTCCTGCGAAGACATGGCAGTGTTACACCTCTCGTTTGTGTCGTAGTAGAACCTATGGTTTTCTAGTCGGGTATGCCTTGGGAATAGAGACTCGAGTTTGAGTTTTGGAGGTAAAAAGTGTCTTACCCCGTGTATAAAGGTACCAGCAGGTGTTCCCGACAATTTATGGGATTAGAAGTTGGACGAATCGAATCGACACGATCTGATCTGAACCAAAGAAGTCTGCAGACACCAGTCATTGTCGATGGACTGTCGTTGTGCGGCGTCGTTATGTTCTTGCAGCCTTGAATTCTGCAAGCGTAGGTCGACGGGTAAGTCGACGGACCGTCGACACGTCGACGCATCGTCGACCAGCTCATCGAACCGCACCGCTGTAACTTTTTAATTCCTAGTATAAATATATGATCCAAGATTTTATTTCTCATTTTCCTCCATTCAAAATTAGAGAAAACCTAGTATTTCTCTCCCAACATTTTTCATCATTATTAGTGGAGATTTGGTAAGATCCAAGCCCCGTGAACCCGTGCTTGTCAAGAAGAAGGTTGTTTCTAGGGTTTCTTCAAGTTGGAAAGCTTAGGAAGTTGGAGTTGAAGTTGATCCTTGGAATCTTAGGCCTCTCAATGTATGCAAATGATTTTTACCCTTGTATTTAAGTTATTTGTCAAGGGTTTTAGTGGTTTTAAGCAAAGAGAGGGTATTTGTGGAAGTGGTAAGTTGATGAAGGTTAAGATAGCGATATGGGGCTATTTTAAGAGATGATCGGGAATAGATTTGAGTATATTTTTATATATAAGTGTTGTTATTATTGTTGTGGTTGATGTTGGATTGAATGGGAAATTGCAGGATTGTTAAGCTTATAAGGGAAATGTTGCCCATAATTTGTTAAGCTCTATTCGTATTTAAGATGATTTAGTAAGCAAGGTAAATAGTCTAATTAAGGCCTATGTTATCTTGATTGTAGACTCACGAGCTCGAGGATTAGAAGTTGGACGATTGGATATAGTTCGAGGTATGTTAAGGCTATCTTTTCTTTCCTTAGGCATGATCCTATGATATGAGTCAACGAGCGAGTAAGCGAGCTTCCATATGACTCTACTCTTAGAAGCATTAGGAGTACTTCAGTATTTGATATTCATGTACCTCGTTTATGATAATTCCTTCCGTTCATGGGTCTAGTTTTATGTGTCCAGTTCTATGTATACAGTTTATTCATGCATTACATTCATTATATATCCATGTGCATTGACTCGTGACCAGAAGGCATTATATACGCAAATATTAGATATATGTAGGGTATGAGAAGAGAGATAGGTGTTATACATGCATTACCACCTGATCAGCTGGTGCAAAGTGATGATGATATTAATTATGGCCGCAGAGGGGCCGATATGATATGATGGGATGCGATAGAGGCTTGACAGGCATTATACACGCACATATATCAGGTGTTATATACGCACATATATCTAGATGTATGACCTTCATCGATAGGCATGAGCATGCATATTATGCACCCACAGTGGCATTATCAGTTATATAGATTCATGCAGATACATACAGATACTAGTTCATACAAGTAAATGCAGATGGTTATTTCAGCTTATGAGTTCAGATCTTATTCATGATTCTTACATATATGTCTTTGTTCTTATGTCTTTCATACTCAGTACATTATCCGTACTGACTCCCCGTTGCTCGGGGGGTTGCGTTCATGCCCGCAGGTACAGGTAGACAGGCAGGTGGTCCAGCTTAGTAGGACTTTATCCAGCAGTGATCAGTGCACTCCATTAAATCCAGGGTTGCAGTCTATTTTGGTATGCCATTCTTTTGAGATGTATATAGATAGGTATGACGGGGCCCTGTCCCGTCCTTTCTACAACTTTTATTCCAGTAGAGGTCTGTAGACTTAGTCAGACGATGTAGCCTTGTCGGCTTTTATTCTTTTGTGTACAGTATATGTAGCAGCCTAGCCGGCTTGTACTGATCTTTCAGCATGTTTATGTATATACAGGTTGTACAGAGTTCATGATGTCACCTATTTATGAGATCAGTTTGAGTCACTTGTGGGTCCTTGATGTTCAAAAAGATTCAGATATGAGTATAAGGGTGTTTGGTCGCTAGAGGTCAGACACTCGTCACGACTCATCGGTTTGGGTCGTGACAGGTGGACTCATTTACAGAAAGGTGTTGATTCAATGTTAAAACAGTACCAGACCAGAACTACTTGTCGAAAATCAAACAAAAGTCAACGGAAAACTACCGCGAGTATGCGAGCAGATGGAGGCAGCCCGAGTACAACCGCCAATAAGCCAGGAAGAGTTAGTCTCCGTTTTTATCCGATCACAAGAGACCAATTTCTATGATCGCATGTTGTCAATGGCCGAGAGGCCATAGAAGATGGTCCCTATCCGGAAGAATCATAAGCGTAGCCAGCAAAGCTTCCTGACAAAGCACTGTAGGACCCACCAGGAAGAAGAAAGAGGACGTGGCAAACATGTCCCATACTCCTAGTCCAAAAACCTAGAAGAAGGATGAACTACGATATCCCTTCGAAGTCTATCAATTACCACCACCGAATGCCTACTTACCTGCACCATACAACCTTGTGCTTGTTTTTTACGCACAACCTACTTTTCTGACACCAGCACCAAATTACCAAGCTCCACAAACTATCTTCCAATCACCATTGCCGAATTACCAAGCTCCACACCCAAAATATCAAACTCCCGCACCAGCTAGGGCCCCACAAAATAACCCATCAGCAAATTACTAAAATCAACCCTTTGCCAAATGCCTACAATTTTCCACGTCCTAATTTTGAAAAGAAGCCTGCCCGTGTGATTACGCCATTACTAAGCAAGAACCAAATTGTTTGAAAGGTTAGACACTGCAAGAATAATCCAAATGGTCCCACCAAAGGTCGTCAATCCCGGAAATAGATTCTTCCGAGCAGATCAAACATGTGCCTACCATTATTTTTACTATTAATATTAAACTATTTGTCAAGAGTAATCAGAAAATAACTTAAAACAATTATTCAACGATTTGTCTAAATTATTAAACATCAAACGACAAATATTTTACTCCATTGATTCAAGAAAATTGATTAATTAAATAAATAATCCTTTACCTCTCAATTTCAAATTGCATTTGTGTTTTGTTAGTTACAATTAATCATTTGTTTAATTGTGGTTACATTTGAAATTAATTGTTATGTGTTAATTGCGGCTATAATAAGAAATAGCCACTTATCGGATATGTGTTAATTAAGGTCATTATTATAATAATTAGTCAATTTATGCATTTGACCAAATTTGTTAAGGGTTACTTGGTTAATTAATTCTAATTCGACTATAATTAAAATATTTAATCAATTATCACTTTTGCAATTAGATGAATTGTGTATTTTGTCCCTTTACAAATATACATATGTATACGGGTGTATACATATATATGTGTGTATATGACGTATAACACACGTACATATGGGCCATTTTCCCCTCCCTTTGTCTAAAGGACCGAGCCCAGTCCAATAGACCGGACCCGGCCCAACTACTCAACATATAGATTAAATCAAGCCAAACAGACCTGAAGGTCTCATCTGCTCGTTGAAAGGATTTCTATGAGAAAAACTAGCTGCCGCCATGCGACTTTCTCTCTCCTAAGTCATCATCGTTGCCAAAAACATCAATGAGTCAGACGTACTATGCTTTCTCAAGCTTGGCATGGCCGATTAAGACAAGCATTAAATGTTTGCCTCCTCTCTCCATCTTGCCATGACCCAAACACGGTATAACCCTTCTATTTTAATATATATATATATATATATATATATATATATATATATATATATATATATATATATGTCAAAAGAACTGATTTTCCTTAATGGTTTTTGTTGTATTCAATTTTGAACTTTGGGTTTTGATTGTATGATAACAATTAGAGGGGGAATTCAAGAGAATTTCCCCCCAAAACCCTTTAGTCCCACATCGATTAGGGTTGGCAATTTTTAGATTTTGGGGTTCTTTATAAAGAACCCCACTCTTCAAGACTAACACATAGAGAATATCCTGCATATTCAAAAAACTCGATACTAGGCTTTTTAACAAGTGACCGACATTAGAATTGGACACTTAGTTAAATTTTCTTAGTTTTCGAGCAACAATTTAATTTTTTTTTTCTTTTGTGGCTGAAATCTGGGGTTGAGGAGCAAAGGATCTCCAAATTTCAAATCTCGACAGTAGACTGCACTCGAAAAAGGTAAATGTTCTTCCTTTTAGTTTCTTTGATTTGTTTTTCTTTGTATGCTTTGTTTAATTATGCATTAGTTTTGTTTATTTGTAGTTGTTAGCTGTTAGTATGCTATGTAGGTTGGTTTAATCATTGGTAGTTTGTGTATGCTTAGATTAGCTTAATATGGCTTAGTTTAGCTATTTTAGGAGCATAACTTAACTGCTTTGATAAATGTAGATTAGTTATCATTTTTGGTAAGTCAACATGTTCATAGTCTTCATTTAGTTCATTGATACATATTTTGTGTTTACTTTAACTAATTTAGGCTTAATGTAGGTTTAGGTGCCTATTTAGCCTCACAAATGATCATGTGCTTTGTTAATGCTGATTTGTGTATTTACTTAGTATTTCCATGTGTTCCTAAATACAAAAGTGTTAATTTAGGTCGTTTAGATTAGCTTGTAGGTTTATTTGAGCATTCATACATGTTCTATAGTCCTATAAACCAAATAACTAGTTTTGTATGCTATGTTGGTGTTTTTTCATGTTCATATGCACATGTCTTCTTGATGACCAGCCTTTATATGTTGCCTTAGTGTTCCTGTGTGATCATACATGCTTCTATCATGTAGATTTAGACTCCATTAGATGGAATATTTGCACCTAAGTCTCGGTCAATGATATAAAGACTCTGGGAACTTGAAATAATGTTTAGTTCTTACTAGTATACCATATTAAGTCATGTCCATCCTTTTTTTATGTGCTCATGTGAGACTGTTAGTTTTTAAACTAATCACCTAGTGTAAGTACCTACTTGCTAAAGAAATGGAATCTGAATCTGAATGCATAAATGTTAACATATTGTATGGTACCTTGATGTTTAAGTCCTATTTGATGTCCGTTGAAGAGGTTTCTATGCTGGTTTGGTGCTTTACACTGTTTGAAGTAACTTTCACTTTATCTTAAGTAGAAGTAAGCCTTTGTGAAGGAAAGCTGACCATATATGCCCTTATTTATCTATATGTTGTTTAAGTGTCTCCTTTATGTGTCCATCGATAGCTCAGATGTCTTATTTTGATGGAAATAACTTGACATTATGAATAGTTGTTTTGAAGAGCCAAAGATGGTATAAGTTTCGTTCTTGTAGTTCATAAGAAATTCCTTTTGTACCTTGTCATACATGTGAGAATCTATATGCATGTATTGGATTTAACTAGGTTTTTTTTGTTGCCTCTCAAGCTTACCCTTAGATGTTTTTGACTTGTTCATATCCTACATATCCATTCATGTGTATAGATTTGTCTCTGTCATGGCACTATGTGAAGTTTAACTTAAAAGATCTCTTTGCTTTGTCATGAAACTTTTTCACTTGTGCTAACTGAGTAATGTTGTGTTGTTTGCCTACCTGTTGGACTGAACATTAAGCTTTCAGAATTATCTTTTGTATAGTTTCAGGTTATTTTCCTGACTGAATGTCTCCCAATGCTTGTCTTATTGCCAATATGCTTAGTTAGTCTTAAATTTATCTAATTTTAAGGGCATAATACCCCTGTAGATTCTTCTGTGCCTTGTTTACTTTGAGATGGGATGAGGGTCCACTCATTAGCATTTCCCTGTGTTTGGTCTAATTTGGAATAAAAAACTTGCACACTGGTATATCAAGCATTGACATGATCCTGTTGGTTTTGGTAGGAGTAAAAAATGCAATATTAGAATTGTATGTGTTTAGCCTATCTTGCCTCGTGTTCCTTTTATCATTTCTGGGATTATATTGCATGAGTATTCTTGTATATGTGTGGGATATACAAGATATATCCAACTTGATGGTATATCCTATATATCATCGGTAATTATACATACTTTAGTATTGCGATGAAACTGTCTTTGGGCATGTTCTTTAAATTAATATATTGTTCTTAAATTAGGCATGTTTTCTCCTTTTCACTTCATCTCTAGGCATGTTTTCTCCTTTTCACTTCATCTCTTTAGGTTGTTCTTCTTGTTTGGGCCTAAGTCCCCTGATGTGTTTTTGGGCCTTCAGCCATTGTATGTTCACTTTAAGGTTAATAAACATACTTCTTGAATATGTATGTATCCATCGCTATGTGATGATCATTTTTTAAGCTTTTATTTAGTTTAGTAATAAAGTATAGATACCTTCTAACTGCAATATTCCTTTTTTATCACAACCCAATTTAGCAAGTCATGATGGCACTAGTCCCACCATACTAGTAAGCAAACACCAACCGTTAACAGCCCAAAATAAGCGAAAATATTATAAGTGGAAATAAGCATACAAGTCATTTTCAAGTCTTAACAATCTTAAATAGAAATGCTTAAGTAATTATTACAATCCTTCCCCAAAATCCGATGTCACCATAATACAAGGACCACTAAGAGTACAAGAGTCAGAATACATAAGGAAACTGTCTGAAATGAAGAAGACAGAAAGTAAAGGATAAGGAGAATCCGTAGCCATCCCGAATCCAAGGATCTCACTCCAGCCTCTCAAGCAACGCTCTAACGGGGAACTTGGTAGACGCGGCCTCCACTCGTGCTAGGGATCGAGTCTGCACACAAAAAGGGTGCAGCAAGTGTAGCGTGAGTACAATAAACAATGGGTACTCAGATCCTTTTGGTTGAATATGTGCGATTAGTCCAAATACAAGACCATCACAATAACAGCTAAACCCACATAACAGATAGATTTCAAGATAAGGCAAAACAAATACCAATAGTCACAACAACAATATAGAGTATGAATGAATGATATGCAAATGCAATGCGATGCAAGGCCTTTGTTTCCACTTCCCGAAATACACACATTCGAATATTAATGAATCGTGACCCATGGGGGGCTCATGAGGCCCATATATCATCGCTCCAGTAATTTCCTCAGTTCACGGCCTCAATCGCATCACATCTCAATAACCTGTCTCTTAGCCAACCGGGCTTAAGTACCAATAAAACGTGGAAAAACATCATTGCTCGTCCGGAATAAGATCCCATCGGACTCACAATCATATCCTCAAACCGTATGCATGGATACATGAAAACATGAATATGGCATGTATCAAGTCAAGAACAAGTATAAAAGCATGAAATCCATTCTTATGTTCATAACACCATAAAGGCTTCACCTTTTTACTTTTTCTTCTTCATTTCAACGAGGATATATGTATGAGTAATATGCACACGAACAGACAAGACAGGTAATTAATAACAATGAGAGACATAAGTACGGGCATCGGACCCCAATAACAAATCCAAAGGATCTTACTATTCCATCAGCTAGTGCCCAAAGCATGGCATTCAGACCAACTATACAATTAAAATTGCGCAAATACCCATAACATGATGACCCGTATCCGATACTAGTGCTCATCACCTCACAAGTATCAAAACCCCCTTAATTCACCCTAATTCCCTCTTATTAGGTTCTCTTTAGCAAACGTACACATTCAAGAAAGAGTTCAAGGTCTCAACATGCCTGGAATACCAAATCTCGAACACGACGCCCTCTTGCCACTCCAAATAGTCTCCAAACGAAAAAAGTCTAGTCAAATATGGATTATTTGTTAGAAAATGAATCCAACAACACCTATGTAGCTAAATAATCCAAAACCCCCGAATCAAGCCCTAAAATTAGGATTCCAAACCCCAAAGGGCAAAACAATAAATTGAACCTAGAATCATGATCCTCATACTCAATATAACCCATAAACTGAAAATCATCCAAGAATAATCACTAATACATGCTCAATTTCTAAAAAAAAAAAAAACCAATTCTTAAGTTGGGTTCCAAAACCCTTCGAATTTGTCTCTGAAAATCAACATTCTAAAAATGGGTTATGGGTCTAAATCACGGAAATAGTCATAAAACCAAGTTAGGAGATTACCCAATGATTCTTCCTTGAATTGCCTTTAATTCTCTTCCAAAAACGCTCTCAAACTTATGGGTTTTCGAATAGAAGTCTAAAGGAAGAAGATACTAAGAACCACATTTTGTTCAGCGATTCGAGCACCTGCTCACTAAGGGTCACACCGGCGAACTCGCACCGGCGGAAACATTCTCGCCACAGAGAACCCCCACACAATTATCGAAACTCCACAGCTGCTGAGCCAAGCTTGCAGCTGCTCACATACACCTGCGGGGAAGTCTTCCCAGGGGCGCACTAAGACCAATTCATCGGACTCTTGCTCCTACAGGCCTCATCTCGCTGGGGCGCATCCACAGGGGCTGATCCCTCCTCATACCAGCACGTACACTAGAACCAGCAAAAATCTGGTTTTTGACTCTCAACACCAGAAATCTTAAGACTCTTCCGGAACCCCCCCGAGACAAACCAAATATGTTGGCACATTTAAAAACGCGCTATGAACTCACTTGCGCACTCAAAATTTTTGAAAGAGGTCTTGTTGACCAAGTCAACCCCGAATAGACAAAACCCAACTTTCTAACCAATTGACAAAATTACCACCAAGACCCTCGGGAACTGAACCAAATACTCAAATATCCTATATTTGATGTCCCGAAGCTAATGGAACCAATGAAAGTCCCAAAAGACGCAGTTACCCCCGAAGATGCCTAAAGTGAACCAAACACTTAAAGGTTACTTAACTTAGCAAATTTCCAAAACAAGCAAAGGGGCTGGTTCACAAGGGAAAAAGAAAGAAAGCAACCAAAACACATGTTCGTCCTCGAACATCAAAGACAAAAAAAAAAAAAAAAAAAGGAAAATACCTAGGGCATAAAAAAGCTGAGGGTACCTCACCCTCGTATCCAACTCGGTATCCCAAGTAGCCTCCTCCACCGGACGAGCTCTCCACTGAACCTTCACAGAAGCAATTTCTTTGGATCTCAACTTGTGAATCTGACGGTCTAAGATAGCAATCGGCTCCTCCTCATAGGACAAATTCTGATCAAGCATCACCGAATCCCATCTAATCACATGAGAACCATCCGAAATATAGTTTTTGAGCCTAGATACATGAACACTGGTTGAACACTCGACAAACCAGGAGGCAGTGCTAACTCATACGCAACATCTCTAACTCTTTGTATAATCTCAAAAGGACCAATGTAACCAAGACTCAACTTCCCTTTCTTTCCAAACCTCATCATCCCCTTCATGGGTGAAACCTTAAGCAAAACCCGATCACCTACCATAAACACTAAATCATGATATCTCCTGTCCGCGTAACTCTTTTGCCGACTCTGAGCGGTGAGAAGCCTCTCCTGTATAATCTTTACTTTATCCAACGAATCTCTAAGAAAGTGCGTACCCTAAGGCCTCACCTCAAAAGAGTCAAACCATCCAATGGGATATCGACATATCCTACCATACAAGTCCTCAAATGGAGCTATCTCAACACTGAAATGATAACTGTTATTGTAAGCGAACTCGGCCAATGGCAGGAATTGGTCTCAATGACCACCAAAATCAAACACACATGCTCTTAATATATACTCTAAAACCTGGATAGTACGCTCAGACTAACCATCAATCTGGGGATGAAATGCTGTGCTCAACTCGACTCGAGTACCTAACTCCTCTTGCAAATACTTGCAGAAGTAAGAGGTGAAATGAGTCCCTCTATCAGAAATAATGGAGACGGACACTCCATGCAAATGAAGAATCTCATGAATGTAGATCTTATCCATCTTCTCAGAAGTGTAAGTCGTCTGAACAGGAATGAAATGAGCTGACTTAGTCAAACGATCTACAATCACTCAAACGGAATCAAACTTACCTAAAGTCCGTGGCTACCCTACTACAAAGTCTATGGCAATCCTTTCCCATTTCCATTCAGAAATGGGCATCCTCTGAGAAATCCCACCAGGCTTTTGATGTTCATACTTCACTTGTTGACAATTCAAGCATATAGACACTAACTTCACAATATCCCTCTTCATGCTACACCACCAATAGTGTTGCTTCAGATCTCGATACATTTTCATAGCACCAGGGTGAATAGAATAACTCGAGTTGTGAGCCTCCTCCATAATCAAAGTAGTCAAATCTCCAGTCCGAGGCACATACACTCGTCCTTTGATCCACAAAATCCCTTCTTCATCAAGCCTTGCCTCACGAGCCTTTCACTTCAACACTTTAACACAAATTATGCATAACTTTAGATCATCAAACTGCTGAGCTCGAATCTATTCCAATAATGAAGAACGAGCCTCCACACAAGCAAGAACCCTTTCAGGTTCAAAAATACCAAGCCTAACCAAGGAATTTGCCAAACTCTGAATCTCTCAAGCCAAAGGTCTCTCCCCAATCTGGAGACAAGCAAAACTACTTATACTCACTGATTTCCAACTCAAGGAATCCGCAACCACATTGGCCTTGCTAAGATGATAAAGGATAGACATATCATAATCTTTGAGTAACTCTAACCATCTTCGTTGCCTCATGTTCAGATCCTTTTGGTTGAATATGTGCTGAAGACTTATGATCCGTGAAAACCTCATATTGCATGCCATAGAGATTGTGTCTCCAAATCTTCAAAGCAAACACCACCGCCGCTAACTCCAAGTCATGAACGGGGATAGTTCTTCTCGTGCACCTTCAATTGCCTAGAAGCATAGGCTACGACTTTCCCTTTCTGCATGAGAAAATAACCAAGACCTAACCTCGAAGCATCACAGTACAAGGTAAAACCCTCTCCCTCCACAAGAAGAGTCAAAATGGGAACTGAAGTCAACAGGCCTTGAGCTTTCGGAAGTTCGCCTCACACTCATCTGACAACTAAAAAGAAACAACCTTTTGGGTCAATCTGGTAAGGTGAGATGCTATAGCAGAAAATCCCCCAACGAATCATCGATAGTAACTTATAGTAGGCCTGCCCTAATCACGAACATCCTCTGAAACTGTAGTAGGTCTGCCCCAATCACGAACAGCCTCAATCATCTGTGGGTCAACCATGATACTATCCTTGGACACTACGTGCTCCAAAAAAGCCACAGAACTAAGCCAGAAATCACACTTGGAGAACTTAGCATGAAGCCACTTCTCCCTAAAAGTCTCAAGAATAATCCTCAATTGCCTCACGTGCTCCTCCCTACTCCTAGAGTAGATCAAAATATCATTGATGAATACAATCACAAAGGAGTCCAAATACGGTCGAAAGACATCATTCATCAACTCCATAAATCTGCAGGGGCATTTGCAACCCAAAGGACATAACTAAAAACTAATAGTGACCATAATGAGTACGAAACATTGTCTTAGGAATATCCTCTGTCCGGATCTTAAGCTGATGATATCCGGATCTCAAGATAATATTGTAAAAGATTGACGCTCTCTGAAGCTGGTCAAATAGGTCGTCAATCTTGGGAATAGGATACTTGTTCTTGATGGTGACCTTATTTAACTACCCATAATCAATGCACTTCCTCATGGATCCGTCCTTATTCTTCACAAATAATACTGGTGCACCCCACAAGGACACACTAGGACGAATAAAGCCTTTGCTCAACAACTCTTGCAACTGTTTTTTCAATTCCTTCAACTCCGCAGGAGCCATCCGATAAGGAGGGATAAAAATAGGCCTGGTGCCCGGCTCTACATCAATATGGAAATTAATATCCCGATCTGGAGGAATACCAGGGAGATCAATAGGGAACACCTCAGGAAACTCTCTCACAATCGGTATCGACTCTAGTGGAGGAGTCTCGGTACTGGTATCATGAATATAAGCAAGATACCTTTTTTCAACCATCCGACGTGCCTTAAGAAATTACACTATCCGCTTAGGCACATGACTAACCGTACCCTTCCACTCTAATCTAGGAATCCCAGGTATGGCTAAAGTAATAGTCATGGTATGACAATCCAAGATCGCAAGGTACGGGGATAAACAACTCATGCCCAAAATAACATCAAAATCTATCATATCTAGAATCATAAAATCAACCCAAGTCTCATAGCCCATCATAGTGAGTACACAGGATCGATACATCCGATCCACCACTACAGACTCTCCCACCAGAGTAGAAACATAAACAGGAACATCAAGAAACTCACACATCATATCTAGACCCACTGCAAAATAAGTAGACACATATGAATAAGTAGAACCCATAGAACATAAGGCAATAGCTGACCGGTGACAAGCGGAAATAATAAGGTCACCATTAAGAACAAGTAGATGAAATGCCGTGCTAAGGCTCTAATGTTGTGACTATAGGTATTACTTCCGCTTGTCACCGGTCAGCTTGTCCATCAGTCTGTGGATGAAATGTCGTGCTAAGGCTCACATGAGTCCCCAAAACCTCTTGGAATGAGTTCCAGAAATTAGCCGTAAACTGAGTACCCCTATCGGAGATAATAGATACTGGAACACCATGAAGTCACACTACCTCTTTAACATAGAGCTTTGCATAATCTTCTGCTACATACGTCGTTCTGACTGGTAAGAAATGAGCTGACTTAGTGAGTCTATCCATAATCACCCATATGGAATCATACTTACGTCGAGAACGGGATAAGCCTGTAATAAAGTCCATGTTAATTACTTCCCACTTCTAAGTTGGGATTTCTATAGCTTGCAACAATCCGCTGGACTTTTAGTGCTCGATCTTCACTTGCTGACAGTTGGGACATTTAGCAACAAATTCTGCTATATCTTTCTTCATCCCGTTCCACCAATACATGGATTTAAGATCACGATACATTTTTGTTGCTCCGGGGTGGATAGAATAACGGGAACAATGAGCTTCTCTCAATATTTGGTGGTGTAAACCTGCCACATTAGGAACACATAATCTGCCTCGACATCGGAGAACTCCGTCTCCTACAATCTCAAATGATGACTCCTCTTTCGAGGGAGTGTATCTCGTAATGCATTATCATGGGATCTTCGTATTGTCGCTCTTTCACTTCCACTACTAGCGACGAAACCGCCGAATTTCCGAATGGTAGTTCCCTTGCTACCCGAGTCCACTACTCGAACTCCTAGACTAGCTAGCTGCTAGAGCTCAAGAGACATTTCTCTTTTCTCGGTTGTACATCACACAAACTCCCATAGATCTACGCGCTAAGAGCGTCGCCCACAACATTTGCCTTTTCGGGGTGATATAGAATATCAACATCATAATCTTTTAGCAATTCCAACCATCGTCGTTGCCGCAAATTCAACTCTTTCTGCTTGAAGATATACTGAAGGCTCTTATGATCTGTGTAAATATCCACATGAATGCCATACAAGTAATGTCTCCACATTTTTAATGCATGAATCACTGCAGCCAATTCTAGATCATGAGTTGGATAATTCTTTTCATGTTTTCGTAATTGCCTTGAAGCATATGCAATCACCTTACCATGTTGCATCAATACACAGCCTAGCCCAACGCCTAAAGCATCGCAATAAACAACATAACCTTCCAATCCCTCTGGAAGTGTTAGGACCGGTGCAGAAGTCAATCTATCTTTTAGCTCTTGGAAGCCACGTTCACAAGCATCTGTCCATTGAAACTTAGCTGATTTTCGGGTCAACTTTGTAAGTGGTGCGAAATAGAAGAGAAACCTTCAACAAATCTCCCGTAATAACCCGCTAAGCCCGTAAAGCTACGAACCTCCATAGGAGTTGTGGCCTTGGCCAAGTCTTCACGGCCTCAATCTTTTGGCTATCTACCCGAATACCATCGGCTGAAAACAATGTGCCCCGTAAATGTCACTGAGTTCAACCAAAACTCACACTTAGAAAATTTTGCAAACAACTCTCGAGTTTGAAGAACTCTAAGGACAGTACGCAAATGATCCGCATGTTCTCGCTCGGATCTAGAATACACCAAGATATCGTCGATGAATACAATCACAAACAAATCTAGGAAGGGCCTGAACACATCATTCATCAAATCCATAAACACTGCCGGTGCATTAGTTAGCCCAAATGACATTACCCGGAACTCAAAATGGCCATATCTTGTTCTGAAGGCTGTCTTAGGGATATCTTTCTCCCTAACTCTCACTTGATGATACCCGGATCTCAAATCTATCTTTGAAAACCATTTGGCACCTTGTAATTGATCAAACAAGTCATCAATCCTCGGAAGAGGATATTTATTCTTAATCGTCACCTTATTCAATTGCCGATAGTCAATGCACATTCTCAAGGAGCCATCTTTCTTTCGAACAAACAATACGGGTGCTCCCCACGGGGATGAACTAGGCCTAATAAAGCCTTTCTCAAGCAAGTCTTTCAATTGCTCCTTCAACTCTTTCACTCGCGGGAGCCATTCTATAAGGAGGAATAGATATAGGCTTAGTGTTTGGCAACACATTAATAGAAAAATCAATCTCCCGCTCGGGAGGAAGGCCTGGAAGCTCTTCCGGGAACACATCCGAAAATTCATTCACTACGAGAACTGACTGAAGAGTCGGCGGTTCAGCTTCTACATCTTGAACCCGAACTAGATGATAAATGCAACCTTTTGTGATCATTTTCCTTGCCTTTAGATAGGAAATAAACCTACCCTTTGGTGACGCCGTATTTTCTTTCCATTCTAAAACTGGTTCTCCCGGAAATTGGAAATGAACCATTTTCATTCTACAATCGACATTGGCATAGCAAGAAGCCAACCAATCCATGCCCATAATAACATCAAAATCCACCATTTTTAACTCATGCAAGTCAATCATAGTACGACGATCACAAATCACAATTACACAATTTCTATATACTCGGCTAGCTATTACCGATTCACCAACGGGTGTAGACACCTCAAAAGGTTTGATCGACTCCGATTTGATTCTAAACCGACCCGCAATATACGGAGTAACATATGACAATGTGGAGCCCGGATCTATCAAAGCATATACATCATGAGAAAATACCGATAATATACCTGTGACAACATCAGGAGAAGACTCAAGATCTTGGCGTCCAGCCAAAGCATAAATACGGTGCTGAGGACCGCTAGAACTGGGGACTCTCCCTCTGCCTCTACCATGGCCGACTGGCGCATGTGAACCTGGCCCCATAGGGCGTATAGATGACGAAGATCCGGCTATCGACCCTGAAGGCTGGGTCCTACCTCTACCACCAACTGAGGGGCAATCACGCATAATATGGCCTGGTCGACCACATGAATAGCAAACCTCTGAACCCAATCTGCACTGACCCCAATGTAACTTCCCACACTGGGAACATCGTGGTACGGGTGGCCTCGCCTGACCCGAATCACCTCTAAACTGAGATCCCGAAAAGCTCTGACTCGGCCCGGGATGAGTAGATCTATCAAATCTCTGGCCTGAAAACCGTGGAGGCGCACTAGTCATAGAATGGCCTGAATGCCTCGAAAACTGCTGTCGGTGCCCACCTCTATACTCACTCATCGGACCCGAAGATCTAGCCCTCTTGTTATGCCCTCTATCATGCTCACGCTCACTTCTTTGTTGTTGTAGGCTTTCTTCTAAATTTTGAGCATGGGCTTGAATGCGTGAAATGTCCATATTGTCCTGAAGGGACGCGTAGTCAAGCACCTATCCATCAAATGTGGCCCTAGGCCTTTTACAAACCGGTGCACTCGGTCACCCATATCCGCTACCATGGCCGAAGCATACCTAGCCAAAGAATTGAAGCGGAGACTATACTCTAGAGCACTCATGCTCCCTTGCCTCAAATTTAAGAACTTGTCGGCTCTAGCTCGCCGAACTTCTGGAGGCAAATAATGTCGGAGAAATGCATCTACAAATTCTTGCCATACCGGAGGAGGTGCATTGGCTCCCCGTGAAGCCATCCAAACCGTGTACCAATGAACCGCGACATCCCTCAATCTATAGGACGCTAACTCCACCGATTCGGTGTCCGAAGCATGTATCAACCGAAGCGTCCTCAACATACCATCAATGAAATTCTGAGGGTCCTCATCCGGCTTTGATCCAAAGAATTTCGGAGGGTTCAAACTAATGAAATCACGGGCCCTTGCACTAACAACCCTATCACCTTGCCCTGTACTTTGCCGCTGAGTCTGGGCAGCAACCAATTGAGTAAGCAAATGAATGGCCTCTTTTACATCTTGGCCTGAAGCATCCGGTGGAGGAACCGGAGGTGCTGGAGCTGGGGCTGAGGCTCCCTCACGCTCCTCTAATATAGGCACCGAACGGGAGGACTGAGATTGAGCCGCACTCTGGGACTCACTTTCCTCTACTACCGGTGGCGGTGCTCTTTCAGCCCGCTTTTCTGCCACCGTCTTGCCCTTTTGGGCCGCTGTAGCCTTTTTCTTTATAGGCATTTCTGAAATACACAACACACGGTTAAGGAACAAGAAGTTCTTATATCATAGCTCTATCGCACGATTCTTATGAAGAAAGAAGGTCATTCATTCCTAAAATGCCCGCAGCCTTCTTGTTTATAAGTGTGGCGCGCAACACACCCATAACCAAGACTCTACTAGACACGGCTCGTAGACACACCCTAGGACTGAACTGCTCTGATACCACTTTTGTCACGACCCAACCGGAGGGCCGCGACGGGCACCCGGTGCTAACCCACCCGGGCACCTCTTAACATACTTTCACATCACATCTAGGTGAGCCACATAGCTAAATCATGCTTTCATTCATCATTCATATTAATCCCATTGGGCAACAATTCACTTATATCATCATTAACAACTATGCCCATATAAATGTACATAAGCCGACAAGGCTAACAAAATAATATCCCAAAATATAGGCCGACAAGGCCAAACATATCTAACCATATACACATGTCTACGAGCCTCTAAGAAGAAGTATATCATATCATATGTGGGCGGGACAGACCCCGCCGTGCCCATAAATATGTACACAAAAGAATCTATACCAAAAGTTGTAGCTCCGAATGAAATGGAGCTCCGCTATGTAGTCCCCGAGAAATATAGCTATGGATCAAGTGTCTCCCCGGCCACCCGCGGCATGACGCAAGCGTCCACAAACAAAAGGACGCGCACGAAGAATGTACTGAGTATGTAAAGCATGATCAATATCAATATGAAAGCATAATAGACAACATATGAAATAACATAGGATGGGAGATAATAGTATCATCGTCATAGCACTTACTTGCTTTCCATAGGGACATTCCATTTCTATTGCGTATCCGTGTACATACATCCATATCCGTACTCATTTACCTTTCGTATCCATTTTCGTATTCGTATTCATATTTCCATTCATACTCATTTTCATATCATATACATTGCATATACATAGCCTTTACATAGCATTTACATATACTTAGCATATTCGTACTCATATTGATGTCATATACATAGCATTTATATAGCATACCCGACCACGAAGGTTCGGTGTTTCACATACCTGGCCCTACCAAGGCTCAGTGTCATACATACCGGCCCTACCAAGGCTCGGTGGTTATCCGTACCCAATATATATGCGCGCGCATATATATATATATATATATATACATATTCACTATATATATTCTACCCGGCCATATAAGCTCGGGGTTTCATAATAGCCACACATGGGCACATATACATCATAAGCATCTTTAGCATTTTACTATCGTCATTCATTACATCTATCCTTAAAGGATTACTCGTCGTATAAGGAACTTAGTACAATCGTATCATATCGAGAATCATAAGCTTAGTAGCTTTTAGAGATAGGATCATTAGAGAATATCGTAGGCTCATAGAAGGATAGATATTTGGCCAAAGAACCATGCCTTATGAAAGAAGGGTTAGCCTTACATACCTTTCCGTTCAACTATTCTATCACTTGCACGTTCTTCTTCAATGCTCACGTTTCTACCTTCATTAGAGTGCATACTAACATTAGAGAATCGATAGCTTAGCATTCATGACTAAAGCTAGAGAAAATTGGACAGCATCTCCTTTATTTATACGACTTCCTCCATATCATATATCAACTCCCAAACATCAATAATAATATTCACAACATCATCACAATAGCCTTTATTCAACTACATTATCCTTACTTCTCAATTCACTTCAATTCATCCATATTCATGGTCATATCACACAATTTCGTTCATTCATATACAAGGTCTATTCCATGTTCTCAATATCATTTATAACATGATTATAATCATAATGTATCAAGAATCATAACTCAATCCAAACATTTACTCAAAAGTGACACTATTCCCACATTCATGACCCATTTCCTATTTCCTTATATAATCCAAGTGTTTCAACTTTCAAATACCTTAAACAACAAGGAAATGTCATAAAACTTACCTTAGATGGTGTAGGAATGAACCTTGGGTGCAAACACTTCACTTGAGAAAAACCCTAGTTTCACCTTCACTTGGATTTCTTGTTTTGGATGAACTTTAATGGGTTTCTTACACTTGATTCACTTGGTTTGATGTAGTTAATCACTAATATCTCTTGAATTTTTGTGGGAGAAATATTCTAGAAAGTTCTAGAGAGAAGGGGTGAAAAATGAAATGAAATAATGAACTTGGTCCCCTTTTTAATAACTGGAAAATTCGATCCGTCGGGACATTATACGGACACTTATACGGTCCGTATAAACTTATACGGTCCGTATAAGTGACCGTGAAATGGTTCAACGTCACCAGAGACCATTATACGGTCCGTATAAATTTATACGGTACCGTATAATCCCACCTGAGGGACCTTCACCGTGTCCATATCCCGCGGTCCATTATACGGTACGTATAACCGATGTATAATGGGCCGTATAACCCATCGATTCCGATCTTGTTCTCGTCACTTCATTTAATTTTCAATCCTTATGGAACCTTCTTAACACTTGTTTATCACTTCATTAACAATCTAAGGGACATTATAACTCTTCACCAAAACATCATTAAATCATCATTAACTTGTTACTCGTAAATCTCTTCCGATACTTATCGTATGTCTTGCCTTCTCTTGGCAACTTTCTCGTCTAACATCGAATGTCTTTGAAATCTTACTTAAGGTCATCAAATGTCATTCTTTACTTATTGAAACACCGTATACTTCGTACTCTTCGTTAGTCTATTCACTGTGCATCAACGGAAAATTTTCGAGGTGTAACATTCTTCCCCCCTTAAGAACATTCGTCCTCGAATGTTAAGCACTCGGGAATTCTACGAAAATTTCGCCAGAGTTTCCCCTATAATATGGCACTACCATCCTGTCACAACAACCCATAATAACAATGCCTCATAGCCACAATACATAATAGCAATAGAATTTGGCCACACACGACCCAAATGCATAAAAAGGAAAACATACATACCTTATGATCTTGATGTCTCATCTTGGCCCTCTTCCGGGGGATGAAATAAGTGCGGATATTTGGATTTCATGATTTCTTCCGCTTCCCATGTCATTTCTTCTCGGTTATTATTTCTCCACAAAATCTTAACTGAGGCCACTTCTTTGTTTCTAAGCCTCCGTACTTGCCTATCTAATATGGCAATGGGTATTTCTTCATAAGTTAACTTTTTTGTCACTTGAACATCATTTACTGGGACGATCCTAGTAGGATCTCCAACACATTTACGAAGCATCGAGACATGGAAAACGGATGAACCGACTCCAAATCAGAGGTAGATCTAATTCGTAAGCCACCTTGCCTACCTTGTGCACAATTTCATAAGGCCCAATGTATCGGGGACTTAAGCTTCCCCTTTTTTGCCAAATCTCATAACGCCCTTCATTGGCGACACTTTCAAGAATACCCAATCTTTAACTTGGAACTCTAAGTCCCTTCGACGATTATCCGCATAGGACTTTTGACGACTTTGGGCTGCTAACAACCGATCTTGTATGAGCTTAACTTTCTCTATGGCTTGCTGGACCAAGTCTGGCCCTATCAATTTAGTCTCTCTCGTTTCAAACCACCCAATTGGGGATCTACACTTTCGCCCATATAAAGCTTCATACGGTGCCATTTGAATGCTAGAATGATAACTATTATTGTAAGCAAACTCAATGAGTGGTAAGTGATCATCCCAATTACCTCCAAAATCTAACATACATGCCCGTAACATATCCTCAAGAGTCTGAATGGTACGTTTAGCTTGTCCATCAGTCTGTGGATGAAATGTCGTGCTAAGGCTCACATGAGTCCCCAAAACCCTCTTGGAAGGACTTCCAGAAATTAGCCGTAAACTGAGTTCCCCTATCGGAGATAATAGATACCGGAACACCATGAAGTCGCACTATCTCTTTAACATAGAGCTTTGCATAATCTTCTGCCACATACGTCGTTCTGACTGGTAAGAAATGAGCCGACTTAGTGAGTCTATCCACAATCACCCATATGGAATCATACTTACGTCGAGAATGGGGTAAGCCTGTAATAAAGTCCATGTTAATTACTTCCCACTTTCAAGTTGGGATTTCTATAGCTTGCAACAATCCGCCCGACTTTTGGTGCTCGATTTTCACTTGTTGACAATTGGGACATTGAGCTACAAATTTCGCTATATCTTTCTTCATCCCATTCCACCAATACATGGATTTAAGATCACGATACATTTTTGTTGCTCCGGGGTGGATAGAATAACGGGAACAATGAACTTCTCTCAATATTTGGTGGCGTAAACCTGCCACATTAGGAACACATAATCTGCCTCGACATCGGAGAACTCCGTCTCCTGCAATCTCAAATGATGACTCCTCTTTCTGAGGGAGTGTATCTCTATAATGCATTAGCATGGGATCTTCGTATTGTCGCTCTTTCACTTCCACTACTAGCGACGAAACTTGCTACTCGAGTCCACTACTATTTCCTAGGCTTCCGAATGAGTCATTTTCCTTTGGTTGTACATCACATAAACTTCCCGAGCCAGACAACTTTCTTCGGGTGATATAGAATATCAACAAATAATACGGGTGCCGAAGGCTTTTATGATATGTGTACATATCTACATGAACACTATATGAACTCCATATCTTTAATGCCGAATAAAGCCTCTCTCAAGCAAGTCTTTCAATTGCTCCTTCAACTCGTAACCTTCCAATCCTTCGGAAGTGTTAGGACCGGCGAAGTCAATCTATCTTTTAGCTCTTGGGAGCCATTCTATAAGGAGGAATAGATATAGGCTTAGTGTATGACAACACATCAATAGCAAAATCAATCTCCCGCTACGAGAGGAAGGCCTTGGGAGTTCTTACGGCCTCATCTTTTGGAACACATCCGAAAATTCATTCACTTTTGCCAACAACTCGAGATCGAAGAACTCTAGGTACGCAAATGGTTCTACACCAAGATATCTTAAACAATCACAAAACGAACTAGATGATAAATCATTAAACCTTTTGTGATCATTTTCCTTGCCTTTAGATAGGAAATAAACCTACCTTTTGTAATTGATCGAATGACGCTTATTTTTAATTCCATTCAATGCACATTCTCAAGGAACCATCTTTCTTTCGAACAAATAAAAATTAATAAAGCTTTTCTCAAGCAAATCTTTCAATTGCTCCATCAAAACGAACCATTTTCATTCTCCGGAAACAATCGACATTGGTATAGCAAGAAGCCTTGAACCCGAACTAGAAAAATCCATGCCCATAATAACCATATTTCCTTTCCAATCTAAAACTCGGTTCTCTCAAAAATTGGAAACGAACCATTTTCATTCTACAATGACAAGTCAATCCATGCCCATAATAACATCAAAATCCACCATAGTCAATCATAGTACGGATCACAAATCACAATTACACAATTTCTATATACTCGGCTAGCTATTACCGATTCACCAACGGGTGTAGACACCTCAAAAGGTTTGATCGACTCCGGTTTGATTCTAAACCGACCCGCAATATACGGAGTAACATATGACAATGTGGATCCCGGATCTATCAAAGCATATACATCATGAGAAAATACCGATAATATACCTGTGACAACATCAGGGGAAGACTCAAGATCTTGGCGTCCAGCCAAAGCATAAATACGGTGCTGAGGACCGCTAGAATTGGGGACTCTCCCTCTACCTCTACCATGGCCGACTGGCGCATGTGAACCTGGCCCCATAGGGCGTATGGATGACGAAGATCCGGCTATCGACCCTGAAGGCTGGGTCCTACCTCTACCACCAACTGAGGGGCAATCACGCATAATATGGCCTGGTCGACCACATGAATAGCAAACCTTTGAATCCAATCTGCACTGACCCCAATGTAACTTCCCACACTAGGAGCATCATTGTACGGGTGGCCTCGCCTGACCCTAATCACCTCTAAACTGAGATCCCCAAAAGCTCTGGCTCGGCCCGGGGTGAGTGGATCTATCAAATCTCTTGCCTACAAACCGTGGAGGCGCACTAGTCATAGAATGGCTGAAATGACTCGAAAACTGCTGTCGATGCCCACCTCTATACTCACTCATCGGACCCGAAGATCTGGCCCTCTTGTTATGCCATCTACCATGCTCACGCTCACTTTTTTTTGTTATTGTAGGCTTTCTTCTAAATTCTGAGCATGGGCTTGGATGCGTGAAATGTCCATGTTGTCCTGAAGGGACGCAGTCAAGCACCTATCCATCAAATGTGGCCCTAGGCCTTTTACAAATCGGTGCACTCGGTCACCCATATCCGCTACCATGGCCGAAGCATACCTACCAAAATAATTGAAGCGGAGACTATACTCTAGAGCACTCATGCTCCCTTGCCTCCAATTTAAGAACTTGTCGGCTCTAGCTCGCCGAACTTCCGGAGGCAAACAATGTCGGAGAAAAGCATCTGCAAATTCTTGCCATACCGGAGGAGGTGCATTGACTCCCCGTGAAGCCATCCAAACCGTGCACCAATGAACCGCAACATCCCTCAATCTATAGGACGCTAACTCCACCGATTCGGTGTCCGAAGCATGTATCAACCGAAGCGTCCTCAACATACCATCAATGAAATTATGAGGGTCCTCATCCGGCTTTGATCCAAAGAATTCCGGAGGGTTCAAACTAATGAAATCACGGGCCCTTGCACTAACAGCCCTATCACCTTGCCCTGTACTTTGCCGCTAAGGCTGGGTAGCAACCAATTGAGTAAGCAAATGAATGGCCTCCTTTACATCTTGGCCTGAAGCATCCGGTGGAGGAACCAGAGGTGCTGGAGCTGGGGCGGAGGCTCCCTCACGCTCCTCTAATATAGGTACCGAACGGGAGGATCGAGATCGAGCCGCACTCCGGGACTCGCTTTCCTCTACTACCGTGGCGTGCTCTTTCACCAGCTTTTCCGCCACCGTCTTGCCCTTTTGGGCCGCTCGTAGCCTTTCTTATAGGCATTTCTGAAATACATAACACACGGTTAAGGAACAAGAAGTTCTTGCATCATAGCTCTATCGCATGATTCTTATGAAGAAAGAAGGTCATTCATTCCTAAAATGCCCGCAGCTTCTTGGTTATAAGTGTGGCGCGCAACACACCCATAACCAAGACTCTACTAGACACGGCTGGTAGACACACCCTAGGACTGAACTGCTCTGATACCACTTTTGTCACGACCAAATCGGAGGGCCGCGACGGGCACCCGGTTCTAGCCCACCCGGGCACCTCTTAACATACTTTCACATCACATCTAGGTGAGCCACATAGCTAAATCATGCTTTCATTCATCATTCATATTAATCCCATTGGGCGACAATTCACTTATATCATCATTAACAACTATGCCCATATAAATGTACATAAGCCGACGAGGATGACAAAATAATATCCCAAAATATAGGCCGACAAGGCCAAACATATCTAACCATATACACATGTCTAAGAGCCTCTAAGAAGAATACGTCATATCATATAGGCGGGACAGGACCCCGCCGTGCCCATAAATATGTACACACAAAAGAATCTATACCAAAAGCTGGCTCCGAATGAAATGGAGCTCCGCTATGTAGTCCCTGAATAATGAGGCTATGGATCGAGTCTGTCTCCCTGGCCACCTGCGGGCATGACGCAGCGTCCACAAACAAAAGGACGTCAGTACGAAGAATGTACTGAGTATGAAAAGCATGATCAATATCAGTATGAGAGCATAATAGACAACATATGAAATAACATATGATGGGAGATAATAGTATCATCGTCGTAGCACTTACTTGCTTTCCATAGGGACATTCCATTTCTATTGCGTATCTGTGTACATACATTCATATCCGTACTTATTTACCCTTCATATCCATTTTCGTATACATATTCATATTTCCATAAGAAGAAAGATGGTCATTTTTCCTAAATGCCCCGTAGCCTCTTGTTTATTAGTGTGGCGCGCAACACACCATAAACAAGACTCTACTAGACACGGCTCGTAGACACTTCCTAGGACTGAACTGCTCTGATACCACTTTTGTCACGACCCGACTACGGGCCATGACGGGTATCCGGGACTAACCCCCGAACACCACTCATCCTGTTACTCATCTGCTCTTGTTCATATTATCAGCTCACAATCATGGAAAACTAGTAACATTTGAAACATATTTACTTTATAAACATAAGCCATTTAGGCTATCGTAATAATATGTATACATACATACACATAAGAACTAGGGTGACCATATTGCCCACACATACGTATCTACGAGCCTCTACTTGCGTACTAGACATATGGACGGGACAGGACCCCGTCGTGCCCAAATTAGGAATATATACATATATACAAAAAGAATAATCAATGGCACCTCCGGAAAATGGAGTGCTCTCAAATCAGCTACTAGCTCCTATGGATCCGCACCGTCTCCCTGGCTACCTGTGGGCATGAACATAGCGTCAAAAGAAAACGGGCGTCAGTACGAACATTGTACTGAGTATGTAAGGCAGGAATGAAATAAACTTAATAGGAAAATCATAAGGCATAGATGGAGACATAACCTTTGTATGGATTCATTTTATACATATATCATACGTAGCATATCATAAGGATCATCATAGCATATACATCATCATACCATACATGCATCTTCATATCAATCATACCTCATCATATCGTTAACCCGCGTCCGGGTAACCATCGTATGCAGCCCACTAGTGGTGTCATGCCCGGCCCTCTAGGCTCGGTGTAAACATAGCAGCCCGCCTTAGCGGTGACATGCCCGGCCATTTAGGCACGGTGGAATCGTATGCAGCCCGCCTTTGCGGTGACATGCCCGGCCATTTAGGCGCGGTGGAATCATATTATCGTACATATCATACACTTATCATTATCATTCATTTCATAGACATATCATGGCTTTATCATAACTTAACATCATCATACATATATCATTAAAACATACATTAGAACTTGAAAGCAACTACAGCTGTGTCGGGGTGACGTAAGGTCGTGGACCCCCGATTACGTTATGGAGTAATCATAAGCGTTATATCTCACCTTGGAGGGACTAACGTTTTAAGGTGAGTACACATAGGGAAAGTATCCATGGATCGTAGTCAACATCATTAACTTCGTAGGTTCATCATATCGTAATCTCTAGAGTCTTTAGGCTTAAACTTAGCATTATCATTATCGTACTCATAGCGTATTTCTATCTCATATGACTATTCATGAACGTAGGCTCTTAGTCTTTCGGAATATAGGAAATTCATGGAGAAAGAGGAAAATCATACATAGGATTCATGCCTTAGGAAGAAAGGTTGAGCCTTACATACCTTTGTCGTTTAACTACTCTATTGCTTGCTCGTTCTCCTTTAATGCACTCGTTTATACCTTCAAGGGAATTCGTGTCGACATTAGCTAAACAATCATAAGAACGTACTTACTAAAGCTAGAGAAAATTGGGCAGCGTTTCCTTTGTTTATATGACTTCCTCCATATTCTATATCAACTCCCAACCATTCATAACGACAATCACAATATCATAAGCGACAATCGTCAGTCATCTTCATTATTCACATTTCACAATTTCACTCCAAATTCTCCATAATCATGACCAAAGCTCACTATCGTGTTCTTTCGCATATAATACTTATTCCATGTTCTAAACGTCATTTATAACGTATTTATAATCTCAACACATCCATTTTCGTGATTCATTCCAACTACTACTCAACAATAGTACTATTAACACATTTATGACTCATTTTCTATACTCTTCTACAATCCAAGTGTTTAAACCTATCAATACTTCAAACAACATGGGAAGATCATGAAACTCACCTTAGATGATGGAGGAATAAGCCTTGAATGGTAATACACCTCTTGCACCAAAACCCTATTTCACCTTTCTTGGGATTTTCTTGGTTTGGATGACTTTAGGGAGGTTTCATACACTTGATTCACTTCAATTCTTCTTGTTGATCTTTGATTTCCTTTATTTTCTTGTGGATGAAATATATGGAAGGTTCTAGAGGTCTTGAGAGGTTGAAGAAGGGTGTGGAAATGAAATAAATGAAGTGGGGATTACATTTAAAGAGTTGGAACATTTCAGTCGTCGGGAGTTCCAGGGACTCATCCACGGTCTGTGAAACCTTGTGTTGGCCGTGGTTCTGGTCGTGGTTCATGACCAGCCAGCCACCATTTCTTTACGGTAGTTCCATGAACCCTTCCACGGTCCGTGGAACATTGCATGGTCCGGGGAACATGGTCGTGAAAACTCACAGTTTCAACGAAGTTGTTCCCGTCGTCTCGTTTGATCTCCAATCCTTATGGAACCTTCTTAACACTTGTTTATCACTTCATTGGCAATCTAAGGGACGTTATAACCCTTCCTCAAAGCATCATTAAGTCATCATTAATTCGATACTCGTAATTTGCCGACACACAACTTATAACTCGCTTTCTTAACAACTTTCTTACCTCAACCCAAATGTCTTTGGAAATCTTAATTAGGACCATTAAAGATTATTTGTTACTTATCAAAACCTCTTATACGTCATGCCCCTCGTTAGTCCTTTCACTGTATGCTAAGGGATAATTTCCCAGGTGTAACAAAACTCTATCTTATACTCAGTAACACTCATAGATCCCGGTTCAATATGGTCAAAACTCTCATGCCTCTCCTGACGCAAGCTGAAATGGACCCACTTCTCTAAGAAGACTCTCTAAAACTCATCCAAATTGAGCGGAGGTGATCCAACGGGCCTAGTCTCTAAGAACGCTCTCTACCACTACTTGGCAGGACCAATCACTGGCATCGCCACAAACCTCACACCATTAGACCCACTAGTCCAAAGGTGTCCAACCTCTCATGGAAACTAACCAAGAACTCATAAGAATCAGTATCAGAATGTCCATCATAAGTCTGTAGCTTCATCTTGTCAAACTTGTCCCACCTCTTCCACTCATCAACAGTCATAGTAGGCTGAACCACTGGCCGTGCAACAATACCCAGAAGAGCTATACCCAAAGTAACAACACCTGCAATTGGGGCTCGAAGATCCTGAGGAGCCACAACAGTGGCTGGCCGCTGTCCCACCCAAAATTGAGGGGCATGACCGGCACCTGACTTTACCGGTTGAGTACCACCTAGCGTACATTCAACATACTCAACTTATAACAACTACCAGCAAGCATATGACATATGTATAACATAAAGGGATCACCTGCACGCAGAAAAGGCCCAAAACAGTAATTTATATATATACACACAAGCCGACAGGGCTACCACTAAGTCTACCAAAGATCACATGGCCGACAAGGCCGCTACAACCACATCAGTACCGAAACTAAGGCCGACGAGGTCACACATAACATCTATACATATGACATATGTCCATAAGCCTTTAAGAGTGCATACATAACATATCAGTCAGGACATGGCCCCGCCATATCCCAAAGCCATATATAACACATGTATATAGTGATATACCCAAAGATAAGCAAGCCTGGATCAAGTGGAACTTGCCGCCGAGCACGGTGAATCCCATCGGGGAGGTCCTCCATGTCCGTCCGTCGGGACTTGCAAAGATGAAAAGTAGCGTCCCGTGAAATGCGATGTCAGTACGGATAAAAGTACTGAGTATGTAAGGCAGGAAGCAATAACATAAGTAAGACATAAATATAAAAGAATAGAAGTAACCTGAGCCATCTAAGGACGTGCAATATGCAATGCATGAGTTTAAAAATCATATGCAAGTATATACATATAGTACATCATCATCATCATATCATCCTCAACCCGCGTTCGGGGAGATTCATCATCGTAACATGCCCACTACAGTGGTGTGTATATCTACGTGCCTGCCCGGCCGACTATAGCGCGGCGTGGTGTAGTAAAATAATGAATATATATAAGGCGTGCTGAACTCATAAAAGTAATGTCTGGGCCTTTCGGAGTGACGTAAGGCCAGTGACCTCCGAATGCGTTATGTTGTTATCCTGGTCAACAAGAACTTCAACAGAATATGGATTGCAAAGAACTAAAGCATTAAATAACATATTGAATCATGAAACATAAGAAGTGGGAACCATTAGAATGGAGTAATCTCTTTATGGAACGTTCGTTAATAGGTATAGTAGGATTCGTGCCAAAGAATAAGGAGAACGAAAACTTACATACCTTGTTTGCCTTCAAGTCAATGCCATCAACCGTAGCTCATCTCGCCCCTTATCCTATAATAATGATAACGGTTCTCGTTAGGTCAAGGAAGTACTGTGTATATCATGTATATCGGGGTGGTATACTTGTCTTATAATGACTCGGACAACATTTCCCCTATTTATCTCACATTCTCCATATTCAACACAACCAACACAACCACAATCATATTAAATTCCCGCCACAACATAACTTATAAAATTACCAAGCAGTCCATACAACAACAACAACATCAAAATACGATTTCCCGCTATTAATTCCACATATCTCATCCCACAATTTAGCTATGACCTGGACGAACTTTAAATATATCTAGTAGAGGAGAATTCTTACCTTGTTTGCCAAGAACTCCTCTTCTTCCTCCTCACTTCTCTTTGAAAAAAGCCCAAATTCAAAAACATAATGAAATGGAACAACGAGATCGAAGCGGTAAGCAAAATCTCTATTTTACTCTTCGTGTATGTTGCTTCTACGACCAAAGGTTGCTCATATGAATTATGTATATGCATACATCTTAAGAGGGTTTTCTACAAGAACGAAAACAATAATGTTGCTACTCACATCCTAAAAAAAAAAAAAAAACTTCTTGCTATAACCTCATGAATAACGTTGCTACATCATATATATTTCTAATATATATAAGTGGCTAAGTGGGACGAACACTACTGAAAAAATGGTACAAAAAGCATTTTCAATTGTACTATAAACTTTGCCAATAAATCACTAAAGTAAGGACACATGGATTCCAATTTCGTTAGATATCCACCTGTAGCACATCACTACTTTATCAACATTAATTATAAGTTTTATCATAGTCGGACATATGTCATAGTACTGAGTATTTATTCTCTTCTCATGTATACACCTATGTACTTTAATTTTGATTCTCCTACACATATTTATTCCCTCCGTGCACTTTTACTTGTATGTATATAAGTGTCCAAGAGGGACTAACATAGCAATGAATGCTTTTACCAAAAGCTATATAAATTGTACAGTTTAACCAACTACTTTTTTTATCCCATGTGGACATATATCATAGTACTGAATATTTATTCTCTTCTCATGTATGTATTATGAGCTTCAATTTTAATTTTCCGATACATTTATTTTCTCTGTGCACTTTTACTTGTTTACTTTTGACTTTTCAAATTCTTTAAGAATTAATAAATCAAGTACTCCCTCCGTCCCATATTACTCGGCCACATTACTAAACTATTTTTTTTATCTCACGTGGACATATGTCATAGTATTGAATATTTATTTTCTTCTCATGTATACATGTATGCACTTCAATTTTAATTCTCTGACACATATTTATTTCGTACTTTTACTTGTTCACTTTTTGACTTTTTACGTTCTTTAAAAATTAATAAATGTAGTATTCTCTCCGTTCCATATTACTTGGCCACATTACTAAAAATAAAAAGTTATATAAATTGTATACTTTAACCAACTACTTTTTTACCCTACGTGGACATATGTCATGGCACTGAATATTTATTCTTTTCTCGTGTATACACGTGTGCACTTCAATTTTAATTCTCCGACATATTTATTTCCTCCGCGCACTTTTACTTATTCACTTTTGACTTTTCAAGTTCTTTAAGAATTAATAAATGAAGTACTTCCTCCGTCCCATATTACTCGGCCACATTACTAAACTACTTTTTTATCGCACGTGAACATATGTCATAGTACTGAATATTTATTCTCTTCTCATGTATACACGTATGCACTTCAATTTTAATTCTCCGACACATATTTATTTCGTTCATGCACTTTTACTTGCTTTTGACTTTTCACGTTCTTTAAGAATTAATAAATGAAGTACTCCTTTCGTCCCATATTACTTAGCCATATTATACTAAAAATATATGTCCAAATTACTTGTTCATTTATAAAACCAAAATAAAATTAATTAAATCTATCTCATCTTACCCTCTCCATCCCATATTACTTGGCCACAGTACTAAAAATATATGTCCAAATTAGTTATTCATTTACATAATTCAGATAAAATTAATTAAATCTTTCCCATCTTACCCTTAGTAATAAATGTTCTTGAAAATAGTCAATTTTGATTAGATTGTATTCTTGGAGAGAGATAGGGGTAAAATAGTAAAATATATCTTTAATTTATGATTTCTTAAGCGGCGTGCAAAAGGAAAAGTGGCAAGTAATATGGGACAGAGGGAGTATATATTTTATCATAATATTAAATGTGAAGGGAGGACGAACAATAGCAATGCAAATTTGTACCAAAAGTTATATAAATTATACACTTTAACCAACTACTTTTTTATCCCACTTGGACATATATCATAGTACTGAGTATTTATTCTCTTCTCATGTATACACGTATGCATTTTAATTTTAATTCTCCTACACATATTTATTCCCTCTGTACGTTTTTACTTATTCATTTTTGACTTTTCACGTTCTTTAAGAATGAGTAAATGAAATATATATTTTATCATAATATCCATATTTATTAGTGTATAGTCTCAATAGCCTTAGAAAATGATTCGAAATGAATAATTAATATGAAGGGTAAAATAAGAAGAAGAAAAATTTCTTTCTCTTGATATGTTATCGTGGACAAGTAAAAGTGAAGGAAGGAAGTGACTTTTCTCCCCGTTTTCCATCTTTATCAATACTTTACTTATTTTACTCTCCTTGTTTCTTTACATTTATAAAATGTATTACTTTATATTTTCATTTCAGAATTAAAATTTGGTGATTTACGATATAACATATATCTTTCTAATTTTGATTTATTTGTAACAATTCTTTTTATCTATAATTGTTAATATAAAAATTTTTAATATATTTTTTAATTAATTTAATAAAAATAATTTATTATTTTTGCTTTTAAAAAATCCAATATATACAACACTGGTTCTTATGTCTAGATCTGAACAATTAGTTAATTGAGATGGATATCAACCTATCGGTATACATATAAGATATTAAAGAATTTAAAATAAACAAATCTAGAATCAAAATATTAATTTTCCCTCATATTCTTACTAATTTTCTTTTTCACATCAATGAACAACTTTCATTGTCATGAGAATGAGAAAAAAAAGTCTGACTCTTTCCATCTCAAAGACTTAATTTCATCATATGTTTTTAATTTTTAAACTCCATTTTTTAATTATAACTAAAGTGATGGTACATAAAATACATTTTGTATATGTTGCCATATATTATTACAATTAGAATGTTTTTAAAAGTTATTTTCAAAATACAAACCTTAAAGACTGGCTAATTAAAGTGAATAAATATGTTCGGCCCGTGCAACGCACGGGCATATATTGCTAGTATATATATATATATATGTAAGTATGTGATATAGAAACTTGATATCCCCATGAAATAACATAAGCTACAGCATATATATATGTGTGATTCTTTCATGAGAAGCTTATCAAAACGGATGATCCAGGATATTCTTCCGTGGGACCCACCCACTAACTCAATGTATTGCTATGGTTAAAATTCATCCCAAATGAATCATCCACTAGCCACTATAATTAGTATTAGTCACCTATCGCATTCTTGCCATGCACACACGTGGCAGTAAGCATTTTACACTTGTCCCCTTCAGTTCATCTCATATTAACTACTTGTTCCCAATTTAACACACTTCATATACTCATTATCATAGTAATGTGATATAGCACTAATCCATAGCCCCTTTTGGTACACACAAAATATTATTTTCAATCACTGTCATTCCACTTTCGAGTCTTAAATAATTTTGGGACTTCATCCTAACCACCTATAAGCTTGGGGATAACCTCATCTTCCCCTACTTATGTCTTTTAACTTGAAGGCTTTCTGACATACAAAAACACGGGATGTAACAGTTACGGTCCGCTTTTATGCTTGCACATAAAAGCTTTTCATAGCTTGGCCGCCTTTGTTGTGAACAAATAGAGTCGCCACCTAATTATTGAATGGAAATTAGAAAAACCAATTTTAAAGGGTTTAACTTTATGAAAAAAACTTTAAAACAAAATCCCGAGAAACGGGTAAGGGTACTGGTGATCCCCCGGGGAAGGTGTTAGGCACATCGGTATTAAGGATTCGCCCAATGCGGTTTACCTACGAATTTCGATGTATGAGTATTTGGTTAAACTGCTTATTTTGTGTTTATTTTCCCGTAAAGAACTGTCATAACTAAAGTACACACCATATGTGTTTTTTCAGAAAATTTGAATATATCCCCTTTACATATAGGGTACAGTAGTTTCGGATTATATCCGAGTATAAAAAGTTTTCTTTTATATATAAGGAAAGTGAAAGAAGTGTAAAATAATGTTATTTTATAAGTCGTTTATTTTATACTTACACACCAGGGCTCGGGTTGACTCGTATTGGTACGTTCAGTCTTATCCGGAACTTTATATTATCCGTGGATTTTGCATATTATGAAGGACGTTTTATATGTTAAAAGAGGTATATCCCGCCTGAAAATATGTATTAATTCGGGCCTGCTTTGGGCCAAAACAGCGTTACAAGTAAAAATCCTTTATTTTTGTTCTCTACTCTTTCCAAAATCACAAGTATTATAAAAGTCAGGTCTTCTAATTCTGTTTTTTTAGGACATAGTCAAAATCTATCAAGGTTTGCCATTTTTGTCAAAATGAAAGTTGTGTAAATTAAAGGTCATTTTGAAATGAGTTCATTTATCAAAATTGATCTTGAAAGTTCAGTTCAAATTTAGCCAAGTTAATCAAACTTGTTCCTTGAAATTCTTTTGCCACAAGTTGAGAATCCTATTTTTTTCCTTACAGAAGAGTATACATTAAATTTGTACTTTGGAAAATAGTTTGAATTATTTCGTTTATATACTTAGTCGTAAACACGTTCGAGTTTGGAGTCCGAAGTTTTGAAAAATCGCGTGCGGGGACCTAAAGTCAACTAAACGGCATAAGAACCGTTGTCCTAAGACGTCTGGTTCCAACCATAAATTTCCATTTTCACAAATACAACAAATTGAAACAATAAATAAGTAATGGAGACTAAGTTAGACTAGGGGTGTAACAAGCCCCTAATTGGCCATTTTCACCCATGGCTGGGCCTTCTGCGTGCCTCGCTATTATTTTTTATCTTCTCGGACTCGATTTGAAAGAATATTCCATTTGGGCCTTAGGCCCAATGGGTGGTTTATGCATTCTTGACCCGAGTGGCCACGTGGTGGAGTAGGAGGAGGAAAAAAAAAACACCAGTTAGTCTATATTTTACTGAACTTATCACTAAGGTAAATTATTAAAATATATAAACACAGACCATACAGATGTAATGCAAACTCATACACACATATATAAGGCAATCATACATAATATATACTTACCCCTTTGCTTTTCTAAGTGATATTCAAATTAATCCGAGACTTAGAATGGTATAGGGACTAGCTCCTAATCTCGTATTCCCGATGTCGCACAAGTTCCAAAGGGGCTTCTAAGAACCCCAGGCATGGCTAACACCGGGGAGAATAGGACAACCCTAACTACCACACTTTGCCTTAGACTTATGGAACATCATGGAGACAAGAACAGAGGGAGTATAGAATTCTAAAAGCCAAACTTGATCAATAAAGATTTAGCACAACAAAAGGAGCATACTGGACAGAGCGAAGTTACAGGTTTGAGGTCTAACATAAAGCATTTTGATCCTATTTAACTGAAGCTAATCGAAGGTGAAAGAAGATTACCATAGATATAGTACAATTAGATGCAGGCAGTCTCAAGGTATTGATGAAACAAGCTTAGCATGATACAGGTGTGACCAAAATAAACTCAAATACAATAGGGAAGTAAAGCATAGCTAAGAAAACAAAAACAAACTCTGAAAACTGGCATGACGTATGCACAACTGTTCTAGGATTTGCCATTGAGAACAGCAGTATTCAAACTCAGGAAGTTTCTAATTTAAGGGAGGGAAGGACTAGAAATCAGATAGAGCAGGCAGCAGTCGTGATACAGCCAAGGGAATGAGCAGGGGAGTAGAAACAAGCCAAGAGACATGTCAAAAGAGGAGGGGGTGTCATGCAGAAGCCAGATAAGAATCAGTAAGCATAGATTGGCATAGTCAAGCAACAGTCAGAGTGAGAAGGCAAGCAGGTCATAACATGTGTGGGGAGATATACAAGATTCAGACAAGAGCACAGATAATGCTATATATTCAGGAAAAGAAATGAGCTAAGTCACAATAACACTGCGAAGTCCCTGAGGCAAAAGTAAGACAAGGATCAAGTGAATGCTCACAATCAATAAGTATGTCCAAGCTAAAATACAACACCATAGAATTCCAAAGAGGAAAACTAAATGTGCAAAACTAACATGGATGGACCTTAAGTACAGAATCTAGACAGTCAAACACTCCTCAAGGTACTAGTTAACACATAAGCCTAAGTCCAGTGCTATGGCATACATATATGGTCCCATATGAGTCAAATTAAGGGGGCACAAGATCATGACATGCCACAAGAGAAGTGATTCAGATGGACAGGGTTGGTGATGAGGTTACCAGAGAGATATTATACACTTAAGCAACCCAGATAATCATACAATGAGCATGAGACATGGATATCTTGTTAACAGGAAATAGAAGCTTAGTGAATGAACACACAAGATATGGATAATTACATACAAGGTGATACATATAGACATGTGAGGTAGGGTAAGATGTTTTAAAATAGTGTAATGGTTGAATCAGGACAACACATGGGACATGAGTAAAGAAATCATAGCAATCAGTTCACATGGACACTGTTAACTAGTTTGCACACATGTTACAATATGAATGAGACTTGGCAAAGTGATGTATGATGGCTAAATGCATATTAAGAACCCTTTCAGATGAGATGTTGTGCAAATAGACAAGTGTACATGAGTAGGCAAGTTGGAGATGCAAGGGAGAGGAGAGGGGAGATACAGGATCATACATGGAAGGAAACAACCATATGCATATTCAGAGTTAAGCTAGCATCAATAGGGTGCAGAGATCAGACATGACAGGAACAAGGTTCAGAGAGCAGCTAAGGATGATTCAAGTTACACTTAATCATACAAAAGAGTAAGTCATATGTAAGTGAAGCTACAGACCAACAAAGGGGACACCATGACCAAGGAACAAACATTCTAGGCAAGCATAGACAGAGTTTTGAAGTTTAAACAACTGTGGGCACACATTTACAGCTCATTCCATGCTCTAAGCATAGCAGAACAGGAGGAAGAAGGAAAAGGAACAACAACCAGAGGCAATGATGTACACATGATGTGTAAATGGTCAAATTTTTTCAAGTTTTGCACATAGATACAGTCAAGTCCCAAAGGAAATTAAAGCAGTCAAATTCTCTTGTTCAGGGAGTATACACTCAAGATTTGCCTCTTTTAACATATAGGAAACATAAAGACAGTTATCGACTAATATTCATGATCTGAGCATTGTACTGGACCTCTTCTATATATAGCCAAGTGGGAATTCTAAACCAAGGTTAACAGGCCAAATACAGGATCATATACTCATTTAAAAAATGGAGTAAGACCAGAAAGCAAACACCATGTTTTCAGAGCTGCAGGATAACAGATCACCAATGCCACCACAAAGCCAAATTGAACTTACTAGAGTTAACTAAGTGAGGCGATGCTACACTGATAAGCCTTCAGTCATAGTTTTTTTTTTTTGGTAACTAAACAAAATTTGTATTAATCACCAAAGTGCAAACATTACATAACTGTAGTTAAATCCACTCAATTTAGCTACTATCTCAGATATTCTAACTCCTCATCTACTAAACCATAGCTAACTAGTAAACTGAAACATGTTAGAACTTTAGCTGGTACACATAATTTCTTATGTTCACTGGGGCTCTAATAGTACATATAATCGCTATTTCTCGTGCAATACGAATCCACTCTTTTCTTCTCTGTTCAAATACCCGCTGATTTCTTTCAATCCATAATGCATACACTGTTTCGGTATATACCAATTTGAACAGCTGCGCACTCTGGCTTCTTCCTTTAGCTGTTGCAATAGTCCATTGAAGATGTTGGTCCCAATTTGTTGATATGAACTGCGCCTGGCCTATCCAATCGATCACCTTCTGCCATACTAGTTGAGAATAATGACATTGCATAAACAAATGGTCTCTGGACTCATTGTGGACTTCACAAAATACACATTTTTGATTGACACCCATTCCCCAATTTGTTAATCTATCCGATGTTAGTAATCTGCCTTGTATCATCAACCACATAGTGAATTGCGCTTTAGGTCTGCTAGCATTCTGAAACATCATGCATTTCCATGGAATTCGTGGTCTATCACCAATCAGCTGCAGATAACTTTGCCTGATAATGTTTTTTGGCTTTGTTGAGTCAATTTAGGTTGTTGTAGACTGGTTCTAGCATCCATCAACTTCCGTATCATCCAGGAAGCTTGTTTAGGGATTGGAGCTGTGAAGAAGTCTTGATCTTTAATGTAGAATGCATGAATCCATCCGATCCATAATTTGTCCTGTTTGCTCGCCAAATCCCAACAAGTTTTCACTAATGCTGCCTTGTTCCATAAGTAAATATTGATCAAGTTCAAGCCCCCAGCAGTTTTTGGTAAACATACTCTATCCCATGCGACCAAAGCTTTCTTTGTTATGGTATTTGTGCCAGACCAAATGTAGGATCTACAATATGCATCAATGTATTTCAACACCTTAGAAGGAATAACAAAAAGTTGGGCCCAATAGGCTTGTACTCCAAATAATACAGATTGTACTAATTGGGTTCTGCCCGCATGGGACAACTTCTTGGCTGTCCAAGATGTGATTTTGGCTACCATTTTTTCAATCAAAGGGATCCATTGCACTAGGGATAGTTTCCTGGTGGTCAGAGGAATGCCTAAATATTTAAAAGGCAATTCCCCTACTGCAAAGCCCAAATGTTGAAGGATTAGATCCCTATCTTGACTAGTTACACCCCCAAAGTACACATTGCTTTTGCCCATATTTGCTTGCAGTCCAGAAACAGAAGAAAAGGTTTTAAAGCATTGATTCAGCGAGGTAACTGAAGTCAGATCTCCTCTAGTAAATAAGAGGAGATCATCAGCAAAGCACATATGAGTTATTCCCAACCTGCTACATTTAGGATAATACTTGAATTGCTTATTTCCTTTAAGGCCTGATAGTAATCGACTGAGGTATTCCATTGCTATTGCAAATAGATAGGGGGAGATGGGGTCACCTTGTCGTAGTCCTTTCTTTGCATCAAAAGGGGGGGCTGGTTCTCCATTAACTAAAATTGAATAATGAACAGTTTGCACACATTCCATTATCCATTTAGTGAATTGAGAAGGAAAGTCCAGACAGTTCATCATCTGCTCTAAGTATGGCCATTCCACCGAATCGTAAGCTTTTTGGAGGTCTATTTTCAGCATACATCTGGGGGAAATATTTTTCCTAGTATATCCTTTGACCAATTCTTGAGCTAAAAAAATGTTGTCTGCTATTTTCCTACCTGGTATAAAACCGTATTTCTCGATCGATCACCGAAGATATATAATAATTTTTGCATTCTAGCAGCTAACACCTTTGCAATTAATTTATACACCACGGTGCAGCAAGCTATTGGTCTATATTCTTTCACTGTGATAGGATTTGCAGTTTTGGGGATGAGAGTGATTGCGGTGCAATTAAAGGCCTTAAGCAGCTTACCAGTAGTGAAGAACTGTTGAATAGCCTTGATGACGTCTTCTTTGATTACTGGCCAAGCTTTTTTATAAAAACATGCATTGAAACCGTCCACACCTGGAGCTTTGTCTTCCCCTATAGAGCATAACCCTTTGTAAATTTCTTCTTCAGTAACTGCACAACACAGATCAATTCTTTGTTGTTGGGAAAGAAGTGGTCCGTTTCTCATTACCATCTTATTAACTGCTGGAAGAGAATGGTTAGCTGACCCCATCAAGCTTTTGTAAAAATCAACAATTTCTTGTTTGATTGCTTCTGCATCCGTGAGTGTTGCTCCTGTCAAAGCTTGTAATTCTGAGATCTGTTTCCTATGAACCCTCTCCTTTATCATTGCTGAGAAATACTTTGAGTTAGTATCTCCAAGTTTGACCCATTGAGCTATAGATTTTTGTTTCAAGGCATTATCTTCCATTAAAGCCCATTTTTCCAGCTTCAGCAGGGTAGTTTTCTCCATATCTTGTAAAACATCTGAATAGTGGTTTCGCATTTGCTCTTGAATGAATTGTAGTTCTTGCCTTGCCATTACTATCTTCTGAGAGATGCCTTTAAATTCTTGAACATTGAGTTCTTTGAACGCAGGTTTAATGTGCTGCAACTTCTTCCATAAGATATTCATGTGACTCCCAGTTTGATTTTTCTTCCAGCCTTCTTTAACTATGTCAATAAACTGAGGATGATCAGCCCACACATTAAAGAACCTGAATGGGACTTTAGTATTTATCCGCAGTCCTTCTATATTCAAGATCATTGGGGAATGGTCTGAAATATTAGGGAGTGCATATTCAGTGCATATGTGGCCCCAAGTAAGCATCCACTCATGGTTTACCAATGCTCTGTCAATTCTACTATAGACTCTGTCAACCCCTTGTTGTCTATTGGACCAAGTATAATATTCTCCTTTCCATCTTAATTCTGATAAGTGAAGGTGATGAACACATTCTGAGAAATCTTTGAGTTCTGTATATGTTACTGGATTGCCCCATAATCTGTCTTGAGGATGAAGAACTGCATTAAAGTCTCCACAAATTAGCAAGGGAGTAGTAATACCCTGAGCCATTATGTGAAGACAGTCCCATAAGGCTTTCCTTTGTTCCATTGTGTTATAACCATAAACCACTGTTAAGACACAACTAAAGTTCCCTGCCCTGCTGATGACTTCACAATGTATAGCTTGAGATTCAGCTTTAATTAGCTTTACCATATAGCTTGAGGTATCCCATGTAACCCATATTCTGCCATTTTGCGCCTCTTGATAGTTAGTATAAAGTCCCCAGTGTGCAGCAATTTTATTGTGAACATTCTTGCAATTATGCTCCTTCACCCTTGTTTCGATGATACCAGCCAGCTTTATTTTATTAGTACCTATGTAATTTCGAAGTTCCTTTTGTTTATACCTCTTATTCACACCCCTAACATTCCAAAATAACCATTGCATTATGTTGGTGTAGTCCCCCCTCCCTTGTCTAGAGGGACAACCACTGCATTCTTAGTTACACCTTGACTCTTGTGATTTTTCCCATTCTTAGTCTTCAACGTTTCAGCTGATAGAGCAGGAAAATTTAACAGATTCAGAGCAGGGCTCTGTTGTTGATCAGTAGCAGAAGAGCTACAAGCTATCTGTTTATCTGTTTGCGTTACTTGTTCCTTCCCAGCTGGTTCCGTCTGCTTTTGTATAATCTCATGAGCAGAAGTTGTTGCGGGCAATACACATTGAGTTGGTTGAGCTAATCCTCTAGCTTTCCAACCTAGTGCCATTTTCGTTGGTGGTTCTTTTTCTTGCACCCCTTTCTTATGTTGCACCTTCTGTTTGCCTGTTTCTCTAATTTGCTTGGGAGGAGCAGTACATTTGTGACCCACTTGTTGACAGATCTCACAAAATTTAGGTCTCCAATCATAATCTATTTCCTGTAAGAACTGTTTACCACTTGGATCCATTACCATAATTTTCTCAGGAAGTGGTTGTGTAACGTTGACTTCGATTAGTATTCGAGCATATGAGATTCTGGTTTGTTTCGTAGTGCACTCATCTGCATATACTGGCACACCAATTGCACTTGCTATTCTACTCAAATTCTCAATATCCCAACAAGACATAGGCAGTTTAGGGAATGTGACCCATAATGGAATCTCTGTTGGATACTCTTTAGTGAAATCAAAATCACTAGTCCAAGGTTTAAGGATAATTGGTCTATTGTTGATAGTATAAGGCCCGGAGTAGAATATCTCATGCATATCCTCAATCGATTGAAATTTTATCACATAATAGCCCTCATCATGTAAATACAACTCAGGATTTGCAGCAGTGGACCAATTTTGATTCATATAACGCCTCATCATGTTATAGCCTGGCGTATCTCCTATAAAATATGCAATCAGCGCACATTTCCATTTTTCCACTTCTTTTTCGTATGCATCTTTAGCTAATTGTACTACTGGTTGCCCATTAATCACTTGAGGAGGAATATAATTGAGTTTCATACCATTTTTTGCAGCTCTGTTCTGAGTGAACAGATTAACCCATGGATTTTGTACTTCGCTTTCATTCACCTTCTCCGGGACACATGCAGTCTGTTTTGCTTGAGGATTCGAATCGGTGGATGACACAGGAATCGGTATTGGGATGGGTTGCAAATCCCCACCATGCTTCACAGATCCACCTGCCCCCGGAGTAACTAGATCTACTTCGCCATCTACACCTTTAACCGCAGAGGTCGATGGTGTTGGATTTGGTGTTTCTTTCCTTAGATCTAGGGCTTTATCCATAGGAGCTAATTCTCGTTCCACCGGTGGAAGTCCAGTTCCTACTGAGCTACTAAACGTTATAATCGCTTCTTTTTTAGGTCTGCCAGCGCCTTTTCCCCGCCCTCTCGCCATTACTCCACTTCCGGCACCGTTTTACTAACGTGCGCCGAGCATACGAGAGAGAGAGAGCCTTTTAGTCATAGATGAGTATTCACAAGTGACACAATTAAAGGAGTGAAACATGCTAAAGGGTTCAGAGATTTAAACAATATGGGGGAGGTATAACAGAACCAATCATCCACTATTCTTTACATGTGAAGGCAAGAATTGAATCAACCTAGCCATTCTAACATTTTCAATCATGGAATGCAAGCAAGATGATCTATGCACACATAGCAGTATCATGACAAAATAGACTCAGCAGGACCACATTAATGCAAACTATAAGCATATGAGTCAACTAGTATATCTTGAAGGAAGATTTCCCTTCCAAACACTCAAACACACAACTAAACAGCTAAGCAATTACATTTCTAACAACCTAGCAGTCCCAAACTTCACATATAGATAAGAAGCTACAGAAAACTACATAGACACTACTAAAAATAGCAGAAATAAGCCAAGATTATAACCTAAGCAGAAATTAAAGACTAAAAGCAATAAATAAATCAAGGTTTACCCTTTTTGAGTGCAGCCGATCACCAAGATTGGATTTGAGAGCCTTTCCTCTTCTCCAAACTCAGCCAAAACACTCACAAAATAAAAACAACTAATTTTACTCACTAAAAATAGATAAACTTTTGACTAAAAGATACTTTGCTTTTAAACTCGAATTTTATCAAGTCCAAAGCTTGTTTTTACTGGTTTTACACACAGCCAAAACTTCTTTTTTCCCTTTTTCCTTTCTCTTTTTATTTTTTCTTTTCTCTCTCAACTCCCTCTTTCAAGGGAAGTATGGGGTTCTATTTATAGAACCCCAAAAACAACAACAATATCTAAATTTTCGATGTGGGAATCCCACTTTTACACAAGTCTAACAAAGGCAAAGGTTCAGATTTAAAGGCCAAGGAAATCAACGGTCTTAATCAATCGAGTTGAACTGAAAAAGAGATAAAAAAAAAATCACAAGGATTGTACCTTTAAGGGGTTGTTTGGCCGGAAAATCGTGTAAAAGTTGGAAAAAAAATACGGACTCCTCGTCCTTTTTTCTGTGCTGCTATGTCACCGAAGTCATGGTGGTGACGTCTACGTGCAGAGAGTGGGTGGGTAGGGGTCAGAGGCGGCGTAGGGGTAAAACCCTAGCCCCTCCTCTGTTAGCTTATTGCAAATGAACCCCTTGAGGGTTCTTTGCGTAACTGAGGGAGTATATTACGCGAGTTGGGCCGGGTCTGGCCCTTTATGGGCTGGACCTGGCCTATATTTCTATAAAACTTTGAAACATTTTTGTATATCATAGGTGTATATACGCGTATATCTAGTGAATATAGACTCGTAGGGGTAAAATGGGTGATTTAGTAAAATAGGTTAGTGTTTAAAGTAAATAGTCGTAACAAGAAATAATTAAAAACGAGGTTGATCAAAGATGTAATAAACTTAACAAAGGGTTTTAAAACTTATTTTGCCAAAACGGCATAAATATACACATATATCATAACTCAAAGTTGAGGGGTAAAATTGTCAATTCTCTTAATTTATTCAAATTCCTTGGATAAGAAATAATATAAATTGCCTTTTATCTAATTTTTATCTAATTTTGCTAATTTAAAATGAACACTTGTTTAAAATTGTTCTGCTGTTGATAAAAATACTGTAAAACTGCTGATAAATTTCTGAATAATTAATAGAGCCTTGAAGGTTCCCCCATTAATTTATGAAAGTAAAATAGTGACCTGAATAATTGTTTAAAATTATTCAAAACTTCTGTGAGTGCGCAAAATTATCTTATTTATTATCCAAGGACCCTGAGTAATCAAAATAAATTACGGGAGGTCAAAAAAAATGTGTCAAGACGTAGCATCCTTCCCCCCCCCCCTCCCCCACCCCCCTCAGGAACATTCATCCTCGAATGTAGAGGTGTATTGGGAGGGTAAACTTATTAGGAATCTTACGAACATTTTGACACAGCCTCCCCTATAATCGGGCACTACTCAAGACTTGGAAACAATCAAAACCCAACCTACGTGCTTCGCAGGGCCATACAAATATCATGTATATACATGTCCCTACACAGTCAGCATATAGCAAATGTAAACATCACAAGACCTTCCATTTTAACATCTGTCTATGGATGAAAGGTTGTACTAAATTCGATCATTTAGGAAAGGACATATAACCTCTTGAGCCTTACTTCGTGTCCTATCGATCTTCACACATGAAGACGTTTTCACATGCTATTCTAGGATCCTCATTTGGTACCTTCCAACTTGTACTCTAGTCGTCTGACATTCGTCTTACCCTATAGAAAGACTATGTTCTTCTATGTCGATAAGATCCATCTTTAGGGACGTTCTATAAACCAATAATGATAATCCAAATGCCACCAACACGTTTCACCTTAAGTCGAGAACTATAGATCCATAATGATTGCTAATTTACCTTAAGTAACGATCTCGAATTCATTAGCGAGACTCTGGAACGTATCCATTAAACCAGACCCCAATCGACTCTAACCACATTATTGGTTCTTCTTATATTCCAATTTTTCGTTAACAATCATGCCATCCATATAATTCTTCTTAAGGAGGGGTTATGTTCCCATCTTAAGTCCATCCATATTATTTATTCTCTTGACGTCATGATACATCTCAGTTAATCCTGGGTAACTAGGATAACGAGAGTAATGTATCCCAACCATGATTTAATGTTGTAGTCCCACTACATCTACAACATATAATTGGATTGGCATCTCAGAACCTCATCTTATTCTCCATCTCACATGTTGTTACCTCATTCCATCATACTTCTTTCTTTCACTCACAAATCAAAGGAGGATCTTCTTATTGCCTCCCTCCCATTTACAAAGTATGGTATCATATTTCTAAATGATAACACTTGCCATATTCTGATTTCAGCAATTGGACTCCTAAGTAGTCAACTGGTGTAACTTGGCTAACTTCCCTTTCTCGGCCTAAGTAGACTAGGCTATTCATAGATTTTAGACTGATGGTATCAAGTACAACGTTAGCTTGCTCGGATGACATAGGATGTCAATATTATAATTCTTTAATAACTCAATCTGATTTACATTTCGAAGGGCTTCCTTGGTCATGCTAACTTGCGAGCTTTCCATAGCACCTCAGGTGAGTTGAACCACCTATAATTACCTCCAGCTGCTTTCACTTTCTCCCTTATTCTAATAGTGTTTCCTTAACCGTAATCTTTAAATGCCTGCCTTATATCTTAAGTTCAATGGTCCCTTATGTATTTGAAGCATGCATATTGAACTTTAGCGGCCATTACTTTCGTTAAAGTGTCCTTGGGGTTGCAACTGTGTCTTGCAAAACTGAAATCTCATGTACTCGAATCCTTTATGTAGTCTTGTAGGGTCTAGTGACTCATCTGTAACCTCTTGTCTGGATACACCTAGGCTCTTTATAAGTCAATTATTAGTTGTTCGGCTCGAGCGATCTTCTAAACATTAATTTCCAAAGAACTCCTTTTGAGCCTTATCTCTTCGGCTTCGCTTATTCTTCATAAATCCCCAAGATCTCAATGCCTAACTGTACTTACTATTGGTTGATATCCCTGCTAAGTTAATTACCATCTCCTTCCTAGTGCTCGCACTTACTTATCGTTCTAAAGCTGTGGCACATGGGTAGGGCTTAAACTACTACTATCTCATCGGCTTCTCACCTTTAGCTGCAATTCTTATTGCCACTATTCTATTAAGCATTTCTATAATCTCATCTTGATGTTTTACCACATTATCTTCCCCTTTGGGAGAATAGCTAATGTCTTATGACCAAACACTTTATCCTTGTAGCATCACATTGCTATCTTTCAGCTTTTACCAATTCTTCATACGTCAGATACTTATCGTTCGCCTTACTTTAACCTTTACTTATTGGGAACAGCTGAATCATTTACATGCATAGCGTGCCCTTTATTCGCAATTAGCAGTCTTGATCTCAATGAACTTAATTTCTACTCATGATGCATGCCTTAGGGTGGTCATCCTTATTGAATTTCAAGGGTCACTTTTCTATCGTACGCCTTTTCACTGCCTAATTGCTTACTATTACACTGCCCATTACTATCGAAGTCTCCCGAGATCCTAACTCGTATTCGGTTTATCTTAACCACTATTGGTATCTCCTAAGCCGGGGTGCTAAGTCGGTCTACTTATAACTTCTACCTGAGTGGCTAGTTCACTTTTCATAATGAAGGCATAGCCTCGTGACTTGCATCCCTTGTACTCCCGACACTTGCCTCCTCTTGCCTTTTCTTTTTATTTGATCATGAGTTTTGTCACACCGTTACACCTATCTTACGACATTCACTCGCTTCTTATATCTATTCCTTACACTTTACTTATTCTACCCGCCTCTACTAACTTTACCATCTTATCTTATTCCGTAAAATCACAACAAGACATCTTTTCATTTCTAGCTTCTCTTCTCCTTAGCCATACTTGTCCTTTGGTTGTTTAATTCCTCTCTTTAACTGGTAGCACAAGTCATACCGAGGAAAGTGTGTATCCCATGAACAAAGATTCAACTATCTAGCCCCCTGCGTTGCCTAATACTTCAGTAGTCGTGCATGACTATACCATCCTTACACACGCTATGCATATACATTGCCTAAGGAGGGACTACAAACATGTTCCTCGGCAATACCATTCAATGCAACCACTGACCCCAATGCTAATGATTTCTATAGCCCGTACTAGATTCTGAAATCCCATTCCTTCCTAAAGCCGCGTTCGTTGAATCCAGAGGTCGTAACTGAAATGAGTACTTCTAACTATGCTCTTATCACTGTTGGAAGGGGAACCATACCACTCGCGTTTCTTTGTCTGAGAGCAAAGAACTCCTCGTAGAGGAGAATTCTTACCTGGACGAACTTTAAATATATCTAGTAGAGGAGAATTCTTACCTTATTTTCCAAGAACTCCTCTTCTTCCTCCTTAATTCACTTTGAAGAAAGCCCAAATTCAACAACACGATGAAATGGAATAACGAGATCGAAGCGGTGAGCAAAATCTCTATTTTGCTCTCCGTGTTTGTTGCCTCTACGACCAGAGGTTGCTCATATGAATTATGTATATGCATACATCTTAAGAGGGTTCTCTACAAGAACGAAAACAATAATGTTGTTACTCACATCCTAAAAAAAAAAAAAAAAAAAAACTTGTTTCTATAACCTTATGAATAAAGTTGCTACATCATATATATATATGTAAGTATGTGATATAGAAACTTGTTATATCCCCATGAAATAACATATCTACAGCATATATATATGTGTGATTCTTTCATGAGAAGCTTATCAAAATGGATGATCCAGGATATTCTCCCGTGGGATCCACCCACTAACTCAATGTATTGCTATGGTTAAACTTCATCCCAAATGAATCATCCACTAGCCACTACAATTAGTAGTAGTCACCTATTGAATTCTTGCCATGCACACACGTGGCAGTAAGCAGTTTACACTTGTCCCCTTCAGCTCATTTCATATAATTAACTACTTGTTCCCAATTTAACACACTTCATATGCTCATTATCATGGTAATATGATACAACACTAATCCATAGCCCCTTTTGGTAAACACAAAATATCATTTCCAATCACCGGCATTCCACTTTTGAGTCTTAAATAATTTCGGGACTTCATCCTAAACACCTATAAGCTTGGGGGTAACCTCGTTTTCCCCTACTTATGTCTTTTAACTTGCAAGCTTTCTAACACATGAAAGCACGGGATGGCATCCTGGGGAAACTCTGTAGGGGGCTGAACTAAGGGAGTCTAACCCGGTACTCTATGGGTATCTCACCCTCGACCTGGTCATCGCTTTCTAGCCGGGGAGAAGCCTCACGGATGAGATCATGAGCAGTTACGGGTGCTCTAGCAATTCGGGCTCCAGCCCAGCCTCAACCTCTGCCTCGTTCCCTACCCTCTAGCAGCTCAAGGAGCAGGTATGGGAGCTGGTGCTGGACCCTGACCACCTACTGCTGCTGACCGTGTTCTCACCATCGGTGAGAGAATGAAACAAAGAAGTCTTAGAACGCATTAGAAGTAATTACGCACGATAAGGAACAAAGGATGAGAGTTTTCCTAAATGTCCTATAGCCTCCCGAGGATAAGTACAGAGCTCTCCGTGCCCATCTGCGAGACTCTAATAGACATTGTCCTTGTATTGGTGAGATCGATTAACCTAGGGCACCGATACCAATTTGTCATGATCCAATTTACCAAGTCATTGTGGCACTAGTCCCACAGTACTAGTAAGCCAACACGAACCTCTAACAAGCCAAAATAAGAGGAAATATTAAAAGCAAATATAAGCATACAAGTCATTTTCAAGTCTTAACAATCTTAAATAGAAATATTTAAGTAATTATTACAATCCTTTCGCAAAATCTGTTATCACCATAATGCAAGGACCATTAAGAGTACAAATAGTCTGAATACATAAGGAAATTGTTTAAAATGAAAAAGATAGAAAGTAAAGGATAAAGAGAATCCAAAGCCATCCCGAATCCAAGGAGCTCACCACGGTCTCTCAAGCAACGCTCTAACGGGGAACCTGGTAGTCACGGCCTCCACTCATGCTAGAGATCGAGTCTGCACACAAAAAAGGTGTAGCAAGTGTAGCGTGAGTACAATAAATAACGGGTACTCAACATGCATCGTTGACCGACCCTTTCCTAAACGGTGATGAGGGGTGGTCTTCGACATCATAACCACACTTTTCCGCGATTAGTCCAAATACAAGACCATCACAATAATAGCTAAACCCACATAACAGATAGATTTCAAGATAAGGCAAAACAAGTACCAATAGTCACAACAACAATATAGGGACTGAATGAATGATATGCAAACTAAATGCAATGCAAGGCATTTGTTTCCACTTCTTGATATACACACGTTCGAATATTAACGAATCGTGACCCATGGGGGGCTCATGAGGCCCATATATGGCTCCAGTAATTTCCTCGGATCACGGCCTCAATCGCTTCACATCTCAATAACCTGTCTCTTAGCCAACCGAGCTCAAATACTAATAGAACATGGCAAAACATCATCACTAATCGGGAATCAGATCGCGTCGGACTCACAATCATAATCTCAAATCGTATGCATGGATACATGAAAACATGTATATGGCATACATCAAGTCAAGAGCAAGTATAATACATTCTTATGTTCATAACACCATAAAGGCTTCACCGTTTTACTTCTTCTTCAAAACGAGGATATATGTATGAGTGATATGCACACGAACAGACAAGACATGCAATTAATAATAAGGAGAGACATAAGTACGGGCATCGGACTCCTATCACGGATCCAAAGGATCGTATTATTCTACCAGCTAGTGCCTAAGCATGGCATTCAGACCAACTATGCAATTCAAATTGCGCGAATACACATAACATGATGACCGGTATCCGATACTAGTGCTCGTCACCTCACAAGTATCGGCACCCCCTTAACACACCCCATTTACCTCTGATTAGGTTCTTTTTAGCTAACACACACATTCAAGAAAGAATCCAAGGTCTCAACATGCCTGGCATGCCGTAACTCAAATCACGACACCCTCTTGCCACTCCGAATAGTCTCCAAATGAACAAAGTCTAGTAAAAAATAGATTAATCGTTAGAACACGAATCCAACAACACCATGTAGCTACTTATTCCAAAACCCCAAATTAAGCCCTAAAATTAGGATTCTGAACCCCAAAGGGCAAAACAGTAAATTGAACCTATAATTATGATCCTCATACTCAATATAACCCATAAACTGAAAATCATCCAATAATAATCAGTAATTCATGCTCACTTTCTAAAACCCCTAATTCTTAAGTTGGGTTCCAAAATCCTTCAAATTTATCACTTAAAATCAACATTCTAAGCATGGGTTATGGGTTTAAATCACGGAAATAGTCATAAAACCAAGTTAGGAAACTTACCCAATGATTCTTCCTTGAGTTGCCTTCAATTCTCTTCCAAAATCGCTGTCAAACTAGGGGTATTCAAATGGAAGTCTAAAGGAAGAAGATACTAAGAACGACATTATGCCCAGCGATTCGCGCACCTGCGCACTTAGGTTCGCACCGGCAAACTTGCACCGGCTGAAACATCCTCGCCATGGCAAACCCCACACAATTATTGGAACTCCGCAGCGGTGGAGCGAAGCTCGCTATGGCACACACGCACCTGTGGGAAAGTCTTCGCAAGGGCGGACCAAGACCATTCATCGGACCCTCACTCCTGTAGGACTCATCTCGCTGGGGCGCATCTATAGGGGTGGATCCCTCCTCGCACCAACCCGTACTCCAGAACCAGCAAAAATTTGATTTTTGACTCTCAACATCCAAAAGCCCGAGACTCTCTCGGAACCTCCCCGAGACAAACTCAATATGCAAGCACATGTAAAAATGCGCTACGAACTCACTCACATACTAAGAATTTCCAAAAGAGGTCTCGTTAACCAAGTCAACCCCGAACGGGCAAAACCCAACTTTCCAACCAATTGACCATATCGCCCCCAAGACCCTTGGGAACTGAACAAAACACTCAAACAGCCGATATTCGATGTCCCGAAGCTAATAGAACCAACTAAAATCCCAAAAGACGCAGTTACCCCCGAAGATGCCTAACGTCAACCTAACACTTAAAGGTTACTTAACTTAGCAAATTTCCAAAACAAGGAAAGAGGCGGATTCACAAGGGCAAAAGCAAGAAAGCAACCAAAATGACCTCACAGGTTGTTACATATTCCCCCTCTACTCTTTGCACAGAATCATAGGCATGGGCCACTTTGGCCGATTTCCATTGAAACCAATTGGGCCAGAGGCCCAACTCCTTCCTTTGATCAAGTCTAGATAGAAAAATATAATTGAAGCCCAACGATGGGTGAAAATGGTCAACCGGTGTGCTTAGATAGGCCCACCCTAAGCCCTCTCCTATTTCATTTATTTATATATATATATATATATATATATATATATATTATTTGTATAATGTTTGCATATATATAAACAACACTTGCAAAATATATTGAAACCCATGTGTGTTTGGACTTAGGAAATTCGCGTAGGAATTACTTTGTTTTCTAATTTTTTTTTCAACTTAAATACGGTTTATAATCTTTGCATGTAATCAGTAAATTTTGAACTTTACAAAAAAAAAAAAAAAACAATGATAGACTAAAAATTAGTAATGTATCCAAGTCAAACGGATTTTTCTTTTTGGACAAAAAACTGAGTTTGTTCTTGGGTGGTAAGCCCTCTCTACACAAAAGTAAAAATAGATGGATCATTAGGACTTAATAGAAATCGGGATTTATACATGCTTTGAGCCTTAAATCTACTTCAAACCTTGTGCAAATCCAAATGAACTGCTTTGCCCTTTTGGGCCTTAAATAAATCAGATTGAGGATATTTTTGGGTTTCATGACTTGGACCCGCTTTAGTATCAATTTGAAACAAAAATTAGATTTTTGAACAAGTGTAAATGGACCATTCTTAAACTCATCCCTTTTTAAACTCATTTGGACTTAAGGGATTTTCAAACATTTGTTGGGCCAAAGACCCAAATCTTAAGGAAAATAAACAAAGAGAAATATACTCAAACCTTTATTTGAGGAATAAGATGGCTTTGAACTAGTATATAATTGATTAATTGAGCTTCAATGGACTAAAGCAAAAATAAGTGAACTCTTCTCTTTACTTATACCAAACCTATGCTACTTTACCAAGGAGATATACTCCATTTCCTTCCTTACATATGTATATACAAAACCTATAAGGAACTAAATCATGACATTTGGACCAAATTAGTAGAAACCCTACTTAAGAGAAAATCTTAAGTGTGTTTTGGTCCGGAAATGAAGTGAATTTAACCCCCTTATAACATTTGCCCAAAAGAAACCAATTCTTTTTTCCTTAAAGGGTATTTTGCTAAAAACTGGAGTTTTATGATTAGTATGACAATTTTTGAAAGAAAGAAACATTTTAGTAAATAATCACAATTAACCACACATTGAAGCTCGAAAGTCAACCGTATTCTACGGATCCTTAATACTAGGGCGCTTAAAACCTTTCCTAGGGGTCACGTAACCCTTACCTCGAACTCTGGTTTAAAAAGAATTTTACTTTTGTTTGATAAAACCCTTTTAACTCAGTTTTCCTAGTTTACCAATAAATTAGGTGGCGACTCTGAAAAATACAAAAATCTTAATAGAGTCCACAACTTCTTAGTAGCTTTTATGCACTCGCGTAAAAATAAACCGTAACAAGAAAAATCCGCCCTACTGGACAGAAATCTTCTAGAACCTTTTGATTAATGGAACATAATTATTCTTCTTATAGTTGCAATTTTTGTAAGATAAGATTTTGATCTAATTAGAGCTTGCTGATGGCATGTCCTGTAACGACCCATTTGGTCGTTATAGCGTTTATGACCCATTTACTCCCGTTGACACTTTCTCAATCCCTATGAGTATGTATTTGACCCATGAGGGTGGGTGGCATGATTCCCAAGGTCATCGGGAGAATTTTTAATGGGATTTTTGAAATTTGAGCCTTTAAGTGAAAAGCGTTTGATCAATAGTTGACTTTTGGGTAAACGGATCTTTTTCAAAATTTCATCCATTCTGAGAGGTCTGGATGGTCGTTTATGACTTGGTGAGATGCTTGGTTTGGTTCCAAAGGAATTTGGGAATGTTTGGGACTTGGGATGGAAAGCTGACATTAGACCATTGGGGGTTGACTTGGTCAAATAGACCTCTGTTGGGAATTTCGAGGCCACGGGTGAGTTCGTAGTGCATTTTTATGTGTGTTTGCATGTTTTGTTTTGTATCTGTGTGGCCTCGGGAGATAGTCAGATTTCGGGTTGAGATTTATCAAAAAATAAGAAAAATTTGGTGTATGGTGTCCACTGTAGCGGCACCAGAGTCGCCGCAACGGTCTCGCTGTAGCGAGTAGGAGACAGTTGTAGCGGTCGAAGGAGATTCGAGGCGTGCCGCCCTAGCGTACAGTTATCCGCGGTGGTGGGCACGCTGTGGCGGTCATGATGCCGCCGCAGCGAGGTCTGTGTACCTTTGGCTTAGGTGCCATAGCGGGCCTTGGGCCGCCGTGGCAGGTTCACTGTAGTGGTTGCCTATACTGCTGCAGCGCATGACGGGCAGTTTTCAGATATATTTTTTCTATGTTAAAACCCTTAAAGCCTTGTCATTTCATTTCATCCTTTTCTAAGCATACTTGCGCGACTTTGAGAGCTTTAGGACTGAATCTTCATAGAGGTAAGATCCTTGGTCTTAAAATTCATTACTCACCTTCCTTAATCATTAATCCATGCTAGAAATCACTAGAATCAAAGAGGGAAAGATGGGTTTTATGATAAATTTCTTAAAATGAGTTTTAGGTTTCCTAAATAGAAATTATTGATGAAATTGGATAGTAAAACCCTAGAATCTAATATATTCTTTGTTGTTAAGCTTATATCTTCCATTATTAGAGGTCAATTCGAGGATTGAAAAGTTAGGGTTCATACCCAAATTTAGGGGTTTCACTTAAAATCTGAATTTAGCTTAATCTTGAGTTAATCTAGCAGTTGATTAGTGGATTTTGATCATCTAGACTTGAATTGCATATTTCACCTTAAAATTTCCCGTTTTACCCTTGTCTTTGTTTTCCCAACTTCCATAGGTTGGATTTGACCTAATTTAGAAGCTTAGCAATATGGATAATTTTCTTCATGGTTTCTAATTTGGATTACGTTTATAACTAGACATTGAGCTTTTGGAGGCGCTATGAAAGGGCAAGGCAAAGGTGTGGTTGTTCGTGGCTCCTGTTCGGCATTCCAGGTAGGTTATGGCTTACCTTATGGTTAGACTTCGGTTAGTAAAGCATATGTAGAGTTAGAAACTGTTGGAGATAGCATTTTACGCCTTCAGGTATGAAGTTGGGATGGATTCTTAGGTTGGTATTGTTGTTGACTATGGCTTGTCGCCTTACTGTGTTCTATTGAGTTGTTGCCTTATTTTTATTTGTTGGCTTGTCGCCACGTGATTTATTCTAGAGTTGATGCTTAGTTATTGTCTTATAATTTGGAGAGCATATTTAAATTTATCATCATTGAGGTTGTTGGAAAGGAAAGGAAAGTAAAGTTATGATATGGGTATTATGATTGAGATAGGTGCCCACGTATTGGACGATTGATTTGATTTGTTGTCATCATTCATTGATATTGTGCATTGCACTCATTCTCATCTTTCATGATACCCTGATATGAATACTTAGTGATTTATTCATGGTTCTGAACCCGTATCTTTTAGTTATTGGTTATTGACTTGTGAAAAGGAAGGAATTGATATTAATCTTGGTATTGGGATATGTATCCATCTATCGTACGGTTGTCATTAATATACTCTTATTGGCATTGATATCATGCATGCATTCATACTCATATATTTGGATCGGGTTGCACGCCGCAACACATAAATAGATACATATATTGGACTGGGTTGCACGTACCACAACACTGACTGGGACCGAGTTGCATGTTTTGCAACACTGACTTGGATCGAACTATAAGCCGCAACAGGTACATGGACTTCGCGGGTCCCCCATGGGTCATGACTGTCGGAGCGTAGACATCGTCCACCCAAAGCGTATGTGTATCATTGTATTGTATTTCATTGCATTCATATTTCATTCCCTCATACATCTGATCTTTGTTGTAGTTATTTATTGTATTGTATGGTACTCGTGAATATTGACTACCTAGTTGGTTACTGATTTGAGATTGTCGTGTAACTGATTAATACATATTAGGAATTGATGGATTCAAGGAGTAGAGACTTTTTCCTAGGTTGAGACTTAAGGATCCAAAGTGACATTGTTGGCTGTGCTAGTGTTTATGGTTATTCTGTAGAATCGTGGAAAAACTTGGCAAGACTTGTGTTTAGGTGCTTCACCATAGGCTATGATTCGGCTATAGGCTATGATTCGGCTATGGATCCTTATGAACTTGAGTCGTTATTCTTGGACTGTGTGTTGTGTATACCTGATTGTGAGCATGTTTATTCTTCAGTCTCTTTCTTTACATATGTTAACTAACTGTTGTCGGCCTATGATGCCTACTCAGTACGTGTTATTTATACTGATGCTAACTTATTACACTCCTTTTTGGGGTGTAGAGTTTGAGACAGGTTCTGTTTCTACTTCTCGGGGCTGAGTTCTGAGGCCTGGCTTGCGAGTATCCAAGGTGAGCATCTGACAAGTCACTACCCGGAGGCTCATCTATCCTGTCTTTATAATCCATCATTCGGATAGGTTTTTATTTGACTTTCACACTTGTGTATTAGACATTCTTGTAGTTACTCTTGTACGAGTCAGATCAGTTTCTTGGGGATTGTAATGTTTTTTGTACTAATTCCCTTTTAAATGATATTGAGATTTATTGTTAGTTACATTGTTCTACCACATTTATAGTTGTATGCTAGTTAAGGAAAAGGTTCGTCTACCGAGGTGGGAAATGGTAGATGCCCGCGCGACTTTGTAAAATTGGGTCGTGATTGTCACGACCCAACTAGGGCCGCGACGAGCGCCCGATACTTGTACCGGACACCCCTTGTCCATCATATTACCCTTATTACTAAGTGGGCCATATGAACTGCACCCCTTTTTTTTTTGACATATACATTAGTAACATAATAATATACATAGATTAACAAGCTTGAACAATACATTACACAACGACAAGGACAATCAGAACACGACACATCGCGTGCATAGTCGTCTACGAGCCTCTAACATGGTATACATATACATAGGAAGGGGGCCGAGTCCCGACGTGCCCGAATACATATACAAGGGTAGTACCAAATGACCGTGGCTCGAGCAACCGGAGCTCGCTATCGCCGCTCGATAGAACTCCTAGAAACCGAGTCCGTCTACCTGGCGACTCGCGCGGCATGAACGCGGCGTCCACGAAGGGACGTCAGTACAAATAGTGTACCAAGTATGTAAGGCGTGGAGGTAAACTATGCAAGAATAAACATAAGTAAGGATCACCATGTCATAGGTTCCGAGGATATATAATGAAGTAAGAAGATAACCTGTACATAGGAAGGCCCTTTTCAGGCCGGATACTATGCGTGCTTATCTTAGGAAGATATCTCTTATCACAGACATAGAAAATAGAGAGCGTAAGATGACATACCTTATCATATAACATCATGTCGCACTATATCATAGGAGATCATATTATATCATAGCATGGCGTGTCATAGTATATCATGGCATAGCGTAGCGTATTATAGTATATCATAGCATAGCATAGCGTATCATGGCATATCATAGCATAGCATAGTGGATCATAGTATGTCATAGCATAGCATAGCGTATCATAGTATATCATAGCATAGCATAGCACCGAACAACGTCGGCTCGCCCACATAGCACCGAATATATCGGCTCGCCCATATATCCCGCGTCCGGGATGATAAGCCAGCTGACCAGGTGGCAATGAAACATAGTTCCTTCCCAATTTCCAAGTATCCCTATCCCCCACCCCATGTGCATAGTTTCCATATTTCATGTACATATATCATATTATGTCATGTCATGTCATGTTATGTAGTGTCATAGACATTTCCTCATCTTGATCACCATTTCTATCATAGAATCCTAGTAGTCATTTTAATCATAAGGATTTGTCAAAAATTGTAAACTTTGATTTGGAGAAGAATAAATATTTTAGAAAACATTTACGAATTTTTAGAAAGGAAAACAAGTCTTGAAATCGATGAACTAGTTAAAAACAACTATTATCTTGTAGTCAGAATAATAACCCAAAAGTTTCCTTTAGATTCTACATTACAATAAATCCAATAGAACAATAAAGAAAATCCGGGAACACAAGGGCCCGCCTCGGCCAATTGAGGCGGCGTATCAAATTTACGTATTCTATAGTTCATGGCGTCCCTTATAAGGACCTTAGAGTAATCGGATCCTATTTGTGTGAGTTCTAGATGTCTAGGAACTTTTTCCAACCATTTGCGCAATTTGTAGTTCAATTCTACTGAATGAATAGTAGCGAATTTCAATCTTAGATTCCGAGAAAAGCATTGGTCCGAGGCTCGTATTCGACTTAGTACGTCTAAGACATGCCATAGAAAGAAAGGTGAAGCCTTACATACCTCTTTCCACTCCTTTTGCTACTTCAAATTTATGTTGCAATCTCGTCAAAATCTGCGAATTGGTCATGTTTACCAAAACTCTCATTAGTATACTTAGAGTTAGAATCTTAAGGAACCACTTGGCTACCGAAATTTCGGCAAGAAGACTTCCTCTCGTAAATACACCATCCTCAACATTCAATTTAATCAAATTCTCATCAAACACAATCCGGGAATTCAACCGGCCAAACTAACAATACAATATCACAACCATACTAACAATTTTCCATATTCAATCCAAGTTACATTATAACAACTTAGTCAATATACTACTTCCTTCAAAACCTTCCAACTCCAATAAGAACATTATAATTCATATGCCAACAACACCATACTAACAACATTATCTTTCATACATGCAAGGACATAATATTCAATTTAATTACTTCAATCACAAGTCTCCAACTTCTACAACTTCACAAGATTATTAAGCTTTCATAGGGAATATAAAATCCTCCACACATCAACAACCAATATACTAAATAAAATTAACTTGTTTTCCTTCACACTTCAACACATATACACGGCTACACATACATCATGCCACTCACGGCCAACATCATATGCATATGGCTACAACTTCTCAAAATTTATCCAACTTCCATTATCAACGTGGCTTCCACAACAATAACAACCAAATACTAGATACAATACTTAAGACATAATTCTTACACACCTAGACATACACGGCCACCCCTCTATATTCATGTTCTCCATGATTTCCATTCATTTTCATACACTACAACATGCACAAGTATCCATAACATGAAAAGAAAGTAAGTTCTTACCTTTTTCCTTCAACTCTTCCTTTGGCTTGGGTTGTGACTTTGTGCCAACTAGTAGTTCTCTCTCTCTAACAACTACACCACGTTAACGGGGACCCTTGAATTAGTAAGAATACTATGAGAAACAAATTTTTGAGGCAAGATTTTTGGTCTTCTTTTTTTCTCTACCCTTGGCCGAAACCTACTTGTCTTTCTCCTTCAAGTTTTTCTTTCTTGAACTTTCTTGAATTATGAAGAAGAATAGAGATGGCCACCTTATTTAGTCACATGAAATTTTAATTTCACATGGGCTTTGGGCTATAGCATGGCCGGTTGGGCCTTTTGAATTTCCTTGGAATTTTCAAGCCCAATTAATTCATAGTTAGTTCTCATAATTCATGAAATTTTTTCCTCCTATTTCCAAATTTGCCCTTCGTCTTCCTTACGTTTCCACGAGTCATATTGCGAATTTTTCCCTTTATACCCTTGACCTTTCTTAACTTTCCACTTCCAAATTTTCACAAGCAACTCCTATGCCGGACAAAATAAAATGTGGCCTTTCTTATCGTCTTCCCGCGATTGTCTTGAATTATCCGATTGCATGAAATGCGGGATATAACAGTGATAAGTTGGTATCAGTGCCCTAGGTTACCCGGTCTATAAGTACAAGAGCATGTATAGTAGAGTCTTTCGGATCGGTACGATGAGCTCCGTACCCATCTGCGAAAGGCTATGGGACATTTAGAAAACTTTGAATTCTTTCCCTCCTTCGTACAATTTGATTCAAATTGGTATCTGAATGTCCCTGTATTATTCTCCCTCGAATGGTGGAAACTCTTTCTTAAATTCTTATGCGATCAGTTTTTTTATGACGTGTTGTGGTATGGTACGAGATGTGTCATCCTGATTTAGATGCGTGACCAAATTCAGTTTCTAGTTATGGCTTAAGAATTCGGTTGAGTGGGATTGTGGTTAAGACTAGTTTATTGTGGGAGGTTCTTGAGAAATGGGAAGGATGGTACAAAGGGTCGAGTGATCTCCGTATTTTCAATGTTAGGTTGCTCGGAAGTGGCAAAATTGCATTCTCGATTTGATAAGAATGATTTGTTTGATGATTCTCGATTTAATAAGAATGATTTGTTTGATGATATGATTGGTTTTGGAAAAGGTTTCAACTTCATCAAGGCTTTGTGATGGTGTGCCTGGCACGGGTGTACCTATGACAGGTCAACGATTCATTAGTGGCAGGGTATTAGATGTCGATATGAGTGGATGAGTGTAAGTTCGGTAAAGATCAGTGGGTTTAGCAAAAGCATAGTGACCACATGTAATAAAGAAGAGAAGTTGAGAATGAGGCATAAAGGATGACTTCTGAGGAAAACGTGTAGCGAAGTAAGAGTTCTTAGGGTATTTTTGGTATGAGTACTTTTCATGTTCATGGGACGGACGCCTAAGGAAGAGGACTTGGATAGAATAATCTCCACTATTAGGAAGGAAAAAATTGGTATCTGACGTGTTTGTTAGAATAATATTGCAATTGGTACGAAAGCGATTTCATATTCGGCCATGAAAGGTTAAGTTGGGCTTCGACGTGATTTTATGCTAGTGGCTTGTGGGTCCTTTCAGGGAAGTGGTTATTGAATCTAGATCGGAAAGTAGGACAACTTGTGACGAGTGGTGACTTAAGATGTTGGGCAATTGTGGTTTGGGTCTTCCAGTAAAGAGGTATGTTTGCCGGGTCTTTGTGTCTAGAGGAATGATAAGGATATCATAGAATCAAGGGCTAGTTGGATTGCCAGTTATATTATGGTCATGCATGGAAAAATATACATAAGGGTTCTGTGTCGAGTTGGTAAATTGGTTATGCCGTGGGCCAATAGGAGTCGGTGGTTGGTTAATAAGAATGACTCTAGTATTGGATTGGGGTTGAGAGCCTTATACCGGTTGTATTAGTTTCGGCTAGTTCCTGCTATTACTAGTATTACAACTCGGTTGAGTTGATCGATTGAAAGGGATAATCACGCAAATGGTTAGAGGTGTTTTGGTTCAACAATTGGGATGTTCGAAATGGTAAATCAATAATGTAGTTTGAATAAATTCGAGCTGTGTAGAATATTTTGGAATTTCAGATAGGGAAATTTGCGCAAAGGCACCTTGGTAGAGATACGTGGAGACATTAGTAGGACTGTGTATGTGATGCACTGGATTTAGAGAGTATTCAGTTTTAGAGTTGAGTGAGTTAAGGAAACTCAAGTGTGTAGAGTGTGTGGTATGGTACTATCTCCAGGATTGGCTGGGCTAGTTTGAAAGACTTGTGATTACGTGATATATTATTGAGTAGGATCGAGTGATGGTTATTGTGATTGATTAGAAATTGAGGAATAAGAAAGGTATAGTTGATCCAGAATCGGTAAGAATGAGGTATGTCTTCGGAACTACTTGGATCTATATAGATTGTGGCGTTGTTGTCTTGCACAATTCAAGTGGGCTATGATAGTTGAGTAAGCGTAAGAATGAAGTCTACAAAAAACAGGGGGACTAAGTGATATAATGTATTAAGTGATATGATGAATTTCTGTGGGGTTTCGTGATCAGTGACTAGTGAGAAAATAATTTTAGGTAACTGACATGTTAAGGTTTATAGGAAGAGGCTTGTGTGATACACCGTTGGATAGTTTTGTAACACTCTACAGTGGATGAGTTAGTGTGGTCTTAATAAAAAAGAATCGTGGAAATCCCTGAGAGGGTTAGAGTCATATTTTTCGAAGATGAGACTGTATTCGTGGTAGTATATTATGTTGCAAGTATTATTGACTGGATAGCTTGGGTAAGCACTGTTGGGTATTAAGGACTCAAAAATAGTTGAGCTTGGTAGGCGCAAGAAATTGCGATATTTGATGCTTTCGAAATTGTTATGGGCATATCGAGGTGTTACAATGGGAGATTCCATAGTTAAAAAGTTATTATATGAGGCTACAGGTTTTTGCATCGAAAAGTTCAGGGTTGTATCAGATTTGCGTATCGGGTAAAGGTTTGAGAAAAGTGAAGGTTGAAAACATAAGATATAGTTCTTCAGTACTCAGTTGACAGCATGGATATGATTCAGCTTTTGGGGTCGAGAGTGACAGACATGATTTATTATGGGTGAGGAAAAGATTAGAATTAGCCACCAACAGCTGCGTGGTAGAACTACGATTGGTTTTAGAAATTTGGAGCCAGTTCGAGTGGCTATTGATGGTATTCAGGGGTTGTGCATTCATTCCGGGTCAGTATTGTTTGATTAGAACTTAATGGGATGTGTTCATATCACTAAGAGGACTTATGGGTTCCCAGCAAATCACCTTCACGGATTCGATGAGTTTCAGTTCAGATTTGAGGTATGATAGGTCTACTGAACTTTATCAGGGTTTGCGAGTGGACTTGATGGTGTTTTATTAGGAGCAGCTATTCGGACAGATATAATGGTTTCATCGATACTTGGTAATGATTAGAGGAGGTACTATGGTTGTGAGAGGTCTTTAAAGTGATCAGATGGTTTCCTACGGACTTGGCTCAGCAAGGTATTCACTAGTATGCTTCTTGTATTGTGAGTAGAAGGTTTACAAAGACTTGGAACTAGCAAAGTCGGCTACAAGTAAAGATCAATTTGATAGAATTCCTTGGAGCTGCTCTAATAAAGCAAGAATTCTTTTCTGGAAAGAATGACTCATGGATTCGGGCTTCTGTTTATGTGTTTCTAAGAAATCGTGGTGCGAGGAACTACTTGAGAAGGGTGAAGGAAAGCTTAGCGGAATCAAAGTATTTTACCGGCTGAGAGTGGGCTATGATTGTGTTTATGTCTAAAGGTTTGTGCTATTTGAGGAATGTTTGTGGGACCTATTGATCTCTTTCAAAGGTATGGTTATGTCAAATTAGAGAATTTCTGTAAAAGTGGATCATTTATTCGGGGATCAGTTATGAGAGTATTTTGAGTGTGGTAATATGGAAATTGGGTCTTTTAACTAAGTTAGAGGAGGTGTTGACTGACAAGGTGAGCAGGCAGGGATTTTTTATTAGCACACTTCGTACCGTAGAGCCTTCCGCATTGTTAAAATAATAATTCCTTGGTTATCGTCAGCCTTCATACTCTCTTACTTCATTCGAGGACGAACTATTGTTTAATTGGTATCTGATGTAACGACCCATTTGGTCGTTATAGCGTTTATGACCCATTTACCCCCGTTCACCCTTCCCCGAGCCCTATGAGTACGATTTTGACCCGCAAGGATGGGTGGCATGCTTCCTGAGGTCATCGGGCAAATTTTTAATGTGACTTTTGAAAATTTGAGCCTTTAAGTAAAAAGCGTTTGACCAATAGTTGACTTTTGGGTAAATGAACCTATTTCAGAATTCCGTCGATTCCAAGAGGTCTGGATGGTCGTTTGTGACTTGGTGGGATGCTTGGTTCGGTTCCCAAGGCATTTGAGAGCATTTGGGACTTGGGATGGAAAAATGGGTAGACTTTTTTTTAAAGCCATGTGGTATTTTTTTTTAATTAAAATATAAACTAAATGATTATTAAAAAATATTATGTCAGCAAAAAGGGTATATTTACACCATTTTGTAACGGCAGGGGTATATTTGCACCACTTTTATAACGGGGGTATATCTGCTCTAAATCGCAAAGTTGAGGGGTATATTTGCACCTTTTCCCTTAATAAAATAAGGATACAAGTTTCAACATTCATAAAATGAGTAAACTATGAATAAAGAATTTTTAATTATTTTTTTTTTAAGAAAAAATTATGCCCAGCATTTGGGCCTTTTATAAATAAAACGAAATCGGCAAAAGGTCCAAAAAATAGGCCCAAAATCAGGTCCATTAAATCCAAACAGGCAAAAAAAGGAAACTAAAATCCCAAAAACAAAAAGTTCTTGACATCTGATGTCTGAAGCCCTAAAATTTAGTTTGCTCTTCTCTCTCTTGGAGTGACTTTCTCTCTCTTCGATGTTGCCGTCATTGCTACATAGATGATGATCGGAGCTTCTAGTGGTGTCAACCACCTTAGTAACTCTCTTTGATTTGTAGCATTGGTGGCCATGAATGAAGCTCGTTCCACCTCTCCTGTTCTTCAGCTGAGTATTCGAGCTTTCCTCTGCTTTGTTTTGTTTCTGTTTTCTTACCTGCTCTCTAACCTTGCTTTTTGTTTTTATTAATTGAACCGCCGAGGCTGTTTATATCAATTGTGAGTTCTCGGCTGCTACTGACCTTCGTTCCTGAGCCTACTCGGAGGTAATCTTTCTTCTCCTTTCTTTTAATTGCTGAAATGATTCTCCACCTGCTATTTACCCAAATTTGTATATGAACCTTGTAGACCTGTACATATCTCGTGTTTTTGTGTTGATTTAGTGTCATTTATGTACTCGAACAGGTAGATATGGTATCTGTGATTTGTCACTATTTAGGATCCTTCTAAGTTCCATTTCCGTGTCTAGAAAATGATAATAGTTAACTGCACCAGCATCCAAAGCTTTGTTAGCTAAGAAATCAACTAATTTATTCCCTTCTCTGAAAATGTGTGTGTAGACAACTTGCTTTCCATGATTCTGCTACCTAATTTCCTCAATCCATGCTACAATACTCTAAGGTGGTTTCCCACTATCTATTAGGAACTTTTGCACTATTTTAGAATCAGTTTGAAAAATGATTCTATTTTGCTGAGTCTGTCTGCACCATCTGCTTGCCTCTAGTAATCCCATTGCTTTAGCTTTTGTGTTAGCTGCCCATCCTATTTCCTCAGCTTTAGAAAAAATTAGGTTGCCCTTCTCATCTCTAACACAAAAACCATATGCTCCTCTTCCAAGGTTGCCTCTTGATGCACCATCTGTGTTGCACAAGATCCAACCCCTTGAAGGAGGTTGCCATATGACTTTTGTGATCTTTATTCTGCCTTGTGCCTCTCCAGTAGTTGAATCAGGTCAGTCCATCCATGAGGAATGTGTTGAATTGTTGGATTTTTGAATCTAGCCGATTTTTATATTGTATCAAAGACCTGACATATGCATCCGGCCACTGATCTCCTTTCCCCATGCTTGATAGCATTTCTCCTTTTCCAAAGTTCCCATACAATCACAACAAGTATAACTTGAAATAATGGTTTCAGCCTGTCAGGAATAGGCTGTTGCCACCACTTCACTATAATCTGTAGTAATTGCATGCCATTAATATTAATACCTGCAAAATAAGAAAAATAGGACCAGGTCCTGTTAGCAGAAAAAGACTTAGCAAATAGATGTTATATTGCCTCCTCTCTAGGATTTGAACAACACCAACATCTAGATGCTAAGTTAAAATGCATCCTCTTCAAAGCATCATCCAATGGAAACTTGAATTTCCAGCATCTCCACATGAAAAATGATATTTTGAATGGCAATCCCTTTATCCACATATATTTGTAAGCTTCATTCTCTTGTCCACTCAGTCTCAAGTATTCCCATGCTGATTTGACTGGGAATTCCCCTTTATTATTCATAATCCACCAAGGCTCATCCAAATTTCCACCCATATTAAGAGGTTGAATAGTACGGTAATATGTTGTACTATATCCACTGGTAAGATACTTTCCAATCTCTCTAAATTCCATCTCCCATTCTGAATTAAATCATTAACACTCCGAATAGAGTCATCATATTCTCCTTCTCCTGTAGCATAGTATAGTATCCCAAGCCCTGTACACTTGTCATACCAGAACTGAGCATTTCCATATTTAACCTGCCACCAAATATGTTGCTCAATAAGGTCCCTAGCTTCCAGCATCTTCTTCCAATTCTGAGAACCTTATTTCCATTGAACAATTACTGCATTTTTCTTTTTGTAGTTATTGCTAAGAAAAGCACTCCATAAAGATGGATTTGTCCTAAATTTCCACCAAATCGTGCAATATATAGCCATTGAAACATCATGTAAAGATCTAAAACCAAGCCCTCCTTGTTTTTCTGGAACGCATAGATGTATCCAAGATACCCAGTGTCTGCTCTTTCCACCTACATTATTACTCCAAAAAAATTGTGCAAAAATTTTATGCATCTGCTTGATGACCCCATCGGGAGGGTTTAGACCAGAAAGCAAATGAATTGGCATTCCTTGTAGCACATATTTAATCAAAACTGCTCTCCCTCGAAATGACAGCATTTTCCCTCTCCAAGATTGTCACTTGTTCCTTATTTTAGTCAGAATAGGAGCATAAAACTCTATCTTCCTCCTGCTATAGAAGATAAGGCAACCCAAATAGACAAAAGGGAATTCCTTTCTTCCTATCCCTGTGACAACCTCCAATATGATCTTGATATCCCCTGGCACATTATGATGCATGTAGGCTGAACTTTTTTCTTTGTTAATCTTTTGCCCAGAAGTTTCCTCATACTTTCTCAGAGTTTCCATGATTAATTGCAAAGACATCACTTGAAGAAAAGATTATCATATCATCCACATATGCAAGATGATTCACCTTAGGAATCCATTTAGGTATCCCAAAACCTCTAAATTGTGGTACCTAATGCAAATGATTTAAATTCCTTGTTCGAACCTCTGCAGCAAGAATAAACAATGTAGGAGACAGAAGATCCCCTTGTTTAACCTCTCCTGAAGATTGAAAAAATCCATGTTGCTGCCCATTGATGAGAATATTAGTCAGAATAGGAGCATAAAACTCTATCTTCCTCCTGCTATAGAAGATAAGACAACCCAAATAGAAAAAAGGGAATTCCTTTCTTGCTATCCCTGTGACAACCTCCACTATGATCTTGATATCCCCTGGCACATTATGATGCATGTAGACTGAACTCTTTTCTTTATTAATCTTTTGCCCAGAAGTTTCCTTATACTTTCTCAGAGTTTCCATGATTAATTTCAGAGACATCACTTCAACTGAAGAAAAGATTATCATGTCATCTGCATATGCAAGATGATTCACCTTAGGACTCCATTTAGGCATCCCAAAACCTCTAAATTGTGGTACCTAAACCAAATGATTTAAATTCCTTGTTAGAACCTCTGCAGCAAGAATAAACAAAGTAGGAGATAGAGGATCCCCTTTTTTAACCTCTCTTGAAGATTGAAAAAATCCATGTTGCTGCCCATTGATGAGAATAGGATACCAGTTATTACCAATGGTTTTAAACACCATATCAATCAACCTTTCTGAGAAACCCATCTGTCTCAACACTTTTGTCAAAATAGCCAGGAAACTCTATCATATGCCTTTGTCATGTCCAGCTTTAAAACTACATTAGTTGTTTTTGTTCTCAGCCTAATGTAAGAAACAATTTCTTGTGTAAGCAGTACATTCTCCACTATGCTTCTCCCCTTAACAAAACCTGCCTCATTCAGGGATATAATTTATGATAATCCTTCCACCAGTCTTTCATGAATTAATCTTGAAAAAATCTTATTCACAAAATTACTCAAACTAACTGGTCTCATATCAGAAAAGGTCTCAATTAATTCCTTTTTTGGTATTAAAATCAGATTAGTATGAGTTATAAATCTAGGCAATTCAGCTCCACTGAAAAAAGATCTCACCATATTTGTAATGTCTTCCCCAATGATGTCCCATCTTACTTGATAAAACAAACCTGTAAAACCATCTGGCCCAGCTGCACTTTCTCCATTTAGGCTGAAAACAACATTTTTAACTTCTTCTTTAGTTGGTAAGTCTATGATCTTATTGTTTTGTTCTTCTGAGACCATTTTGGGTACATGGTCCAAAATTTCAAAACTAACAGGATCATCTTCTTTGGTAAACTGCTTTTTGAAGAAATTAATATCTTCATCAGCAATTCCATCATTATCCTCAATCCAATTGCCCTCCTGATCTTGAATTCTCTTAATTTGCAACCTCTTCCTTCTGCCCTGAACATAAGCATGAAAAAACTTTGTCATAAGCATGAAAAAACTTTGTGTTTCTATCTCCATCATTAAACCACTGCATGCCTGCTTTCTGTTTCCAAAATTGCTCCTCTAAGTGCAAGAACCTATTGAGATCAGCCTGTACTCTATGTAGTTTCTCTCTATTATGTGGAGTAGGCTGTAATTCAAATTTTATATCATGCACTTTTATAACATCTTCCAAAGTTAATCTCCTGAAAAATAGTCCCAAATGTAGACTTGATCCACTGACTCAGAGCTACCCTAACCTTTTTCATTTTGTGATAAAAAAGAGTAGAAGGATTTGCCATGAAATCAGTCTCCCATTAGACCCTAACTATATCCGAAAAAGGAATCATTCTTAGTCCAAAAGTTAAGGAACTAGAAAGGTTTCTTAATTGGAATTGTGGTTCCAGTATAAGAAACCAAAAGAGGCCCATGATCAGACCCGGTCCTAATCAAATGATTCACTTTAATTCCTGGGTATAGACTCTGCAAAAACTGATTTCCAAAACATCCGTCCAGTCTTTTAAATATACAGTCTTTACAACTTTGCCCATTCCACCATGTACACTTACTTCCCTTAATACCCAAATCTGTTATTCTACAGTTTTGGATACAAGATAGAAAGTCTTGAACCTCATTGAGTCTTACTGGTAAACCCCCATATTTCTCTTCTTCTGAAGTTGCTACATTAAAATCTCCACCTGTCATCCCAGGTTTAGCCAAATTATTTATCAACTATTCTAAGCTTTCCATAACTCTAAACTTTCCCTTTGAGTACAGTTTGCATATATAACAGTCACCACCAAATCCTCCCGTAAGTTCTGATTCTGCAACTTGATAGTAATATTTTGTACATGATCCTCTATGATAGTTACTTCAAATACTTCATCCACAAAAATCCATAGCTTCCCTAAAACATTCACCAAAGCTGTATGCATGCCCAGTCTTCTCTTATATCCTTCAATATTGACTGCATCTTGAAAAATGTCCATAAGCCTAATAAAACCAAAATTGTATTGTTGATGCATCTTTATTACTCTTTGAAATGCTTCCATGGTATTCACAGACCTGATATTCAACATTATAGCATTCATCATTAAAAAAATTCTCTATTTATGGCTCTTCTAGTTTGATATCCGCTTCTTGGTGGGGCACTTATATCTCTTTGAATCTTTTTCTTTCCTCTCCCTGCTCCTTTGAAACATTTTGGAGGCACATGCCCTTCTCTCATTCCGTCCTGATAATGTAACTCCAAAGTATGGCCATCCAAATCCTTTGCTCTTTGTTGATTTTATTCCTTATCTTTGTTGATCATGCTCCTTGGATTAAGAAACAAGTTGCATGTTTTCCTTGTTCTTATTGCCTGCAGAATTAGCATTTTTCTGTTGTTGCTTTCCTTCCCAGTATCCACATGTGTTGTCTCTATTTCCCTTTGATGTTTCTGTTTACTAGTGTTGTGTGTCTTGTGTGTCCCAGATCCAACTATCATTTGTTTGTTAGTAACCTTATGCTGACTGTTATTTCTAGTAGTACTGGTTCCTTCTTAGTGTACTATGCTTTTGCATTTGTGACTACTTGCTGGTGATTGCATTTGCCTTTCTTAATCTTTTGTATCAATTTTACAATCTGCAATTGCATCATTTTTCTGCCCTTTTGTAGTATCTCCCTCTTCTGCTAGATGACTGTTACTAACTGCTCCATTTTCTTTATCATTTGCATTATCTGATTCCAATTGACTGCTGCTGCATTTCTCAATATTGTGGTTCTCATTGATTGCTGCATGTTGTATTGAAGCATTAGTCGGCACCACCTCTTTTGTATTTGCTTGTTCAATTTCTATTCCTTGTATTGTATTGATTTCTTCTTCATGTGTTGCAGACCTGCTTTATGAAGTTGCCTCTTTTTCATCCTCTATGCCTGTCTCTGCATCATTGTTCAATACTGCAAAGGTATTACTAGTCTCTATCTTGTCTCCAACTTTGTTTTTGTCCTTCTTTTCCACTTCAGCCATAATTCTTCCAAACTTGTCTTTGATGTATCTATTTCTCCTTTGCATCCATTCCTGTTTACCTTAATTGCACTATCCATTCTTCCCTTTGTTAGCATATCTATTCTGACTCTCTGCTAGCGCAATGTCATGACCCAATTTAGGATCCCGCAGGCACCTACCTTTCCCTCCTCGGTAGGCGAACCCTCAATCAATAACATAGTAATCAAGTAAAGACAATTTGAATATTCCAATAACTAAGTACGATGAACAGCGGAAATCAATTACCTAATAAACTCCAATATTGAATATATTTACAATCGTTAAATAAATAAAGACTCTTTTCAAGTTCCCACTACCTAATCTAGACTAGTACAAGAGCGACTAAATGATATGGATTATAACAACACTATAAGACCCAACCTCCATCCCGGAGGCGGCCTTCAGATTAGGCACCGCGTATCTCCGAACATGTTGCAATCAATCACCTGAAACACTCTACACCTAAAAAGGGTGTAGCAAGAGCAGTATCAGTACAATCAACGAGTAATGAGTAAGTATCATAGGCCGACAATGGTTAGAAACACATATCAGTAAAAGAAGTCACAAATAAACATGATCAGCAACTAAATCAAGTCCAATATCTATTTACCGCACAATATGACACCAAGACCCTTAACTCATTCACCTTCCGCTAATAACCACAAGCCAGATCCACAACAATACGACGACAATCTTATATCATTATTTCCATTCGTTTTTAGTCTAGGAGTCAACTCTTAACTATGCTATCTTTAGTCTACATACTTTAGAGGCCAAACATACAACTGATCCTACGAATGATCCACAAGAAAAATCAACCATCAAAAGTCACAGATAATTGAAGACAAGTATACATCATCGCCTAAGTAGCATCTAATCCCAATTGTGCCAAGTCTCAATATATCAATCCGAATCCAACATCAAAAGTAAACACCAAATCATCTTAAACAAGCCATAATGCAATGAAATGATGTATGAATGCAATGCAATGTCATGCCAATCTTTGTGTACACATGTACTCCGGACAGAAATATCGACATCACGGTAGCACAACCTAGTGTGACTCGCGAAGTCTAAGTGTCACCCGTCCTGGATCTTTGCCCAATAGACAGACGGGACCCTGGATCTTTGCCCATAGGGGATTCTCACCTGCACCACTCTGGGGGACCCGCGGAGTCTATGCACTCACTCAATTGACGATTCCGGAACTAACATCGGATATCGTCCATCTCACGTCATTCAAGTAAAATGGGGCCCAGCTCATCAAGTGTTTTATCAAATACCATCAGTATCTCAACAGTGTATCATGAAAATGAGAGGGCGTGCAATGCATGTATCAACATTAATAATCACGCTCAATATCACAAGTACCAACAATGGGTACGCCAACAATATATCCGAATCACAAACACCAACAATGGGTGCGCCAACAATATATCCGAATCACAAACACCAACAATGGGTGCGCCAACAATATATCAGAGTCACAAGTACCAACATGGGTACGCCAACTAAATATCAAGGTCCCCAATACCAACATGGGTATGCCAACACTTAAACAAGTCATACGTAATTCTATCCACGTATCAACATCAAATTAAGGTACCACCATAACACAAACAAGTTGTAACAACAATTCTCAAAACCAATTACTCACTCGTGGCATCATACCAACACAATAGGTCAAATCAGTCGCAATACAATATTACCGCTCTTCCTATATTAGCCTATTAGCTTAGTACAAGAAAATTCACCTCCTACGCACAGGGCATTCAATCATACTCAGTCTAGAACTCAATCGCAACCATTGGTACATTTTATCCTTCCATTTATCAACTAGATTCACTATTAATAGCATAACATACTTAATCATATATTAAGGAAATTCTCATCGTGAGACACAGAAAATAGGTATCACCCACTGTAGCGGGCATTGGGATTTTTAAGTTTTAACGACTCGCACATACCTCATAAAAGGAGAAAGTTGTCCCGGGAAAGTCGAAAAAAACCCATCAACTACTTAATGGTGCTCTAAAGGATACATTTTAGAGTCGCCACCTAATTTTTAGGAAATTAGGAAAATCGATTTGAAAATGGTTCATTTAAAACTATTATTTAAAAGAAACCTAATCTACCAACGTCTGGGTAAGGGTTCTGGTGATCCCCCGGGGAAGGTGTTAGGCACCCCGATATTAAGGATCTGCTCAATTGCGGTTTACCTACGGGTTCTAATAGCATGCTTTTAGCGTTATAAATTGTTTTGATACAATTTCTAGAGTTTCAAATTTCCGCAATAAAGAGTCAGTCCTTTCATGCAAAAATACGCTTTTCAAGAAACGGGAGAAGTATAGTTTTGCCCAAAATTGGGCGTAGGGTGTCGGACTAGAACACCTAGGCTAATACCCGAAGGCTCTTAGCCTAAGTAGGACTCCACGTAGGTTCACCCAAAAAAGATTTTGAAAAGCGTTTAAGTATAGAAAATAATTTTATACCAAAGATAGTCTTTTGTATACTATATAATAATCGTGTATAAATCGTAACTATACCAAGTTATTTATACTAAGTTATCCAATTTTTATTCCAACTTTTATCCCATTTTAATCCGTTTTTATACAAGTTTTTGTACATGTCTAAGAATGTCGAAATCAGTCTAAAACTTTATCAATTTCAGCAGTTATCATCCTCAATCAGTCCGAAACAGTCCATTTTCAGTTTTATGCCATATTTAATTATTAATTTATAAAAGGGTTATTTTAGCAACTCTAATACGTAGATTTAATCATAAAGATTCCAAGTTTGAATTTGTAACGCACATAGCGAGAATTAAAACATGAATTGTTTAGATGGGGGACTTGGGCCGACCAAGCCCAAGAGAAGGAAATAAAATGCAAGTTTAAATCCAACGTATGCTCTAAATGCGTTGCCCATCCGTATTTGAGGATGACTCGATCTAGTGGTGTTAGTGGGCCTCGTGGAAGCCCACCAACGGATTTTGGGGTAGAAATACAAATGGGTATACATACATTAGTAGATATTCAATGATTAATATTAAAATGCTGAAAATCAAACTCCTAATTACTATTACAAGGCCAAAAATTAAATTACATTATCACATTTAGGCCAGGCCCAATAATAAAAATAAATCAGAGATGAGAAAATGCAACCCAGTGGTCATTACTGGCCCAATTCTCAGAAAAATAGGACTAAGTGTGTGCGACTGAAGACCAGGCCCAATCCAAGGCCCAACAACAATTTTATCAAAATAATCCTAAGTGTGCCAATGAGAATATACATGATATACAGGCCAATATACAACCCATGTTACCCCATTTTTCTAAGTATTGAACTGCAACAGTGATACACATGATACACCACTTGGTATACTCTCATTTTTCAATTTTTTCTAAGTATAAGGACCAAATATACCAATGATATACTTGGATATGAAGGGAAAAACCTCATAGAAAGGGGCATACCCTTCCATATCCAGGCTAATCTAAAGGACTTAATGCACATAAATCACATATAGGACACCTCTAGATAAAATTCAAGCAAACAGTCAACACTAATAGAGACTCAAGGCATAATATCACACCATGACAAGGTACAGCAAATTACAAATCTTACCAAGGACTTAGAGAAGCAAGACAGTGTAGCATAGGCAACCAAGGTTCACAAGTAAAGGGGGGTAACATAGACAGTGTAAGACCATAGAGGTGTAGTTTTAAGGAATAAGTTATATGGCAATAGGGATATCACATGAGACCTCTAAGCAAGCATAATATTAGACTCAATATCAAACACATTCACGCATCTATCATGAGCTAAATGATCTCAAGTGCAGTTTCAAAAAATCAGTGATGCTAAGTGTCCATGTTAGTTCTTTAAAATCATTTTTCTCAAAGTTTTAGTGCCAAACAATTGATTAATGTCAGAGGTTCAGTTTTAATGCAAAGTTTTAGTTGTTTTAGAGTAAATAACTTATGTCAGCTTTAGCTGAAGAAACAAACAAGTATAGGTAGACTTGGAGAGTATTTTATGACTTAAAGGACTGACATTGGTAGGCTAGACTAGGCATGGGTAGACACTAAGACACAGATAAGGGGCATCAAGTTCTCAAAAATGGCAAATGGACACTCAGAATCAAAGCTAGTATATCCCAATGACATCAAACATTCCCAGAACCAAACTGACAATAAAAGGGCAAGGTCATGACACAAGATGACTCCAAAACAATTAGACAGTAAGAGGGAAAGCAGGTTAAGGTGACAATTAGGCAAGTTCTTTTAGATGGCACTTAGGTGGTTTCTTAGACACAAATGAGAATCAAAACAAAGGCACATGGAACACACTAGTCTGGGCTTCGCTTTAAGACAATAGATGAGGACACAACAACAACACACAATGATAAGAAACAAACCAAACCCCTCTTTGCTCAAAATAGCAGGTGAATGCTCATTAAAGGCCATAGTTGGCAGTGTTAAATGGTAAGATGATTATCTAACACTTAGTGTAGAGTCTTTTGAGCTATGTATACCATAAAAATACTGGAAATCTTAAGTTTAACAACCCAACACAACCATTATTTATCCTTTAAAACACTTAGGACATGAGTGAATGAACCAGACCACACAAAAATGAAAGAACAAACAAATTCAAGAAAGAGTAATGCCATTGACAGTCAAGTAGAGCAAAGGGTCCAGCAACTTTTGGCAGAACAAGCAACCAATATTGTATTACAAAGTGACATAAGGTCAAACAAATCCACTTTAAACCAAAACTACAGAAGAGTTTTCAAACATTTGAGTCCATTTTGAAGCTGATTTGCTAAGATAAGTCAACTAAGTGTTTTAACTTGCATGATACCCTGGTTTTAAGTCACCTAAATTATTTTTAGACTTGAATATTACTATGAATAGCTAAGACTGCAGACAACAAGTTCTTTTTAACTCTTATATTAGTTAACTAAGTGTGTCATCTCTAGTTAAGCAAGTTTTAACTTCAAAACTGAGTTATAGTGATCAACCCTTTCAAATACTAGACAACAACAACTTTTGTCTCTTTTAAACTTATTAGTTTTAAGAAGAAAAAAAAACTTTTAGAAAACTTTACTTAAATGCAGAAAAATGAGCAAAAATAACAATGTTTATCCATTTTAACTTATTAAACCAGCACAGTTACTATCTGAAGAGTACTAACACCTTTTAACCATATAAACCCTAAGAAATTTACAGAACAACCCCATTCAAACTAGCTTCATAGAAAACTACAAAATATTCAGAAAAATCAGATAATATTTCAATGGAATAGTACTTCCAATCAACAATGAAGAGGTTCTTTCTTTTTAAAGCTATTATAAGATTCAAACTCACTAGAGAAGTATCATAACACTGAAATAGGTTCAGGATTTCAAAAATCTAGTTGGAACAAATAACAAACTTAATGAAACTGTGAGTTATAACTAGAAACCCCCTTACTTTTTCATTTTTTAATTCCCAGAACTGATTTTTACCTTAAAGAGATCTTAGTAACCCTGTTAATATCATTAAACACAGGAATAAACTACAAAGAGACATCAAAACCATCTATGTTATAAACAAGCAAATGAAATATCACATTAACAACTTTAAATCAACTAAAATCACAATAACAACATTATGAACACTAAAGCAGGCCACATAAGCAGTATCACACATAAAAAGCACATCTAGGCAGCTCTCAAACTAGTAGAGTATAAAAATAGCATTTTAAACAATCAAAGCATAGTAAATAAGGTAGAAGAAAGTGTTTACCTTTCTTTGGGGCAACCAAAAGATCAAAGGAGAGATTGAAATCCAAAGCTTCAACACTAAACAAGACCTTAACACCTTTCTTCCTTTTTTTTTTTTTTTTTTTTTTTTAGAAAATAGCTTTGTATTCTTTAAGAGATATATGTTTGTAGAGTAGTGTATCTTAGTATTCTCTATCGTATTGTATTTGTATGTTGTATATTGTAGTATATATGTGATATGTTGTAGGAATATAGTGGTATATAAGATAGTAAACTTAGTATCCTCTTAGGGTATCAAAATCTGGACCTCTAAGCATGAATAGAAACTTGCTATTTATAGGCAATCCCACAAGCTTAGGGGTAGAAATGGTAAGGAATATTCCCAAAACAGATTTTCCCCCTAAAACCTCAAACATTTCGAATTTTAGGCACTATAGGATAAGAATCTTGCAAAATTGTACAGTTAGTACTATCCTCATTTCAGATTTTGTACATATCACACAAGCAAATAAAAATCCAACCCATTTTTACAAAATTCTCATTCAAAATCCCTAAAATTTAGGAGCAAATAACTGAATAGTACACGTAGTCACATATAGGACAAACAAACAACCAATATAACGGCATAATAGCACTAAATGGGTAGAAAACCCCCCAAAATCGTATTGAATCGGGTGAAACCCATGGGAAATTTTCCCTAGGCCCTCCATTTATTGTGTGTAGTGCACAAGATAGCCAAGAGCTTCATGGCTCTACCCATGGCTACCACGCATATGGAGAGACTGAGCAACATCCCATTTCAATGGGTTAATTTAAAGATAAAAACACGAATTGTACTAAAATAAACCTGGCAATCATAAGAACAAATCACAGGGAGCAAAACCCCCAAGAAATCAAGCGCAAACAACCATGAAATGGCCATTAATTGGCCTCTGAAAGCCAAAACCCTAGTTCGCCATTGACATCGCTTAAGAGAAGAAGAAATACGATCGGGTTTGGAAAAATGAAATAAATGGGGGGGGGGGGTTATTTTATTAAACTTACCCCCTTTTTATTTTATATATTCCCCCCCCCCCCCCCCCCCCCCCCCAAAAAAAAAATTTTTGAAAGCTTTTAAAAAGGTCCCCCGTGTTTGAAATATGAATTTCAAAATCTTGTACACCCTTTTTAAAATACAAACACATAATTTTAAAAGAGCGTATTCGTTTAGAAACCCCTCGTAACTTTATTTCTTATAAAAACAAAATTCATGTTACACTGTTTTAAATTACGGGCTTTAATATGAGCCTAATACTGACATACTTCTGGATAATATTTAAAGATATAAAAAATGCAGTCAAAATAAGCCGTAACTCGTACAACGTTTAAGTTTTCAAATTTTCCGAGCTAGACGGGGCGGGATATGCATTTTTCTCTTAAATTATTAAATGACTCATGTTTTTCCCAAAATTCATCAGTTTCCACAATTTTTGTCAATATCACAATTCTAACTAATTATACATCAACTTCCACAATCTTTTCGGGATTTTTAATTTTGAAAAATTCAAAAGCGTATCTTTACTCCTTCTTGGCCCGGGAACCTTAAAGATTTAAATTCGTAAATTACCGGATGAAAATTAGGTGTCAACAACTGCCCTTTCGGAATTCAAGGATGGCAGGGCCATCCTTGAGCTACGAATTTTGACAAACCTAATTTTAACCAACTAATAAAGTCATGGCTCTTTTGTGTAAAATTTCGAAAATATGGCCGGACCCTGGCTTTTGGGCTTCCTACATATCTCAGGTTTCCTGAGAATTCAGGCCATTTGTAGTTCTGACTCTATGAGGACATGAGTTTTCTTTAAATTATCCCGAGATGTCTCGGGATAATTATAGGAATATGGCCAATCTTCGAATTTTGAGTAGCCTACATATCCCTAGTTTCAAAATCAGGCCAATTGTAGTTCAACTTTAACGCTCGAAAAGGAATATCCCTTTATGTGGGAACCACTTTGGCTATTTCGGGTTGAAAATCTAAATCGGAGGCGATTTTTGAAAGGACTTATTAGTGTTGTTGAAGCTTGAAATGATCTCCAAACCCTGGTGTAGAAAGCTTGACTTTCGTACACGATTTTTGATCGGTTGCCCAAGAAAAGTTCCGCGTATGCTCCGCATGTTTTGAATCCGGCTTTTGCTCCCACCTTTGGAAGCTTCTAGCTCGTTTCCAAATGTTGAGTCCTGCGTGTTGGTCTTTTGAAAATTTTAAGTTTAATGTAGTCATATGTCACGACCCGGCTACGGGCCATGACGGGTATCCGGGGCTAACCACCGAACACCGCTCATTCTGTTACTCATCTGCTCTCATTCATAACATATGCTCATAATCATAGAAAACTATTATCATTTGAAACATATTTACTTTATATACGTAAGCCCTTCGGCTATCAAAATAATATATATATACATGCATATACATGAAAGACTGTGAGACCATATTACCCACAACTGCGCATCTACGAGCCTCTACTAGAGTACTAGACATATGGACGGGACAGGACCCCGTCGTACCCAAAATATATGTACACAAAATACTGTCTCAAAACAGCACCTCCGGAATAAAGGAGGGCTCATGTAACTCTGCTGATAGCTCCTATGGATGCACGTCTCCCCGTCTACCTCGTGGGTATGAACACGGCGTCCCAAGGAAAAGGACGTCAGTACGAACATTGTACTGAGTATGTAAGGCATAAACAATAATAAGACATCAATGAAATAAGGGAGACATCAAATACAGAGCAATCTGTAACTGACTGTGAATCATAGAAGAAATAATGCATGCTGACTTACTTCATAATCATCATCATATCATATATGCACATATGTATAAACTGCCCGACCATATAGGTACGGTGTGATAATCAATAGCATTAGCCTGCGTCCAGGCCTCCCGCGTCCGGGGTACCATCTCATGCCGCCCACTAGTGGTGTCTGCCCATGCCGTCTGGCCATGGTGTATAGCTGCCCGCCTTGGTGGTGACTTCCCGGCCATATAGGCGCGGTGTAATATCATCATCATGTGCTCATCCTAATGCATGCATGGAACTCAAGGACGACTATACTTTATCAGGGTGACATAAGGTCGTGAACCCCCGATTACATTATGGAGCATTCATCAACATTCTGCCTCACCTTGAAGGAATTAGCATATAAGGTGAGTTTATATAATGATCAACATCAATAGCTTATAGATAGCATCATATCATGGCTATAGCTTCTTTAGACTTAAACTTATCATCATCATTATCGTACTCACAGCATATCTCTTATCTCATATGGCTATTCATGAACAAGGGCTCTTAGCTTGCTTGAAGATAGGAAATTCATGAAGAAGGAGGAAAAATCATGCCATAAGACTCATGCCTTAGAAATAAAGGACTAGCCTCACATACCTTTGTCGTTTAACTATTCTATCGCTTGCTCGTTCTCCTTTAATGCTCACGTTTTACCTTCAAGAGAATTCGTATCGACATTAGCTAAATAATCATAAGAACGTGCTTACTAAAGCTAGAGAAAATTGGGCAGCATTTCCTTTGTTTATACAACTTTCCTCATATCACATATCAACTCCTAATCGTTCATCACAACAACCACAATATCATAGATAACAATCACCATTTATTTACATTAGCCACAATTTCGCAATTCCACTCCAATTCTCCATAATCATGATCAAAGTTCACTATCATGTTCTTTCACATATAATACTCATTTCATGTTCTAAATATCATTTATAACATATTCATAATCGCAACATATCTATTTTCATGATCCATTCTCAACTACTTCTCAACAATGGCACTATTCACACATTTATGACCCATTTTCTATACTCTTCTACAATCCAAGTGTTTCAACTTATCAATACTTCAAACATCATGAAAATACCATGAAACTTACCTTAGATAGCTTAGAAACAAGTCTTGAGTGGAAGTACTCTTCTAGCACCAAAACCCTATTTCACTTCTCTTGGGATTTCTTGGCTTGGATGACTTTAATGGGTTTCACACTCTTGATTCTTGTTGGTTTGATGAAGTTGATCATCAATTTCCTTCAGTTTCTTGTGGATGAATTGTAGAGAATATTCTAGAGGTTTCTTGACTTGTGGAGTGAAAATGAAATGAGAGAGGTCCCTTATATTAATTCACAATCTGACCCGACCAGAACATACGGACCAACATACGGTTCGTATATTTTTCACTGGCCGTATGTTTGGACCGTATGTTTGGTCCCGTGAAGTATGCCATTCTGGGCTGAATCTACGGCTGGACATACGGTCCGTGAATTTTATACGGCCAGTATGTCTAGCCGTATGTTGACCAGCTAACCGAGACTTGTTCTCGTCGACTCGTTTAATCTCTGATCCTTATGGAACCTTCTTAACACTAGTTTAACACCTCAATACCATTCTAAGGGACGTCATAACTCTTCTCCAAAATATTATCAGAACGTCATTAACTCGATACTCGAAATTCATATCTGACACACAACATATGACTTGCTTTCCTTAGCAACTTTCTTCTCTTACCTCGAATGTCTTTGGAAATCTTAATTAGGACCATCAAATGCTATTTCTTGCTTATCAAAACATCGTATACATCATTCCCTCTGATGGTCTATTCATTGTATGCTAACGGGGAAATTTTCGAGGTGTAACATCATACCTGTGTGGCATTTTGTCATTTTGTTGACATTGTAGTCATCCTCCAATATCATGTACGTCTTTTCGCAAAGGCTTGTCCATTTTCTTTCTTCTCTCCTGTAAGAGTGTGTTTTTGTATATATAGTTTTTTTTTAAAAAAAATAATCTACTCTGGATAATAATCACAATACTTCGACCGGCGTTTTTTTCGTCTTCAGATGTTTCCATCGTTTAATGATAACTTTTGTTGGGATCTGGATCGGGCTATACCGCATTTCTGTGAACCTACACTATACCGCATTTCTGTGAACCTACACACCCCAGTCCAGTTGTCATTTTCGTAACTCGATATGTCAATCATGAAACCCATGTTTTCTCGTGCAGGGCCATTTTTGTTTCTTACGACATCCACTACCCTAAAAAATTTGGCGTCACATCATGATTGCATATCGCGATGGCTGTCCAAATCTGGTGTCGCACATCCCGTTATCCGCGTACGGTGACCGTGGTATACCAGTTGTTCTAACATCACCTATAGTCAAAAATACCCAAATGTAGACTGCACATCAGAGTGCAGTATCATATTCCTCTCATGATGACCGCTAACCCCTGTGTCCAGAATTATAATATTTAGTCAGAATTTTCAAGTGAGCTACTGCATATTCAAGGGCGGAGCCATTTCTCATGACTACCACTATCCCTGAACCATGATTACGTTAACTTGAAATAGACTGCAATAGCGACCGCAAATCTTGACTTAGGAATCACATTCGTATTTCAACGATTGCGGACATCAAGCTCGAAATTACGCTATCTATTTTTGGCTATATATATGGATGGCGACTCAGCCCCTTCGGCACGTAGTCTCTTAATCTATATCGTCATTTTGAGGAATGAAGCTTACCTCGGTGGCAAGACTTACACCTTCCTTTTTTGACTCCGGGGAAGAATACCCGCCTGTCGACAGGATTCACATCTTCTAAAAGGACTAGACTCGATGTTGAGTAACGGCATTCAATCCCGCTATCAACGCATCATTTTAAATTTTTGGATTTTTTGACGTCCACTCAGCCAATGTATCAAGGCAAGCCATGCGACGTCTAGGCCGAGGTCTCAATACTTTGATACAAAAGCTATTTTTAGTGGAAACTCGGCTTCTGATACCGTGATTATATCTTCTAGTAGTCTTTAAAATTTTCTTTTTGTAAAAATCTTCGTGCTCTGCTAAATAAACAAACCTATTAGCGTAAAGAAAACTTTACTTGGGGAGGGTTTTGTTACCCTTTCGTATATTCGTTCGTGCCGCTATTTTTTTACGCTTCTCCTTTACTTGGCTCATCATCACTACCCTATTTTAAACATTCTAGCAAATGAGTTAGTGCAAAACATCCATGCTTGTTTGTTCCTGCATCCACAGAAAAATTTGTTAGTTTCCTATACGGTCGACCGCTCTCCTGGCGCATGGACTTCTTCCGTTCACATTTTGGCAGGAAAGGATGCTCATTTTCCTTAAATCTTTTGTTTTCTAGCAGAGCTGAAAAGTTTTTTGGCGGTGGTTTTGGAAAATATATGCATACTTTGGTATATTATATACGTTTTGAAAATAATATTTTACATACGCCCTTTTAATGTCATGACATTGGTTACTCAAACAAGGTCTTCCACCTCCTTCCTCCTTTTTGATCTTGACTTGTGAAATTTTTGAATCCCTTCCGAAAATTTTGCCCCAGTTTGTGTACGTCTTTGTACCAACTCGAGTTTTGCTCTGTCAAAGGAATTTTTGAGACCCGCTCAAAAATTTTGCCCCAATGTAAGCGTGTACTTGTATTTTCTTGATTTCACCGCACTTGAGGAATTTTTAACATCCTTCTCAAAAATTCTGCCCCAATTTTCTTGTGGGGTTACCTTTATCTATCTCTTGCGACATCATTTCTGAGGTTTCCTAAGGTTTATTGGGAATTTTATTTGGAATGACCGAGCTCGGGAGAGCGCCTACGTATCATGTCCCGGGAATCAAGTCGAAAGTAGTTCGGGGTAAACATATTGAAATTTTTGGTGAGACCGAACTCAAACGAGCGCTTACGTATCCCAAGTGGGAATCAGGTCATAACGTAGTTCGAAATACGTAATTTTGGATTTTTTGGTTAAAGCGACCGAGCTTGAAAAAGCGCCTACGTATCCCCTTATAAGTATAAGGAATCAGGTCCTTGCGTAGTTCGTACATAATTTTGGATTTGGTTTTTCTAAGAAAAATGCAAGATTTCAAGCAAAGGGAATGCAACTAAAGAAAACCTAAACTATGAAAACTATGAAGCCTCGCAGTTGTCTTCTTCTTCTTGATCGTCATTTTCTTCGTCATCATTTTTACTTGTTTCGTAACATGTCATGACATTATTTGTGGCCTCTGTATTATTACTGTAAAACAAAATAGCATGGTTGTTAATCATGTAAAAGCAATCTCAATTATGTATTGATATATAGTCACATTAAAATTATATATACTTATATAGGTGAAGTAAAACGATTTTGTTTTATTGCAAATTTTGAGGCGTTTTCATTGAAATTTTAAAAAGATCAGTACAAACGACGGTCCTGGTTCGGAATGGGACATCGAACCATTTCCATTATTAAACAACACGTAAATGAAAAGGTGATAAGCCGGGCCTCAAAGCCAACTTTCGCCGTTTTTTTTTTCCTGAAAATGAGCATTTTTTTCTACCGCAGAGTGAACAACAGGGTAGAATTCCATCCACATGTTTTCTCTTCTGTTTAGTAGGGAAAATCTCTAATGCTTCGAAGCATTCTTCAATGATGGCCGCGCATTCTCCTTTCCAAAACAGCGTCCTTAAACCCTCTTCTGGATCTTCGTCGTTGTGGCCCAACGGGCATGTTGTGAAGGATTAGTAGAGATGAGGGAATGGCTTTCTCATTTCAATGGGACCTCTCGGCCCATACTCTGCTTCCTCTTTTTCTGCCTGACATGGCTCGTATGCAACCCCAAACTGGTATTTCCCATGTTTGATACCCACTGGTTCTCTGATTCCTTGCAAGTTCTTTCCCAGACCTTTCCCGGGTTCAAACCCATTCCTTATCATAGTGGTAGCAACCATCTTGTGGACCGGCGGCATAGGGATATCTTCATCATCTCCCCTACAGTCTATCATGGCTAGCTCAACAATGTGAAAATCAGCACCCTTGGTGATCTCTCTATGAGTACGGAGAGTTATCTGGATAATTGTGGACACTTCCTTTGCCGTGAATCACGACTTCCTGATCATCCTATATGAATTTGAGAGATTGATGTAACGAGGATGCTACAACTCCAGCGGCGTGCAACCAAGGTTGGCCCAACAACAGGTTATAGCTTGTTTTGATGTCCATGATGACAAACTCCCCTACAAACCCGCGGGGCCCATTTGTATGTGTAGATCTATTTCTCCAATCGGGTCACTGGTTACACCATCATAAGCTTTTATGTTGGTCCGACTCTGGCGGATCTTTCCAATATCATACTCGAGTTGTTTCAGAGTCGTCACAGGGTATACATTCAACCCAGCTGCCCCATTAATCAGTACTTGTGGAATAACTTTTTCACGGCATTTGACTGTTATGTACAGGGCTTTATTGTGGGACTTCCCCTCCTTTGGTAATTCATCGTCAGAGAATGACGACTGTGAGCTCGCGCACAACATACCCCACAATTTCGCCAATGTTTCGCTTGTAGTGACCGCAGGTACTTGGACTTCATCCAAGGCTTTCATCAAGGCCAAGCGATGTTGGGATGAACTGAGTAGTAGTGATATTACCGATATCCTAGCAGGAGGCTTATGCAGGTGCTCAACAATCGAATAATCCTTGACCTGCATTTGCCTTTAGAAATTTTCAGCTTCATCTTCAATTATCGATTTCTTCTGAAGGTTTTCATGACGAGGCGCTTGTCACGACCCGAAGTACGGGCCACGACTGGTACCCGAGGCTGACCACCGAGCACCACCCATTCTATTGCTTATCCTGTCTTCATTCATATTCCTTATCATTTATAGTCATAGAAAATGGCTTTCATTTAAAATATAGTTACTTATATAAACATAGGCCCTTTGGGCTATCAAAATAATAATATACATAGACTTGCATATACATGAATCCTATGGGACCATACTACCCACGCGTATGCATCTACGAGCCTCTACTAGAACATTGAACATATGGACGGGACGGGACCCCGTCATGCCCAAAATGTATACATATATACACAAAATAACATCTCAAAAATAGCACCTCCAGGATAAAGGAGGGCTTCTGCAATTCTGCTGATAGCTCCTATGGATCCGTACCGCCTCATTGTCTACTCCGGGCATGCACCGACGTCCCAAAGAAAGGGACGTCGTACGAATATTGTACTCGAGTATGTAAGGCATGAGTGAAATGAATATAATAGGGAAATCATAATGGCACGAGACGAGGATATAACCTTCGACTAGGTACGTACGTTATATATATATTACATATGGTATGTCATAAGCTACCATGTCGTATAAGCATCATTATATCATACATGCGTTTCCATATCATATATATATATATATATACACATCATCATAGCATACATGCATTACCATATCATACATACATTATCATACCATACACACATCATCATCATCAGTTCACGTCCGGGTACCCATCGTATGCAGCCCACCAGTGGTGGTGGTCATGTCCGGCCTTCTAGGCGCGGTGGAATCATAGCAACAACCCTCATATGCAGACCACTAGTGGTGGTCATGTCCGGCCCTCTCGGCGCGGTGTAGTCGCACGCGCCCCACTAGTGTTGGTCGTGTCCGGCCATTAGGCGCGGTGGAATCTCATCATCACACACATCATACATTCATCATCATACGTAACCTATGCTTATCATTACCATACATTTCATAGATACATCTTAGCTTAGACTAACATCATCATACATATCATAGATTTACAATTATTAATCGTCTTGTGAGCATATCATGGCTCTATCATAATTTAGTATCATTACATACACGTATATATACACATATCATCACAACATATGTTGGGACTCATAGGCATCTATAGTCATGTCAGGGTGACGTAAGGTCATGGAACCCCCGACCACATTATGGAGTAATCAGATTATCGTATCTCACCTTGAAGGGACTAATATCTTAAGGTTAGTGTACATAAGAAGAAGCATCAATGCAACCGTACTTAGAATCATTGACTTCGTAAACGTCATTTCTCACTCTAGGACCCTTCAGATTTAATTCATCATCCATTATCATGCCCGTGCCTTACCTCTCTTCTTTATCTTATACATGCGTAGCTCCCTATAGTCATAGACTCATCGTCATTACTTTCGTAAGCATAATATATCTCTCATCTTTCTCTCTCGTATAACTATTCATGAACGTAGGCTCTTAGTTCTTCGGGATTTGGGAGATTTGTGGAGGCGGAGGAAAAGTCATGCCTTGGAATGAAAGAGGCTAATCATCATAAAATTGGTTTATCGACAAGGATTAATAGTAAGGAGTCATCAACTTTATAGAAATCTTGTATTGTAACTTTAGGATCTCTAGACTCGGTTCATCATCACATTCATATCCTACTTCTTATTTCATCTCATGCGAGCTTTTTTATAATGTAGATTCATCATTCATGATACACACATATGTGTAGAAAGATCATAGAAGGATAGGAGGGTTTATACCATAGAAGCATGCCTTAGAAAGAAAGGTAGGGCCTCACATACCTTTGTCGTTTACTATTCGGTTACTTGCTCGTTCTTCTTTAAATGCTCGCGTCTTTACCTTCAAGAGGATTCATATCAACATTAGTTAGATAATCATGAGAGCGCACTTATTAAAGCTATAGAAAATTGGGCAGCGTTTCCTTTGCTTGTACTACTTTCCACCATATTCTATATTAACCCTCAACATTCATACCAACGATTACAATACCATAACAAGAAGCATAATCCATCCGTGTTACCCATATTTAGAGATTCATTCTCAATCCTCCATATTCATGACCAAAATTCACTTTCGTGTTCTTTCACATACAACACCTATTCCATGTTCTAAAGGTCATTTATAATGTATTTATAATCCTAACATATCCATTCTCATGATTCGTCCCAATCTTCAATTCAACAATGGCACTAATGTCACATTTATGACCCATTTCACATATCCTTTGTAATTCACGTGTTTCAACTTAATAATAACTTAGACATCATGAGAATACCATAAAACATACCTTGGATGATGGAGGAACGAGCCTTGGATGATAATACACCTTTTTCTCCAAAACCCTATTTCACCCTTTCTTGGATTTCCTTGGTTTAGATGACTTTAGTGAGGTTTTATAAGCTTGATTCACTTCAAATCTTGTGTTTGATCTTTGATTCTCTTGGTTTTCTTGTGGATGAAGTGTTTGGAACACTCTAGAGGTTTCTTGAATGGAGGAGGTGGAAGATGAAAATGAAAAGGAATGAAATGAGGTCCCTTATATAAAATAGAGTTCAGCCCGATTGGAAATATACGGACCAACATACGGTCCGTATAAAACATACTGGCCGTATGTTGGACCGTACATTTGGTCCAGTGCCTCATGTCATTCTGGGTCAAATCTACGGCTAGACATACGGTCCGTGGAGATTTTATACGGCGGGATGTCCGGCCGTATGTTTACCAGCTTCTTCGAGTTTTGTTTCGTCGACTCGTTCGATCTCCGATCCTTATGGAACCTTCTTAATACTTGTTCAACACTTCAATACCATTCTAAGGGACGTTATAACTCTTCCTCAAGGTGTCATTAAAACATCATTAACTCGATACTCATAATCCTTAGCCATTACACTAACTTGTGACTCGCTTCTCTTAACAACTTTCTTCCATTAACTCGAATGCCTTTGGAAATCTTGATTAGGACTAGCACATACTTAGTTCTTACTTGTCCAAACCTCTTTACGTCATGTCCCTCGTTATTCTATTCGAGGGTGTAACATCGTACGCTAAGGGGGAAATTTCAAGGTGTAACGGCTTATTGGTTTCGGCACAAAAGTTCTTACGAGGCGTAACACCTTCCTGATCTGGTCATACCCTGAACCACATCAGCTATTTATTTATCTTTATTGATCATCATTTGGTGCGGTGGTTTTATCATAAAGGATTCATTCTTAATTGATCCTGATGCTTTGAGTATGAATGGATCGTTGTGAATTCGGGTGACTGTTGAGGGGTATTTGAGCATGAAAGGCTCTCTTCGTGTGGCAGATATCTCAGATCCCTTTGTCAAAGGTTCTATCACTTCTTCTCGCTCTTGTAATCACAATGAGGCGACGGTGCTATCTAATCCTTCAATATCTGGATGAATTATTGCCGAGCTCTCTTCCCATTCATCACCTCTCTCTATCATGTGAATTTGGTTTCCTCCATGCTTTGGGAGCGGATTTGTGTCCATATTTGGAGGTGTTGGCTCTAAGATGAGCTCACGATTGTCAATCATGTCCTGTAATTTGTGTCTTAGGTTTATGCAATATTCAGTGGCATGGCCAGCTTGGTTAGAATGATAGGCGCAAGTGAGATCTGGCATGTACCATCGATCAGTGGGGTTAGTAAGTTTTGGTGGGACGACGCTTATTCGCCCGGCATCCCTTAGTTTGGCAAATAGACTTGTCCTTGATTCTGGCAGAGGAGTGAATGCTCTCATAGATTTCCTTTGGGGTGCCTCATAGTTTGCCAATGGAGGCTAGTTCTGGAAAGTCTGGTTTTGCGGAGCTTGGTTATTAGGTGCTGGTATTCGATAATTTGATCGTGGGGTCCGGTTGCTTGGTCTTTGGTATTTGATAGTTTGGTTGTGGAGCTTGGTAGCTGGGTTGTGCGTAGCACACAGTCATTGGGCTATATTGGGGTGAGATGGTTATGTAGTTGGTTGGCGGAGGTGATTGGTAGCTATCTGAATTTTTATAGGTCATCTCTTTTCCTTAGATTTTTGGACTAGTAGTTCTAGAAACATAGGCGACGGCTTCTCTTTTCTTTTTGCCACTCATGGTGCCAGACGCACCTGATCTATTTAGTACACTAACAATCCTGCCGTTTTTAAGGCCATCTTCGATATCTTCCCCCACAGCAACTATATCTACAAAGGAATTCCCTTTCATAGTTATCATTTTGTCAAAGCAATCAGCTTCTTGGTACCGTATGAATGCGGCTACCGGCTCGGCCCGGTCGTAGGAGGTTATACATGCCGCTTCATCTCTCCGGTGACTAGCATATTCTCGCATGTTTCGGTCAATTTCGACAAATTTTCTCCAACGAGAAGCGATCAGGTACATTTTCCACGTTGAAGCAGAATCTTTCCATGAACGAACTTGCCATTTCTTCCCATGTTTTCCACCGGCTAATATCTTGATAGATGAACCATTCCATAGCCGTTCCCCGATGTACTTCGACTAAACAACCTCATGAGGGCTTCATTTCGCCATTTCCAACAGGCGGTTGCGTAAGCCCTTAAATGGGCTTTGGGGTTTCCCGACCTATCAGTGATCAAATTTGGGAATTTTGAAGCCTTGTGTAACCCAAAACCGGATGGATGCACGTGTCGCAGTACCTCAACCCTTCTTTCTTCTTAGAGCCATGCTCTGGCTCGGCAATTTTCTTCTCCATCTCCTTTTCTATTTGCCTATTCTTGCTTCGAAGAACATTTCCATGTTTTCCAATTCTGGCGAAGAGTCAATATGGGTGACATGATCTTAAAAAGTGACATTTGATTGTACGGGATGGGACACTTGAACTCCTGCTGCCCGAGGGGCTTGATAAGCATTTGCGTTTGTTGCGTGGGCTGGTGTTTGAAAAGCTGGGGTTTGGTGGGAGGTACTCCCCACATGGGTGGTATTTTGGCGCAGTGTAGTCTGACATATAGCCCCGGTCTGGGTTTGAGGGAAATGATCGGGAATTGGTAAATTCAGATTCGGGAAAGTGGGTGGAGGTCTCCTAGCCTCAGCATTAGTGGTATCTTCTTTCTCAGCCCTCGTGCGGTCCGCTTCTTCTCCGGCTTCAGCCAATTATCTCATCGCAGATCGACTTGACCTTTTCCGCAGGCATTCGGCTATGTCCGCTATCGGGGACCTTTTACTAAAGCATTTATGTTTGGTGATGGAGTTTCAACTCCGTTTTCTTCTTGAGGGTTTACTAAGGCATTTATGTTTGCTGGTGGCGAATCGACCCCTATCTATAAGAGAAAACAACTCAAAAGCTTTCAATTTAACATTAGGTTTAAGTACGAAACGCAAGATATCACATTGTTCGTAGTTTATAGCACACAAAATCATATACTTTGTTTCAACTCCTTGATTGATTCACATTCCAGGGTATTTTGGTCTTTTTATATCTTTTGGGAATACTGATTTGTGGTAAATAGGTTGTATGGTTGATTTGCTTCTACTTATCCTATACTAAGGGGGATTTAGGTTTTTATTATAAAAGGACCAAGTCTTAAATAGGATCGCCTACGTATCCCACCAAAGGGAAATCAAGTCCATCCGTAGTCGAGCATACACATAAAGGTTTTTCTGCGCTACCCGAAACTTAATTTTTCTACCCCGATGTAAAGCCTTATATAGGTTTTCCATGTATTCCTCAATGGACATCGGTCACAATGTGGTTGCATTTACATAAAAGGGAAAGGGATACTCTATCTTATTGAAAGCGGTAAAGGGATACTTATTTTTTTCTACCCAACCATGCTAAACAGGTCTTTATTGTTTTTTCCATCTTCATCTTCTCTCCTTGTCTTCCTGCGACAATCCAAACTTCATTCACGAGGCATTCTAGTTCAAGATTTAAATCCACACACTCTTCAATGTTGTGGCCGGGGCGGCCATAGTGATACACGCAAATCCTTTCTTTCGAGGATCCTGGGTGACCCTGGTAGGTTTGTGGCACCGCCCTTATCTTCTTCACGCTGCATAGTAGGGAGTGAATCCTGGCATATGACTCCTCAAATTTGGAAAAGTCGTTTCTCCAGAACCTAACCTTTGATATCCTTTCTGGGTGATTTCTTCTTTGGTCATGAGTCAGGAGAGAGTGGGGCCCCCACAGTTGGCTAATTCTCCCTTGATCGATCCATTGGATAAGCTTTCTTTCTAATGCTATGCACTCGTTGGCAGTGTGACCTAATTGACCTCGGTGGTAGAGGCATTTTCTATAACCCACAGAAGGAGCGCATGGTGGTAACAGATTTGGGCTTTGCACGTACGCCCCAAAGCACCCCAAAGTTTCCAAGAGTTCTTATTTTGAAAATTCTACTGGTGCACTCCAATTGTGTGATCTTGTGCCTTTAAGAAAAATTGTACATGAAACGGGAGGCTCCTCGAGCTGAAAGTTGTGTGGATCTCCATAAACTTTCAGATTAGGGATAAGTAGCTCGTCTTCTCCATATAGTATGGGGTCAAGCCCTTCTTGTTGGCTGAGTGGGACATAACTCCCAAGTGGTGCTTCAGGCGTCTTCCCCCATTTTACCCGATTGGCAGGGTGTTGCTTTGTTAGTTCCTCAACATAAGCTAGGAGAGTTTCTGCTTCTTTCATTTTCTCATTGGCCGCCTTAGTAGTTTGCACAGCTTACTTTCAGTGGCTAAGGCCATTCTTTCATCCCATTGTCGGTTTCTCTCACTTGCTGCTTCAGTGCCCTCGTCGTCACTGACTAAGTTGACGTAAGGCGAAGTTGCACTCATACTGTCTGGAGTCTCCATTTCCTATTAACAAATCAACCTTTAAAAGTGGATCTAAATTTGTTTTGATGGTTATTTTCCTTGGTTTTTCTTTTGGTTAGTGGCCAGAATGTGGACTAATCAAGAGTTTCGACAATATATATGATTTTCACATAAAGCGATTATATCAAGTAAGCATTTAGGCAATATATAATTCACTTTCCTATACCTCGTTGCTCCGAGGCTCTAGCGTATGAAGTAAAATTGTGCCATATATAAAAAAAATGTATTGTTCCCAAAGATAAAATCCCCAGTGCTTTCATTAATTAAATTTCCCAAGTAGGATTACAAGGCTTTTAAAATAAATGCAATAATCAGAAAAAGTCCACTCCATAGGCAGAAATCTGCTCTCTATCATCTCGCGCCTTCTTGGCCCTTCGAAGGGCAGTCTGGATGGCTACATGTGCTGGCATCAATGCCGTCCCGATCCATTGACCCCTCTGATCATCAGGCAACGACATCCCCATATCTATGGCTTCCTTAACAAAAGTGTCAAGCCATTCCAAGCTCTTCAATCAAGCCTCTGCTTCGTTTGTCAAACTCTCAATTATCATTTGATCATATTTTATCTTTGCTTGATGATCGATTTCTCTTCCTTCCATTCGTCGTTTCATTCTCCTAACTTGGATTGCATTCATGGCTTCCCTATCCTTGGGAAATTTGCACAGATATGGTCCTGGAGCAGCAGCATCAGCTAACTCAGCCCTAAGCCACTTATAGTAATTTTCATCATGGCTTGGACTGTTTGGATCCTTATCCAACTTATCTTCTAATATTACAATCTTCCAATCTTTCTGTCCATCTTTTATTCCCTCGATGCGACCTTCTTCATAATCTCATACAAACTCTCCCATATTACCCATATTCAGAATGTCACGACCCAACCTCGTAGGTCGTGACTAGTGCCCGAGCTGGACACTCGTACACACCTATTAACCATAATCAGCATACAAACAACTTATAAATATACAAGGGTCAGACGTCATCTCAAAACTGTCGCATATATATGCATATATACCACACAAAAGTCGGCAAGGCTGTCATAATATACACAATATCCCAAAACATATATATACGCAGCTGACAAGGCTGCCACTGCGGGCGGGGACGCCCAAAATATAAATCATACGGACACACCGGAATCGTAATTATTCACCACCCACACGTATGTCTACAGACCTCTAAGAGTAGCGACAGTATCATATGACGGGACAGGGCCCCGCCGTACCCCTGAATAGACATATATATATATATATACAACGAAAGTGTCTGTACCAAAATATAGGCTCCGGAACAAAGGAGCGCTCCAAGATAAAGTATGTATCCTAGGCCGGTGGATCACCGGAGCGAGCGTCCGTACTGCGGGACGAAACGCACTTCGAAGAAAGGGGGTCAGTACGAAATATGTACTGAGTATGTAAAGTATGAAATACCGTAACCGGATCATAACCGAAATAAGGATTACAGAAACAAGTACAATAACCAGAAAACCATAAGGCTTGCCTCTGAAATGTTACATCCCGAGTTTTCGCCTATTCGGAAAAATTCGAATTAAACTAGGCTTGAAAGGAATAAGGCTATGTTGATCTTATTTCATAGGTGTGTGTTGTTCATGACCTATTAATGTGGAAATAGCGGGAAGGCGAGGGACAAAAATCGGGAACTTCGGAAATTAATTTCGGAATTTTAAGACGAGGCCGCGACCAATTGGGCCCCAAAAGAATAAAAGGAGAGCAAGTTGGCCCAAAATTGGGGTGGCCGGCCAAGCCTTGGCCCAAGCCCCTAATTTTATTAATTTTCCATGTGATCCTTAGGTGTATTAATAGAAGCTTCCAAGAGAAAGAAAGAAAAAGGAAGAGCAAAGAAGAAACTTTGAGAAAGAAACAACCATTCGAAGCCGCCCTCCCTAGCCGAGCATCACCAAGGAAAAAGTGAGGGAAAAATAACTAGTTTTTCTAGCAATTCAACTCATTAGAAGGCAAGGGAACAACATAGAGTGATTGTTGAAGCTTGCAAAGCACTTTCCATACAAAGTTGAGGCTAGCCGTGTGGAGGAAGTGAAAGGAAGAGGTAAGATTTCATTCTTATTTTCATATATTATGGATGGTTTGAAGGTGTTGTGAAGTGTGGAAACGATGGAAGCCATGAACATGTGGATGTGTAAGGTGACCGTGTGTATATGTGTGTGTGGCCGTGCATGTGTGTGGCGTATGCTAAGTAGTGATGAAACAATTCTATTTAGCTTGTTTGTGTGTTGTTGTAATGTGT